>NC_137018.1:18511343-18733843 GCF_032717465.1 Coenobita brevimanus | reverse complement strand
TGTGTGTTTACAATAACAGAACAGTGGAAGGAAAAACAAATGAATAAACAATATAATCCATACACCAGATCAGGGGCGGAGCCAGAAATATAATTCGGGAGGGGGGCCACAATGACTAACCATGAGAAATATAAAAACTGATTCTCCTGAAACGGCCGCCTGCTGCCGATTGCTGAACGACCTACTGACAAATACGAGATATTAATCGCAGAAAAGGCGCTGTTAAATAATCAGTTAAATCTGACTCCTGGTACTGGCATTCACCTACTTACTGTTTTAAAAAAGTTAGCATCGAACGGGATGAGATGGGACAGGTAAGTATATATTTTGTTCCCCAACAAAAACTATAAAAGATACTTGTTTCATATTGCAGTATGAGTACCTCCATATGACATACATTTATCATACCATGTTTCAATGTTTCAGTCTGAACACATTTTGTACACTGTTAGTGAAAGTACTTTTGGTTCACCCCTGACATGATGGGGTGAGTCGGGACAGTTTTGGGATATACTTGGCTGAGCTGGGACGTACCACTTTATAACTTAATTTTTCATTTAAAGTAAAGAGCCATAGATTTCAATATATTGGCTCATAAATAATGTAGCACAAAAGTTAAATTTATTTCTGTTACCTTATATAAAATGCAATATCAAAATTAAAAGAGAATTATTGCTCATAAAATATAAAAAGAAACTTACATTTATCCAATTAATCAATTTGAAGTTCGATTAGTTTTCGTTTCGTTTCTAAAGGCTCCAACATGCTTGATCCGTCAGCCTTGGTCACCTCATGGCGGCTCTCCATGCTGCTTAATCTCTGGCAGCTTCCCTATTCGGTCCCTTATCCCTGAGGTCACACTCAGTGACCTTGTCCTGGGTCCTTTTCGGTCAAACTCTTCCAACCCTACCATTAACATCAGCACTAATCAATTTCTGCACCCTATTATCATCCCTCATCCTTTCCACATGCCCAAACCATCTCAAGGTACCGTTCCTCATCACAACACCAATGCACTCCAATCCCATCCTACCTCACAACTCTTTCATCATAAACCTAGCCTCCCCCACCACGCCTTGCACTTAAGAACGCACTGCACAATACATATTCCGAAGTTAAGAGTTCCACTAAGTTGCCTGTAGCTATTTATGCTGAAAAATTTCACTGAAAAATATGCTATTTATAATCACGAAAGGTTTGTCCACCTCTTGCATCATAAATGGTACAGTTCCTGCTAATAAGACATGTCCACCAATGATATACTTCCGAAAATCATCATCAGTATAGAGTATATCATCACAAACTGGCCAGTTGCATTTCTCAGTTCCTCTCCTTTCCAACAGTTTCATTGTACAACTCCTTTTCCCAACTTTTAACACAGTACCAATATGGTTTTTTTTTGCCATAATCCACATCATAGTATTTTCTCTCTTTAGGGCATGCCTGGAACCTGAAAATGAGAAATATCTACTTGTTGACACCCAAAACCACCATAAACACAGCAAACTATATAATATAGTAGTATAAAATCCATGAAAAATAGGTTTTCCTGGCGAAAATCGGAAATGAAATTGTTAACCCGACTCACCCTGGGTAAAAAAAAAAAAAAATGGTGGGCGAGTTGGGACAATTGTCTATTAATCCTTCAGCACTGCTCTGCTGTAAAAATGCATTTTCTGGATAAATCACAAAAACTATAACAATTGAAGATTTCACCCACCAAAAAGTAGACCTTTAGCTCTAAAACTGACTGTGGGAGAGGAAAACTGGCAAAATACGTGTATTTTCAAAAATGATATTCTACAAAGGTCAAAATGTTACCCTTTCATATTTGTACATTTTTCATGCATTATTCATGGTTCTGGAGAAAACTAGTATTAACAACATTTGTAAAGTTGGGACAGGGCTATTGAATGGGCATCATAGTCCATAAAATGGAAACATTTTGGCATTTGGTACTGCAGTGCCCACTGTTCCAACTCACTCCGTGTCCCGCACTGTTCCAACTCACCACACTCAACGCTAATGTCTATGAAAATCCATCATCTGTTAAATACTTCACTTAGTTCAATGATGATTAGTGTACTTAAGTGATGGTTGCCACACAGGGCACAGATAGCTAAAGCCTGAAATATATCACAAGGAAAATCCTAAGCAATCATTGGCTTACAGTTTCTGCGTGCACCTACAACTATGTACAGCTCATGGCATGACACTATCATTTGTTATTATTACTGGCAGTAATAGTATCCTCTACAATGTAATGCATTTGCTAAACATAAACTGACCTTTTAGAACCTGAAATCATAAAGTCCAATGTACTTGATTGCTGCGGCTGCTTCCGTTTCATAAAGAAAGTGCTCCAGTGAAAGCCACGGAATACGTCTTTTCATTTCTTGTCACAGTACAGCGTGCAAGTAATGTACTTAGCAAGTTGTATGGATTGGTCACTGGTGCAACATCATCTGATGAAAGTTGACTGATGGCACAGGCTGTTGATGAACGAGTGACACTCAGCTGATGACCGGTAAATGTTGCCACGATAGTTTATTTTTCTTGCCAAGTCTGCCACATGTAGGCCTACATGCCCACAGGTACTCCTAACTGGTTAATTACATAAACCTATTAGTAGCAGAGTTTCCCTTTTTGAAGATAATGTGTCATAAGTTACATAAAAAAATTGAAAATTTCGCACATTGGCACGTTTCTTGTTTCGTTTCCTGAGTCCTCTCCTCACCTGTCCGGGCACCAACAGCTCGCAGTGCATAAATTTGAATATCTGTGTCTCACCTAAAGTAAAGTAAGTCTGAAAAAGTATATGTATATACAAGACTTTTAACTCAGAATTGCACATTTTTTCAGTTCTCCAAATATGTAACATACCGAGTATTACACCCTGGATTAAACAAGTATTCGACAGTTAAGATTCGCAGTCTACTCTTGAACACGCGTAGAAATTTCGGGGGGGAGGGGGGCCGGGCCCCCGTGACCCCCCCCTGGCTGTGCCACTGCACCAGATTACTGGTGTCCACCATTCATAAAAATTCTGTAACAGTTAAACTTGAACTGCAGTAGGTTGACATTTGGTAGGAAACCACTCTGGGGAAGCAAGTTCCAAAGAGATGCAATTCGGGGAATAAAAGAATTTTGATAGGCAGAAGTTCTGCAATATGGCAGTGTGACGGTCCATTCACGAGTGCTACCAGATGCCCGTTTAGCGCAGGGGAAGGGGTGGAGAGGTGGCACAATGGACGCAACTTTGTCTGAGCATTTGCCATAAAACTATCTGTAAAATAATGCAAGGGAGGCAACATTCCTTCTTACCTGTAGGGGAAGGTGTAGTTCATTTGTAATAGCAGGGTATTAAATACTCCTAACAGCTTTGTTCTGAATTTTGTCCAGTTGTTTTCGTGCAACCTCTCTACATCCATTTCACAAGGGTGAGCAATATTCAGGCTGAGAGCACACACGATTCTTGTAAATCATAGTTAACTGCTCGTCAGTGAAGAAATTTCGGACTCTGTAAAATAATCCTTATTTCATTGAAGCGGTTTCAGCAAGCTATCTAACGCGAAAGGTCCAGCTGATGGTATTGTTAATTGAAATACCGAGAATTTCAACAGTTTTAGAGATGGGAATATTAGTAGCACTGAAGGTAACAGAAGAATCAGGCAATATCTGTCTATTAGTAAATTGTACATAATTGGTTTTCTAGCATTAAACGAGACAATAATGTTTTGTCTCCATTCAGTGATCTTAGATGAGTCTTGATTTATGTGGATTGTTGTACTAAGTTGTGAGTTAGAGATATAAAACTTTGTGAATGGGTGTTTAAGTGTAAATGAGCTGTGAAGTGTTGAGTCAACTTGCATATGAATGGATGGGATTATGGGTGAGAAATAAGAGATTAACATGAATTAGAAGTAGGGTTGAAGCCAGAACTGATCCTTGTGGCACGCCGGCACTAAATGAGTGGAAATAGGAATATACATCATCCACTTTTACTTTTATCTTTTTGTCACTGAAATGTGAGGAAATCTGGGGAACAAAAGATGACAGGCCATAGCAAGAGAGTTTGGACTGCAAGGAACTGTGCCACACTCTGTCAAAAGCTTTGGAAATATCGAGGGCTACCGCAAGGGTTTCTCCATGTTGGTCAACTGACTGATGGATGGTATTTGTTATGAGACTGGGTATATCAACATTGGATCTTTGGGGGCGAAAACCATACTGTCTGTCACTACTAAAGTTTTTGGATTCAAGATTTTTAACAATGTATTTGTTAATTACAATCTCAAATACTTTACCAAGAGATGTGATAGTTTTTGGTCTGTAATCAGAGGAGTCAGCAGACCTTCCTATCTTCGGAACTGGGTGGATATTGGCTTCTTTCCAAGAATTAGGGAATGGAGAAGTACGTATGCATAGTCTGAATAATTCAGCTAGAACTGGAGCATAAAGATGGTTAGTTATGGTCACATATCATGAAGGATTAGAAACAGCAATGGAAAAACAAAGATAATATGTTATGGGAACAGGCTGAGATAAAACTTCGTGAGGGAAGGAACTTGCAAAAGATGAAAAGGACTTGTAAGTGTAGGTGGATGTCTGATTCAGTATCAGTGTTTGAATGACACAAGGTAGTTTTTTAAATTCAATATTCCCATTCAATACGGCACAGAGTAGCTGAATACATATCCAGATCCCGAATTCTCTTGTTGGGTGAACTGGGACAAGGGGAAACAATCTTTGTCCACCACTCTAACTGGCGGAGAACTGAAGTGGAGGCCTTTCAGTCTGGACCTAGCAAAAAATAAAAATAAATAAATAAATAAATAAATAAAGTACAAGACATCATCAGTCTAAAGTTGTTTACAGTACACAACAGCAAGAGTCAAGCAGGACAGAAAATTAGTTTCAGCCATGGTGATGCCCTGATTTGTTGCGAGTGAGTGAGCGCAGTGAGAGAAGCAGTGTTTACGTTCTGCTGAGAAATGTGTGGCCTGACACAACTCGGCCTTGCCCAACATGACGTGGCCCGACAGCAATGGTTTTCAAAGGCTGACAACTTTTCTACTATGTTAGATAGAGAAGAGATTCTTTCAGCAGGTAATAGAAACTTTCAATAAATTTTGTTTTTAGCTATATATTTACTCATGAGGCCAAGGAAACCCATTGGAATCTCAGCATTCCATGGCAATGTCCCGAGGGGTTCAATTGACATGCTCCACTACGAAATCGAATTAAAAAGATTTCCTGTTGCAACACTGTTTTCTTGCATGAATTCTAACAATTAAATATCGGATATTACGCTATTAATTTTACATGAACGCTTTTTTTCTCTGTTCATTAGGCGAAATCAGCAAGGGTAATTGCCCCATTTCTGGGTTTTATTATTCGATCAACAGCCAGGCGTTTACCGTCGCAGTTTGTTGACAAGGCAAGTCAGGAGCAGAAAACCGAACATTTCAGGTGTGATAAATACCACACAATATGCACATCCATAAAGAAAACATGAGAGAGAGAAAACCTGAGAAAGTAAATATTTTAGCTTAATTATTTTTCTGTTATTTTCAACTACCTCACCAGAAATGTTGAAAGTTTACACCAGAATGAAATTTTATGATGATAGGCGTTTGTACAAACGATCGCTCGCTTGTCACCTACTCACAAATAGACGGGTCAGTTAATGAAAAAATCCACCCCTACCCCTAAAAAATTCTAACAAAAGGTTTTTCAGCTTTGATGTGATCTAATGGATGATGTAAAGACCAGGAAGAAAGTCTACCAAAATCCGAGCACCGGAAGTGTGTTAAAACTGGCTCAGTTCCAAGACGGCAGCTGCTGTTGTTTGTTTAAGATTTCCCCTTCGTTTAAGTGGAAGGGGCCGGGCCATATGGTAGCCCAGTCAACGGCAGCTGCTGACACTGAACTTAAAGACCAGGTAAGCTGATGTCTATGGCCTATTAACAGTTACAACATGCGTCTATCAGTTGATTTTAAGGGTCAAGAATTTCAATGAGATAATTATTTTTATTATTTCAATAGTCAAAATAGTGAAAACAGTATATCCAAATAGAACAAACTCTCCACTCTAATAGGTTCAATATTTTAATTATGGCGTTTTTCTTCTTCAGGCTTTTTTTTTTTTTTTTTTTTTTTATGTGTGTGTGTGTCCGACTCTTGGCAAAGGCTTCACAGCCTGCTCTCAAGGCCCAGTAGTCCTCCTACATACCATACACCTCTACATGTCACCACTTCGGCGCTAACACCCACCGTCCCTATTGGATACAAGCTAGGACTGTCTAATACAGGACTGGTGTATTGGTATTAGCGGGGGTATTTTACGGCATGTCGGCGGGTCTTCTGGTAGATAAGCAGGGTCTGCCTTTACTAGATTCAAATCCTTAAACTGTTCCCTGCCCCAGCGGGAATTTGAACCTGGGTCCATTAGGACTGCAGGCCACCTCTCTACCGACTGAGCTACCGCCTCCCCCAGGCTTGAGTGATGTGTGCTTCAGACATACTGAATGAAGATTGTCCAATCTGCAGAGGAAGGATCGAAGATGGACATTAAGTGGTTCATAATCGACAGAAAGGTTCTGATGGTATCAATGCAGCAAGTGTTGAAAGAGAAGATGATATTGTTGTGACTACTGACTGTAAAGTACAGTTGGACTGTTGTAAACGATACATAAATGCACATGATTTTGAAAAAAAAAAAAAAAAAACTGAATCCTCTAATCTCCCAGTGAAAAGAGGTGCTCGATTTTTAAGTGGGGCAATCAACAGCATGTCTTTTATTTCTGTCAGCTATGTCAAGACAGATTGCTTTGTCAGGACTGTGAAAGGACGGTTTGAATACTATGCTGGGGATCTTCATTTTGCTGATTGTATTTATCACCATAGACGCAGTGTAAATTTCCGCAATGGGTGTGATATACCATTAGAATTTCGGAGTGAAACTAGTGAGAAACGCAGAAAATCTGGGAGGCCTAAGAATGTAATAAATAACAAGCATTCTTGAAAATGTGTTAATATGTAGAGGCGAATGATGAACAATAATTAACAATAACTCATCGCAAGGAAAAGATGACGGAGTTCTTAATTGTAAAGACTCTCTTCCCTTTGGCATCTCCAGTCTCAAGAGAAAACTAAAAGAACAGTATCGGGAGTCTATCGTTATTGTAGAAAGTAAGGGCTTTGATGACATGGTGACATTCAAAGAGAAAACATCTGAAATTTTACGGTCCTATTGGAAAATAGCACAGCAAGAGAATGATGAAGAAGCCTCCCAAAAAGTAATTATTGAGACTGTGGCAAGGCTGATATAGAGTCAAATGTGCCATCTGTTACAGGCTACTACGGTACCCCTAATCTAATGATCTGACCATTGAGTCTGCACTGAGCTTCCTTCCAGAGACATTACGAAACATATCGCAGTACCTATTTGTGGGGAAGAACACACAACACAGAATAGCAAGTATTGGGCAAGACGTAATACAAGCAGCAAGACCACGAGCTATCATTGGACCATTATAGATTGGTCTGGCAATGCAGGTTCATCATCATTGTATCGGTCCAAATTCCTTGCTGAAACTCTTCATGAGAAGTGCATGCTGTGTCACACCAGATTTGTTGAGTGAAGACAGAAATGCACTGAATTTGATTTTGTTATTTGCTAGGGACAATGTGGATCATTACATCATAACCCTTGATGGCAAAGGTACATTTCACGGGATGGGAATGGTAGCTGCACTAACGCCTAATAGAAAAACGACACATCTTGCAGTGGTAGAAGGACCTTGCGCAAGCGCAATGCGCAGTCCAGAGTTCACTACCTTGTGCAAGCAAAAGTGCGCAATCTGACAAATATTTAGCTTGCACAAAGTCGCAAAGCGCAAACCATTTGCATATATTCGTGGGAATTACTGTAAAATATTGAGATATTTAAAAAAATTAGCATACTTACTTTTATTTATCATTATTCTATCTATCTATCTATTGGCAGACGCCTTAATCCCGTAAGGGGTGGCCACTGGACACAAACAAGCAACAAAATGCCTCCATGTTACCCTGTCCCCCGCAATTCCACTGCCCTGCTCCCAGCTCATACCCCTGCCTCTCACATACAGTGGGCTCGCATAGTGTGGGAGAGATTGGGCGGTGCACGAGCTCGTGCACTGGGAATTCGCGTACTAGGAATACATAATCTTATGGGAATAATTACATATGGGCAGTACCCCTTCATACCTGGATATTTTTTGGCCCTTAGAGACATAATAAAGGTCATATGTTTCAGACATTGTACTAAAGCTATAGCTACAATAACAAAAATATAGGTAGTCACCTTAACAACAGTAGACAACAGGCCTGATGACCTTAAATAACAGGGGTTCCAAGGTGCAGCAACACTTACAGCGCCGCACTCCCCACCACACTTCCTACCGCACCAACACTTCCCTCCGCAGACTCCTCTTGAGCACATTCCCCAGGAGCATCAAAGTCACTCACCTCGGCCATAAACCCTTCAAAGTCCAATGCTGACACTTCTGACATTGCATCCTCTTCATCCTCAACAGGATCAGGAGCAGACGATGTCGATGGTTCCGCTATTTCACCAACTTGAGGCCGCTGTGTGTAGCTTGTTATGAGCGTCTGTCTTCTCCCGTTTATTTCTTCCCTGTGCCTGTCTGTGTAGAAACGGAAGAGTTTGTTGATACCAACCAGAAGTTCCTCCGTTCTTAGGTTGCTCACTTCCTGTGCCTTCACCTCTTCCTTGAGCTTATCCACGGCAGCAAGGATCTTGCTAATGTTTGACATACACAGCTCAGTCCTGCCTTCCATCACGCTAGGCTGCTCAACTTGACTCCGTCTGGCGTCGGGCTCTGTGTCAGCCTCGTCTATCCGTTGCAATACTTCCTCGGGAGGCTGTTCCTCAGTAGCAGTGTGCACTTCTTGTATGTCCACCAATGTAACGTCCTCGAAACCTTGTACAGCTTGTGCTGCAGTCAATGTTGCTGCCTCAGCATCGGCCAGTGGTTGAATGGCCGTCTCCAGGGTGATGCACAGGTGAGGCACGAGCATTCGCCACGCATGGTTCACCGTTGCAGGTGTAATCTGGTGCCAGGCTTGAAGGAGAAATTCAACTGTGTCCTTCACCGTAAAGTTACGCCAAAATGCCTCAACAGTCATGGCATCTGTGGTAGGTCGGTATACAGGTGCTGGTGGAGATGGAACGGGAGCAGATGCCTCATCAAGGTCTTCGTCGTGATCTTCTTGTAGGGCATGAAGCTCCTCTTGTGTGTCAGTCTTCCTGCATAGGTAGTCGTACACTTCCTTATGGTGGAAATGCTTCACTGTGGTGATTAGTTCTTGATCGAGTGGCTGCATTAGTGACGTTGTGCGGGGCGGCAGAAACACAACACAACAATCCTTGTGAAGATCTTCCAGGTATGGAGGGTGACTTGGTGCGTTATCAAGCACAAGGAGCATCTTAAATGGAATGCCCAGTTCCCAACACTTGGCTCTCGCATCAGGGACACACCGCCTCATTAACCAGTCTGCCATAATGTTCCTGGTCATCCAACCATTTATGGACTTGTACCAATACACGCCACGTGCATCCATGTTCGTGAGGTTTTTGTAGCACCTTGGATGTGAAGCTGTGTGTACAACAACTGGCCTCATCTTGTGGCTCCCAGACAGGTTTACAGCGAACATTACCGTCATCTTACACTTCTGGAGCTTGCGACCAGGGGCTTGATTCTGTCTTTTAGCAATGTAAGTTGATTTTGGCATGGCCTTGTAATATAAGTACGTTTCATTGATTTTGTAGATCTGGTCCTTGGTGTACTGTCCCTCTTCAATAATCGTTTTAAATATTGCAGGATAGTCTCTCGCGGCCAGCTCATCGGCAGAGGCACGTTCACCAGACAATTTCATGTAACGGAGTTCCTTGCGCTTGAGAAAATGGTCCAGCCATCCAATCGATGCCCTGAACGGTTTTTCCACTTTTAACCTTCGAGATGCAGCTTTGTAAAAGAGCTGGGCTTGGTTCCGAATAAATCTTCCATTGAGTGGAACACCTTCCTTTTCTTTCCGCATTATGAAGCTGGCAAGATAGCACTCCATTAGTATCATAGCACGATTTCCCACCCACGAACGGCCGTCTAGGTCAGAGGCACCGTACGTCTTCACTACAGCCTTTATGGCTTCATGGTTCTTCCACACAGTTCTCACTGTAGATTCAGCCAGTCCCAGGGTTCTCCCGATAGCCGTGTTTCCTTGACCCTCCTCCTTCATCTTAATTATCTTTAACTTGGTGGCGTGCATCAGAAGTTTCTTAACTCTTGGGGTTGGAGCCATGGTGCGGTGAAGTACAGGCAGCACAAAAACACCACACATTGTACACAACAGGTTAGCTGTAGAGAGCGGATCCGCACAGTGCACGAGCCGGGACTGTTATGGCGCGCCCGCTCCCTTGTACCCCAAGCTGCGCAGTAGAATGCCCGGGAATTTCTGCACATCAACATGACGACACGTGATGCGCTCTGTGAGGGGTGGTCGCGCACTAGTAGAAAATGGCATTTTTGAGCCACTCCTTGCCCCTGCCTCGCGTACTGTGCAGTAAACTCGCGCATTAAAGGGTTTTTGGTTATGATTTTTGGTCACTCATGCACAAGGCGAATCGCGCACTGCGGTGATGCGCACTGTGCGAGCCCACTGTACTTCTCTACTCCATCCCTTGATCTCATTCTTGGCCTCCCCCTCCCTCTCTCCCCCTCCACCTCACTCACATACACTCTCCTCGTTAGTCTCTCACTCTCCATCCTCTCCATATGACCAAACCACCTCAATGTGTTTCTCCCAATGCGTCCTATCACATCCACATGCACACCACAACGCTCCCTCACTTCCTCATTTGTCAGTCTGTCACTGCATGTAACTCCACATGCTCCTCTCAAATAACTCATTTATTTCCACAGCTCTCACTCTTGACATCTGTCCCTCCAACAAAGTCAAAGCTTCACTTCCATACATTAAAGCTGGTATCACAATACTGTCATGTAGTAACGTTTTCACTCGTGGAAGTTCAAACAGAGGAGTGAGCAGGCTGCAAAAAGTGAGAAGTGAAGGGAGAGGGACAGGGAAACAAAGGGTGTGATGTTGCCAGTTTTACTTTTATCTGCATTTTCGCAAGACGTTTTATATAATAATTCACTATAGATATACAGTACAACAGCATGTGTAATTCCTTACAAAAATCATTAAAACATATTATTTAAATCTATTATCCACAGCCTAATAAATTATTAGGCTGTGGATATTTGATTTAATTAATATGTTTTGATGATTTTTTAAAGGAATTGCATATGCTACTCTTAATAAAAAATGTATTTTTAATTTATTATTATTTACTAATAATAATTTTAAAAATATTAATAAACATTATCTCTGTTGAAGCATTTTAAGAAATGCTAATACCCTCCGTCCCTCCCGCCTCCCCCCAGCAAAACCCTCGCGACCTGCCCGAGCCTACCCCATCCCTTGTCCAGAGATACGGGAAGCTCCCAAGACCACGTGGCCCTTGGATTGCACAGTGCGCAATCCACAGGACAGGTGCACAAGGCAGGTGCACAAGTGCAAATTTAGTTGTGCAAGCACAACTAAGTTTGTTGCACACCTGCCTTTTCATGTGCGCAATATTGCGCATGGTCTTATGTGGTGCGCAATGCACAAACGATATTCACTGGAGTGTAACGGTGCACAATTGCGCTTTGCGCAAGTGTTTGCGCACCTGCCTAGCACTGACATCTTGTGAAAAGGAAAAAGATTTCTGAATTAGAGCTACAAGAGATTCCCCAGACTGATACCACTGAGTACTGGTTTGCCACTCACACTCTTCAAAATGTCAAATTTGAAAAACTTTCAAGACCTCAATGCTTTGATATTAGGGCTGATATCTTGTGTGAAAATTCATTACATTTCCATGAGACATCACCAAGCTGGCAAAGGATGATGCATACCATACATCAGGGACAAGGGCATCCTGGACGGTCCTCCATTCATTTTTTGCAAATGCTTGTTATGTATCCCGGTGACAAAACTTGCATTTTGTCAACGTTGGATCTCCTCAGCAGTTGTCCAAGAGGAATAGTGTTACTCCAGTAATAACATTTGATCAACCTCTGAACTAGAAAGCTTCAGAGATTATGTCTTCTGTATCCCAAGGTAGTCACTTACAAGAGATTGTTCTAATGCTTGGTAATTTGCATGCTCTTATGAATCTGACTGGGGCTATAGGCACGCTAATGGAGGGTACAAGACTGAAAAGCATTCTAGAAATAGTTTATGATGAGACTCCAGTAATTCACATGATGACCAGTAAATCAGTTCAAAGGGCATTAAGTGGTCATCTGGTAGGCAAATATGTCAACGGACTAATCCTGCAGTCAGTGATAGGTGAAAATTCTTAGTTTGCATCACTGATACATGAGACTGAGGAAATGTATATATCTTTGCTAAAAGGTGACCGTACTTTTGAAAGCACAGTAACTTCCAGAACATTAACAAGAATTAGTGAGGAACTTGAAAAGATCTGAACTTTATGCTCAATCTGAAACAAATCAGCTATGGATTGGATATCAGAGGATGGTTGGTATTGTACAAGCACTGATCAAAGCAGACCGGACTCGATGTTGGCCAAATCATTTGCGTGCTGTTTCTGATGCCTTGTCAATATTTTCTGCTGCAGGGCACTATAATTGCCTGAAAGCTGCATATATGTACCTACAACAAATGATTCAGCTTGAGAGCAAACACTCAGAGGTTTATAGGAAATTCCAAGAGGGTGTTCCTGTCATCCGCCGAACAAATCGGTACTAACCGGGTCTTGCATGTGATTTAGTGATTGAACAAACACTAATGAAGTAACTAAAAAGTAGGGAGGGAGGGGAGACTGACTCATGGCGGTAAACTGACAGAAGAACAAGGGGCATTATGGACAATGTCAGCCCTAGTGATGTCTGAATTCAGTGTTTGCATGCAGTAGTTCAATGATCTAACATATACCACAAGTGAACAACACAAAGAAGTTACTAATGCCAGAATTGACAGGGATACAGCAGATATTTCAAAGATAAAGCAAAGTTCATTTCATGTCCACCTTTTTCTTCAGACACTTCACTGAGAAATATCATCAACTGCATTGTGGCAGATTCAGATGTCAATATGCGTGAATATGAATCAATTGACAATAATATAATTGAAAAAATGGTTAATAAACCTTTATTTTCCATCTCTTTCAAGAGACATGACAAATGCAAGACAATGGGAAATATATTATATGCTATCATGGTTGATTCTGAATCTGAGAAACATATTGATCCATGCCTACTGTGTCAGCGATTCCCCATTGTGTTCAGGTCAGGAGATCTCTTAAGGACGTGATGGATTACGAATTGAGCCCCTACCCGTCTTCCCTTTTTGAGACCAAAAATATAACGAGGAAGGTTGACAGCCAGTGCCATCAATGACCACATTAGCAAGATCACATCAAGTGGAATAACTTCAGATACCATACCCAACATTGAATGATACTTGATGGTGGTTCATTATTCTGCAAGATAAAGTGGACGAGGGGAGATATCTATGGTAGAACAGCCAAGACGTATGCTGAATTTACCACAGAGCACTACGGGCCAGCAACTGCTGTGTCTGATGGAAATGGGGCAGGCCCCTCAATAAAGGGCAACACACATGATAGACGGAGACACACTAAAAGTTTTCATGTTGTGAGCTTCACCGGTGAGAGCACATTTGAATGAAAACAGGGGGAAATCCTTTCAAGAGAAATTAACATGCAGCAATTGATTAACCTATTAAGTGAAGAGCTTAGAAATGTGGGATGTACAAACTGCTAGTCAAAAGGAGATGTTGATGTGGACGTAGCAAGGGCAGCAGTTGATGCTGCTGAGGTAAATTCCACAACGCTGATCGGAGAATACACTGATTTATTAATTCTTCTTCTCTATCACTCTAAAGAAGAGGGAAAACCCCTATACTTCAGATCACACTGTGGATCAAGAGGTGTTCCAAAAGCATTCCTCAGTTGTTATTCATTCATGCCTTCATGGGATGTGACTCAGCCTCCCTTGTGTACGGTGTTGGGAAGAAATCAGCATATCATAAACTCATAAAAGGTGATGAAATCTCAAATCCTGTGCAAATGCGTTCACCTTCACAGGTAAAAGCTAGAAAGTCATAGAAAGCCTTGGAAAAAAAATCTATGGTTCCATTGTTTAATGGAAAAAGCACTGGGTCTTTGGCAACCTAACACTGTGACATATTTACTAAGAAAGTTGTTTCTCCAAAATAATTTCTTGTCCAAGAACGTCTTCCACCAACTGAGTCTGTCAGGGTTTACTGCCAGATCATGACTTGGATGGGGATGAGAACTGATACTGACCCTCTGAAATGGGGCTAGAGGCTTGCTGACAACAAATATTTACCCATAATGACTGACAAACCCAGCACCTGACACTCTGCTAAATATGATACCTTGCAGTTGCTGAACAAACTGCAGTACAGTCGTGGTCATAAATAATCATCTATCCTCCAGTACCCCGTGCCTCAGGTTGCCTCCTTTATGCGCGGCAAGTCACAGTGGGGAAGGAGGGGCTGAGAGGGAGGGGCTAGAGAGAGAAGGGAAGGTGGGGGGGGGGAGGGGGACGAGAGATGGTGCGGGGGTGGACAGAGGGAGGGGAGGGAGGGAAGGTAGGGGAGGGAGAATGAATGCGAAGTGGTCGTCATATTATTTGTGCTTTTTTTTTTTTCTTTTTTTTCCATGCAGGGCATGATATAAATGAGTTAATATTCGGTAGATAAGGATGCACTACAGCTTATTACCGGCGTCAGATAACAAACTTTAGATAGGTGGTGATATCAACGGCTGGCTCGTGAGAGAAATATACTGACCTGACATATCAAACATTAGTGAGGAGCCAGGTATTTCTCTTTATCAGTAAATTTTGACTTCGGACGCAGAATGGAATCTGGATGGCTTTGATTTCCGTAATGTTTAAGAAACCTCCTTTAACATTACATGTAATTAATTTTGAAACTAAATATCATATGCAACTTGTGACATGGCTGTGTCCTCAGTAAATATGATCATCCTCTCGGTATACATTCCCTCTACACAGTCACCACCATGTCAACTATTTTATGGCATCTCTGTTATGAAAAAGCTGTTTAAACCAACTGTGCATTAAATGTAAATAAATTTTATGTCTGTGCACATGGGTGGATATAATAACGATATCTCTCATAAAATGTTAGTAGGAAAATGAAACAAAATCCTACCCAAACTCCCACAATATATTATCTAGGTCAATGTTTACTGACACTGGTAAAGCCAAAGCAACCAGGAAAGCCTTTGTAAGTAATCCATTGTCCTCCTGCCTCAATAATCTCTTGCAATCTTCGCGGCACCGAGGAAACAATGTTGTCCATGGTTTGCTGGTTTCGTCTGAACAGCTCCCACTTGTCCTTGGTGTGCTGGAGGAGGCGGGCCTGTGTCATCTCGTTCTCTGGCACCCACGCGTTGACAATCTTGGCCCACACAGTCTCGATGGCTCTGCACTGATGTTTGATCTGTCACGTCTGTATATTTCTCTCACAAGCCAGCCCTTGACATCGCCTGTCTAAAGATTATTATCTTACGCCGCAATACAAGATGTAATGCAGCATTATCTACCGAATATGAACTCCTGTATATCATGCCCTGAATGAAAGAAAACAGACAAATAATGTGACCACCACTGCGCATTTCATTCTCCCTCCCCTACCTACCCTACCTCCCCTCCCTCACTCCACCATTTCATCATCACTCGTACCCCCACCCACCTCCCCTTCCTGGTTGCTTTGGCTTTACCAGTGTCAGTAAACATTGACCTAGATGATATATTCTGGGAGTTTGGGTAGGATTTTGTTTCATTTTCCTTCTAACATTTTATGAGAGATATCGTTATTATATCCACCCATGTGCACAGACATAAAATTTATTTACATTTAATGCACAGTTGGTTTAAACAGCTTTTTCATAACAGAGATGCCATAAAATAGTTGACATGGTGGTGACTGTGTAGAGGGAATGTATACCGAGAGGATGATCATATTTACTGAGGACACAGCCATGTCACAGGTTGTATATGATATTTAGTTTCAAAATTAATTACATGTAATGTTAAAGGAGGTTTCTTAAACATTACGGAAATCAAAGCCATCCAGATTCCATTCTGCGTCCGAAGTCAAAATTTACTGATAAAGAGAAATATCTGGCTCCTCACTAATGTTTGATATGTCAGGTCAGTATATTTCTCTCACGAGCCAGCCGTTGATATCACCACCTATCTAAAGTTTGTTATCTGACGCCGGTAATAAGCTGTAGTGCATCCTTATCTACCGAATATTAACTCAAAATATCATGTCCTGAATGGAAAGAAAAAAAAGACAAAATTTGACCATCACTTCGCATTCATTCTCAATCCCCTACCTTCCCTCCCTCCCATCCCTCGGTCCACCCCTGCACCATCACTCGTCCCTCCCTCCCCACCTTCCCTTCTCTCTCTGGGCCCTCCCTCTCAGCACCTCCTTCCCCACTGTGACTTGCCGCGCATAAAGGAGGCAGCCTGAGGCACGGGGTACTGGAGGATAGATGATTATTATGACTACGACTGTACCTAACGCTGCAGTTTCAGACGATATGGGCTCTTCTGTAATTCAGTGTGTCCATTTTGTCAAATTACTGTTTGTGACAATGTGCAGTCAGGGAAATTTCCACATTACTCACCACTCGGAGCATTGGTGGTAGACGAACGATCACGACGCAGCAGCCACACCCCAAATGTCTGGTAACTGTGAGTAGGAGGGTGGGTGGCCCACTGGCCGGGGGTGGGAGGGTTTGGAGAGTTGCTCACGTCACAGTATCAATAGCCATTAATAATGCGTCCGCCGTATTATCACAAGTGCAAAGGCGGTATGTTGTTTGTATGGTATCACGTTCTCTGTCTACATTACTGCATATATATATATATATATATATATATATATATATATATATATATATATATATATATATATATATATATATATATACGCGTCAAGACTGAAGGTATTGGAAATGAGTTATCTGAAAGGAGCATGTAGAGTAAGTGGAGGAAGTGACGGAAAAATGAGGAAGTAAAAGAACATTGTGGTATTGATGTGGCTATGAATGAAAGTTTTAAGAAAAATACTTTGAAATGGTTTGGCCATATGGAGGATGAGAGACAGGCAGGCTAGGAAAGTTTATGTAAGTGAGGTGGAGGGAGAAAACCATGGCTGAGACGGAGTAATGAAATGGAGAGATATATGGGAGGGGTGAGTTGAAGGAAGGGCAGCCAAATAGCAGAGGACAGGGCGACTTGGAGGCGATTAGTTTATGGCCACTCCCTACGGGATTGAAGCGTATGGCAATCAACACATAAATAGGCAGTATGTCTCATTAAAATAAAAGAGTGTATGGAGATGTAATATGCGATAAAATATGACCAAGTAAACGACACCAAAATTCCTTATAAACAGATAATACAGGCGGTGAGCAAAGAAGCAGTCTAGCATATTTTGAACTATCATTCCTCCATTCATAGTGTCATTAATGCTCAGCCATAAGGTTATTAATGGTCATTTATCATGTCCACTGTGGAAAATGAAAAAGTTTTTGTGTGTTGGGAATTTGAAAAGAAAGGCGAGTACATATTTACGCATTTATAACCATAACTCTTACTGTGCAGTTTATTCCCAATCTTTGGCAAAAAACGGATTGTATTACAGGAAATTCATCGCTCGCTTAAGAATGAGGCATTGTTGTATTGAGTTAGTAATCCTCCAAAGTAAGTATATTGAGATTAGCAGAGATTCGTCTTGGTACTGAATAAAAATACTGTAGATTTTGTTTTAACGTTTTATTCCTGGTGACTGATTACAGTAATCTATATAGGATGATAACCTGTCCAATTCACTAGTCTTTATAACGAAGACACCTCTTCAAAGGATAAGTGGAGCATCTCGCTGTGGTAACACTGGGCTTACTTATGTGGCACGGCCATCAGTCAGCATTTAATCTATCTATTTATTGCTAGACGCCCTAATTCCGTAAGGAGTGGCCACAAACAGATCGCCTCGATGTCGCCCTGACCCCCGCCATTTCACTGCCCTCCCCCTCAGCCCCCCCCCCCTTCTCTCGTATACTTCACTCCATCCCTCCGTCTCATCCTCGGCCTCCCCCTCGCACTCCTCCTTCCGCCTCAGTCACAGTACACTCTTCTCGTTAGTCTCTCGCTGTCCATCCTAACCACATGGCCTTACGTCTCAGTGTATTTCCCCTAACGCTTTCTACCACATCGACATCCACACCACAACGTTTCTTCACTTCCTCATTTGCCAGTCTGTCTCTCCATGGAACTCCATATGCCCCTCTTAGATAACTAATTTCCACTGTTCTCACTCTTGACTTGGGTCCTTCCAAGAAGGTCCTGACTTTAAGTCCATACGTTAAAGGTGATATAACAATACTATATTGTAGCGACTTTTTACTTCCATGCTCACTGCCCAATTTCTTATCACTGCCTTCAAAGAACCAGCAACCTTTCTTCCTTGCTGTACCCTTTCAAGCACTTCATCCTCCAAACTTCCATCCTTGCTCATCCCACTACCCATGTAATTAAATGCAATAACATTTTCCTTTTCCTCAGCATCCAACCTTACAGTACATTCAGTGACCTCATTTCTCTCGAAGACCATAACTTTACTCTTCTCTATATTCACCGTCAGATTCCGGTTCTTACACACTCTCCGAAACTCATTCACTGAGCCTTGCAGTTCCCCTTCGTCCTCACTTAACGATACAGTATCATTTGCAAACAACAGTACAGGAATTTCCAAAAAGCTGCCCTCTCTCATTAGGGCCACTCTAACATCCACTGCCCTACCTTGTATCTCTTTTATAACCCCATCCATAATCAAACTTAACAATCTGTGTACAAAACAGGTTTCTCTCTTTAGACTTAACAACCATGAAGACATGGCACATCCCTGTTGCAATCCAATATTCAGACTAAAAAATGACAGTTCATCATCCACCCACACAGCAGACTTAGCACCCTCATACATACTCTTCACGGCATTCAGTGGCTTCCCATTTACTCCATATACTTTAAATATTTTCTACACTGTTAGTCTATCCACTCTGTCAAATGCTTTCTCCAAATCCATGAAGGCACAAACAACTTCTTTTCCTGCTCTAGAAACTATTTTACTTATGGCCTAAAGTTGAATATCTGATCTTCACAACCTCTTCCCTTCCTAAAACCTTCCTGTTCTTCTCCGTCTGTTATTTCCCTAACGCTGTCAATAAATATCCTATCATATACTTTTCCTATTACAGTAAGAAGACAAATAACTGTTTGATTACCACACACTTCTTTTTCCCATTTTCCTTTATACTGAGAAATTATACCTGACTTGCAATCCTCTGGGACTTTACCTTCCTCCCTTGCCATTCTGCACATCTTCCTTATCCATTCTACTACTACTTTCCCCCATGTTTCATCATTCTGTCACACATTCCTTCAGTTGCTGGGGCTTTCCCCATTTTGACTTTCTTCCTTGCTTCCATTACGTCCATTATACTGATCTCTTCTTTCCTTCTCACCTCCTTCCTTCTCACACGCATTCCCCAACCACTTATACTTGCATTACTTTCATTTTTTTGTGTTTTATAGTACCTTAAGGTATTCTCTCCATCTGCTCACCTTTTCTCTCTCCTCCACAATCAATCTGCCATTTTTATCTCTCACTTCCCTACTAACATCTTTATCACTCTGTCTAACTCTCTCTACCTCCCTCCAGAACATATTCTTATAGTTCCTCCACTTTACACTTAAATTCCTTTTAAATTTCTCATCCAGTGTCTTCTTACTCTCTCTTAGTAATATTTTCACCTCTCTTCCCCGCTGCATAAAACTCTCTTCCATCTCTCAATTTCCTCCATGCCTCTGCACACACACACACACACACACACACACACACACACACACACACACACACACAAATCCTCACATTAATCACTACTCACACAGCAATGCAAATGAGGAGGCGGTGCCTGAATCGGTAGAGAGGTGGCCTGCAGTCCTAATGGACCCATTTTGAATCCCGGCTGCGGCAAGGAACAGTTTAAGGATTTCTATCTATCTGTCTATTGCCAGACGCCTTAATCCCGTAAGGGATGGCCACAAACAAATCGCCTCCATGTCGCCCCGTCCCCCACCATTTCACTGCCCTGCTCCCAGCTCGCACACCCCTCTCTCATATACGGTACCTCTCCACTCTATCCCTTCATCTCATCCTTGGCCTCCCCCTTCTTTGATTTGAATATAAAAAAACATACTTTGCTGATCTACCATAATACCCGCCGACATTTCATAAAAATACCCCACTAATACCAACACACCAGTCATGTTTGGGGCAGCCCTAATATGTATTCAATATGGATGGTGGGTTTTAGCGCCAAAGTGGTGACATGTGGAAGTTTATGATATGCAGGAGGACTACCGGCCTACTGGGCCTTCAATCGCGCCCAAACCAAGGGCCTCCCAGACCCATATATATTCTGAATTAGGGCGACCCAAGGATGGTTTTACCTGGGTCAAAATTCAGATCTAGGTCATTTGAGGTCACTGGTAGTGTTCGCTGTTCTTGGCTCGGGCAAGGCCGGGCAACCCTCAGGCCCAATTTTTGACAAGGAAATTCACATGTTCTCCAGTTCAGACATAGGCTATGTGAGGTTGATCTCCGAGGTCATTTGAGGTCACTGGACGGTGGCCATTTGGGGTCACTGGTGATACACGCTTGAACGACTACACCCAGCAGTCCAATTTTTGGCATGGAGACTCACATGACCTCCAGTTCAGACACAGTGTATGTGAGGTTGCCCTCCGAGGTCATTTGAGGTCACCAGTCAGAGGTCATTTGAGGTCAATGATAATAGGAAACAAGTGTGCACAACTACTGTGTGTTAGTCTGAGAAAGCTGAAATAGAACCTTGGACCTCTTATAATCCCTCTTCAGAAGCATAAGAAGTACACAAGGTAAAAAAAAGTATCGGCACATTTGGCCCGAAACAATTTGACGCCACGGACGATGGACTGGAGAAATATTTGATGATTTTTTTCCCTCTTGTTGTCAAACATGCTTACATAAGTATGTCATAGATAGGTTTCATATGACAATTTATGGTTGATATTGTTAGTGGATGCATATTCAGATGATAATCAATTAATTTTCCAAGTACTGCACAAGCTAAATCGATCATTTCGGAAATCATCGTACCCCTCCTGAGCGATACTTTTTTTTACCTTGTCTACACACGACCAAAAAAGTATCGGTGCACATTTGGCCCGAAACAATTTGACCCACGGACGATGGACTCTGGAAATGTTTGATTATTGTCCTCCATGTTGTCAAACATGCTTATATAAGTATACCATAGATAGGTTTCGTATGACAATTTATGGTTGATATTGTTACTGAAGGCATATTCAGATAATAATTAATTTATTTTCCAGGGACTACACAAGCTATATTGATTATTTCAGATATCATCGTACCCCTCCTGCGTGATACTTTTTTCATGGTGTGTATATAGTCTTTGTGGAGTAGAAAGAAAGACTGAATTAGAACAAATAGGATTAGAGTGTTCTTTTTGGCACGCGACGCTGGCCACCCCTGCTACTGTAGTATATATATAAAACAACTGATGCCCAGGGAAGAGGCCTCATCACTTAGATTCACACATCGCTTCACTAAAAAGAGAGAACATAAACAACACAGTCACTTTTTCAACATGAAATCTCATTAGAAATCAAATAGCGGAATATTACAGCCTCCTCCAAAGTAATTAAAGTGACTTTTGGTGGCAGCGGACACAAACTTCTGAGCCAAACCGTACATGTTGTTACATTGTGATGTAATGTTAAGACCTCGGTGGTTGTTTTTACTGCGTTCATAGCAGATACAGTTTCCAATTTCCCAGGAAATAGAGTTTGGGGTCTGTGTTAGGGGCAGGAGGTGGGGATTGTATTGAGCTGGTATGGAGTGGGGGGCATCAGTGGGAATGAAAATGTTAAAAATATTGATTTCTTGTTTGTGACCAGATTTTACATTGGGTGACTATTGCTAATGAGATTTAGTTTTCAAAAAGTGATTGTGCTATTTATGTTCTTCCTTTTTAGTGGAGCGATGTGAGAATGTAAGTGTTGAGGCCTCTTCTATGGCCAGCAGTTATGTTTGCGTTGATGTGTAAGTGGTGACTGATGTGCGGAGTTTCTTTGTGTGTGTGTGTGTGTGTGTGTGTGTGTGTGTGTGTGTGTGTGTACAAGCGAGTTTTTTTTTTTTATAGGAGTGCAGTTTGTACGAGTATGTTGTGTTTGTGATGAAAGTTATGAGGCTGTAGTATTTTGACATTGAACCTATCGACATTTAGTTGTAATCTGTTAATGCTACGTGTTCAAGGCATCGTGAATCTAATGTGGATCTGTGTTGTAGGTACAGTGTTTGTAGGCAGGTGATGAGTTGTGGCAGTGGCTGTGTGAGTTGGAGGACTGTTCAAGTGGATGGGCTGCCAGAAAGTAACACACAGATTAAGGTGCCAAGAGGTCACTATGTAGGTCAATATGTACAAGATCTCTGTCCGTCGTGTGTAGTCAACTGAAAATTATGTGCTAAGAAATTAATAATCCCTACAATCTGTACAATGTTTGGTTGTAACTATTTGCTTAACAAAGGAGGAAATATAATTTTCCCCAACATCCCCAACGATGCTAAAAACTTAGCCAAAGTGGATTCACATGTATACGATAAATGACAAAATTAATGGGAATAATATACGAATCACTAGCCTTCATTTCGACCCCAGAACGTATAAAAGGAATCTTAAATTTGAATTAATTGGACAGCAAATTTCAAACTCTCCAACGCGACTAAAAAAAGCTGCCCTGCCATTGCTGAATCTGCCATCAAATTTATCAGATAATTACCCCTACCCACCCAGTTACCCACCCACCTGAATCTGCCAACAAATTTATCAATTAATTACCCTAACCCACCCAGTTACCCACCCACCTGAAACTGCCAACAAATTTATCAAATAATAACCCCAACCCACCCAGTTACCCATCCCTGAATCTGCCAACAAATTTATCAAATAATCATCACCTACCCACCCACTTATCTGAATCTGCCATCAAATTTATCAAATAATTACCCACCCATCAACTCTCTCTCTCTCTCTCTCTCTCTCTCTCTCTCTCTCTCTCTCTCTCTCTCTCTCTCTCTCTCTCTCTCTCGTGACGTTCTGTTGGCGCCCATGGTCACAAAAGGAACGTTTTCTTTTTACTGATAATTCTTCTTTTGTTGTCAGAGTTAATATGCTGAGAGAAGAGGGCAAAAGAAGATTGGTGCAGATCTTAAACCGAAGATTAAGTAACTCGGCAAGAAAACTGCACAATAAAATGACGAATTTAAGGAAATGAAATGTCTGTACGAAAGGGTCATGCGCTGTACACTAAATCTGAGAAGTCGACGGTGCCGGGAATAATATCATTGTTATCTGATGCTTTATTATTCTACGGAGTATGATAGCGGGCCTTGATTTTTTCCCATGTCGTAGTCTGATACAGCGGATTTAGTTTTAATTTTTTCCACTTCCCAGTATGTCGGGTCGATCAAAAAGTATGAGGTGCACACTTGGCGTGAAACAGCATGACACCACAGATGATGGCTATTGCAAAATCCCGTATGATTCTAATCCACGTTACTAAACTTGGCTTCTTAAGGACGCCATATGTATCGTTTGCTTAACGTTCCCTAGATATTATCTGTAACATCTATACATGAATATTATGATCGCTTAATCATCTCAATATATGGCAAGCTATACTGATATTTAGGATACCATCAGAACCCTTCTCCTTGATACTATTTCGACTGACTGTTCATACATATACAATGTTCTTAACTTTCTTATTGCCTGTACATTCTCAAGCGTGATTTATGCATGTAAATGACAGTGTCTATTTGCAGACTATATAACATATCTATTCCATGCATACTTAATTTATGTTGAAAGTAGGGAGAGAGTACAAGTCGATCGGAGGAAGGTGTGGCAGGTGCAGAGTTGGTGTGAAGGAAACAAGGAGGAAGGAGTGAGCGTGAAGGATGGCAGACGACGTTACACCTCACCTCTACCTCGTTATGAGTGGGCGGTGGATAGAAGGAATGACCTCTGTAAGCTCATTCAATCTTATCTGAGAGGAGTCGGACCTTAAGCTTTTGGATGATGGCAGCTGATTGTCCAAGGGCATTCATTATTAACGACGCATTTTATTATTATTATTATTTTTTTACGTATAAGGGTTACAATAAATGTTTGACGATAAGACTGCCCAAATAGTTATTTGCATTCATTAATTAAAAAAAAAAAAAAAGACGGGGTTCTCAGATGGCCTAGATACGTGTAAAATTTTGAATTCTCGGGACAAATCAAAACACGTCCTGGTAAAGTTTAAAGAATATCTTTTTTTTTTTTTTCTCATGATCAAGCAAATTAATGTAAATTGTCATTAGTGCGATAGTTTGTAAAATCTAACCAAGTAAAACATCGGAATTCCAATAAAGAACGACTGGCAAACACGGGTGAAGAAGCTATATTATTCACCGTCACTTTTTCATATCCCGTCACCGATATCTTTCGCCTTTGTTGTAAGTTGTAACTAGATATTTGAAACCATAAAGATGGAAAACTTACTGACAATGCAAAAGCAGAAAACACAACGCAAACTGATGAGACAGCAAAGCGCTCTCAAATAATTTCTAATATTCGTCTGCTTAGTCAAGTGTGACATTCCACGAGCGGCCAACCTTCACTCCCCTCGTGTCTACCATTCATCAAAATTCAGGGAATATGTAATTTTTCATTCGATTTCCGATGCTTTAATAACCTACATTTTACGGTCTATCGCAGTAATGACATAATTTACCTTTATTGGCTGAACATTAAAATAAAAATAAAATCCATGTACTCGTGGTCCTTTTCCAAGGCGTGTTTTGATTATTGTCATGAGAATTCAAATTTTCACACGTATCTAGGTCACCTAACAAACTGTGTAAGACCCCGTTTTTAACATGATCCATGCAAATAACTATATATAATATTTTATTTTGACAATCGTATCGTCAAACGGTTATTGAAACCCCTATAATATAAATAATTTAAAACACGTCGTTAATAATGATTGAACTCGGACAACCACTCAGCTGCCAGCTTTCAAAAGCTGAAGACTCGTCTCCTCTCAGATAAGATCGAATAAGCTACAGTTAGACCACAGTAACACCTGTAACTTGTTCTTAAGGTTTCTAACGACGTCCATAGTTCCGCTAAAACTTTATTGTATCAGAGATAATAGTTTCTGTGCTACTTGGTGCTCAGTTAGGTGCATTTTGGCTTTCTCGGCCATACGGTAGCGATATTTGAGAAAAGCGATTGTTGTAATACCAAATACATTATTCAGGAGCTTTCCAGATATTTACATAAATTCGCTGTAGCTAACGTTAATAGTTTCAGCAGTTGCACAGCTTTGATGATGAATATACTGTTTTGCTTTTTCAGAATTAAGGTTGCGAAATTTGAGAAATGTCACCTAAGTAACGCCTGAATTTTTTTTCATAAAACTTTACAAATTGTGCGAGAGTCCTCTGTAGCTTTAATAAAAAAGAAAGAATCATTTTTGTGTTGTGTACAGTATTATGTAGGTGTCAGTGCCTCACTCGCTGCAAAATGTTTTTTTTTTTTTTTTTGCTAACATCACATGGTCTAACTATTATAGCTTTGGCAGCCTCGACTTGTTTTTTTTTTTCTTTCTTTCTTTTACGTGGTAACATGGAAGATTCTTTGCAATGGATAGAATAAAGGGAGCAAACAGGTATGTGTACACCAAGTAATTCTGCAGGAGTGGAGAAGACGTGGTAGGTCAAGAAGGTGGACAGATATGGTAAATAAATTATATGTGTGAGAAGCGAAATATGGAAGCAGATGGATGCATAACGAACAGAGAAGCATGTAGCAAGAGTGTGGCATGCCTTCTCTAGGCTCTACAACCGATGGTATGCATCGATGCAGGAGGAACCTCATTTATCAAGGGAAATAACATAAGGTAGTCCATCAGGAGACATAGGACCACCTTATTTTGCAGCTTTCTTCTGTTTTTCCCTTACCTTAGCTCTTCTTGGGATGCTCTAAGTATTTTCTGGCTGCGTTTTCAATTTCATTTTTTTTTTTTTTTATTTCCTTTAAAACTGGTGAAAATCCTTGTAAAAAGTGGTGTTTGTTTACAGACGGACACCATCTTGCAGTGCAGGAAGACAGACGGACGCCATCTTAGAACGTCATTTTTGAACGAAATTGCCCTTATTAATCCAAACCTAACCTCAATATTCCCGACTTAACGCAATCTTCTTTATCCTAACCTAACTAACCTAACCTAACCTAACGTATTTTATGCTAATCTAGCCAATTTTGTCCTAACCTGACAAAACTTAACCTAACCTAAAGTATCCCTTATATAATCATACAGTATTTCCTTAGTTTAATGAAGCGTTACTGTACACCTTTACATAGTCACTGACTCAGTCGAACGGTAGTATTTTTTTCCTTTTTTTAAGAGATGGCCCAATGTTTCAGCGATTACCATACAGATGTGCAGGTGGTTACTCTTATAGGATGGGACCCGAATTACACAAGTCTGAATGGTGTGTGAATTATTTTATGGACCATATCAATGAATCTGATGTTAACTGTTCTTCAAGCTTTTAATGTCCTCTCCCATGTTTCTGGATCGTACGTCACTCCGCTTTACTGAGGAATAAGGGTTGGGAATACGACAAAATGAAGATTGTGATGGTTAGTACATATTTTTAGTCTTCCAAATAAGCGAGAAACAAGATGGTATATAACAAAATTGTGGGAAATTAATGGGAAATTGTGCCGGCAATAAATGACGTCTGATTGGTGCCTCGCAAAGAGCAAACTGAGGGGAAAGCTCGGAAAGATGACGCCTAGTGCAAACGTAAGGGGACAAATATTAAGAATGATGAAAAATTAAATATTGTTCATGGTAACCTAGGGCAGTGAGTCTGGCGGGAAGAAGGGTAAAGCAAGCAATATGAGGAGAGTATAACGAAGGAAGCAGGGCGAGGGAAGAGTGAAGAATCGTGTGCCAGGTGGGGAGAGGGTGCGCGACAGCTTAGAAATGTGGTGTGAGAAAGAAACGAGAGGGAAGCGAAGGAAGGGCGAGGGTTGCACTCCGAGGGAAATTGCAAGGTTCCGGGTTGAGGGAAGGTCGAGGAAGGGATAGGCGGGTGCTCTGCCGCTCTGTAATGGAGCTGGTTACTTGGCTTGCTTCAAATAATTAAAAAAATAATAATAATAATAGCAAGTGTTTATTTCACGCATCGACTATCATTGGCCATCACTATGTTCTCCGGGAGTGAAGTTTTATGCCGACACTACAACCTTCCATCCTCCTTTCAGGGAGGCTGGAGAAAGATACACAAGCGATAATGGAAGAAAGAAATAATAAAAAAAGAAACAACTGGCCAACATTAAACAGTAGTTCAGCAACATCCCTCTTCATCCTTCCAACACAACACTTTACAAACACATACATAAATACATAGCCAGTGTAGCCACCCAAAATCATCAGCCAAAAAGTATCCATCATGAACCACCACCAGGCACACTACCGTACCTTACCTAGAGTGAACCTGGCCAAACTGCGATGCGGTGACCACTCGGTTCTGCTACACTGTCATTATGAAACACAACTCAAACAACCGACTATGATCTTATTGGAACGCAGACTCCCACACTTCAACACACTTAATCGCCTCATGCACCACACTGTAACAACACAGACACTCCTTCATAATACCTCAACAACATACCTCTAGCAGCAGCCGGTGGAAGTGGCCACATTCACGCAGTCCAGTAGGTATATGTCCAGACGAGTCTGAGGTTGCAACAACAACATCCATGTCCATTAATTACATAAGGATCCAATTCTTATTTAGATAATCATGAGTCACAAGAAATACTCGTGTAACAGCTAACAGGAAGAGTACTGTTCATTACCAACAATGATTTTATCATCACTTTTTCAGGCTAACACATGCAAGCATGTTGAAGACCTTTATAAACGATACGATAAACGAAACGATATTAATACTCCGTAAATAACAGGTCACTGTGTAAATTAATTTCGTGCGTGAAACTCAATACTGTCATCAATGCTAAGCAGACAGTGTATCAGTCTGAGGTACAGAACTGACGTTTGTATTGTATCTCTTCCGGTTTCAGTAGTCATTTGAACTCCTTCGTTACAATAACAGATTTAACTTTTTTTTTTTTCTTTTTTTTTTTTTTTTTTACTTCTGGCGAATGATTAAGATGACTTTAGGAGAGGTGTTTCGTGTGCAGTTGTTGTAAACCTTTGTACTTTTTACGTGTTATAAACTTTCAGGTTTATGGTATAAAGTATATTATGGTTACATAGTGACCAAGTACAGATGTGCAGTGTTTACAGTTGTGCACTACACTTTGTATAACCTTCACCACCGTTGTCAGCAGTTGTAGTGAGCAACTGAAGATTTTGAATTTCATTATAACAGTTTTCAGTGCTCTTTGATGAAACTTCATAAATACAACATTGGAATACCAGTAGGCCTCCACAAAGCATAGCCAAGAAGTATTAACCTCCAAGTAATGACCTTTAGGGGTCAGCGAAGACCCCTCTCCTGGAATATAGCTGAACTGCTAGATCTTTGTTCTACACACACACACACACACACACACACACACACACACACACACACACACACACACATACACACGTCTTATGGAGACTTTTGTAATACCAGTTAAATCCAATGTACAGATTATTTAAAGAAAAAGGGGAGGGGGATTTATCAAAATGAGGGGGAAGACAGTAATGAGAGCAACTGAGTGCAGCATCCTTCTCCCCTACACAGCCTGCCACCCTCACTCCACCCTTCCCAGCCAGCATTAGCAACTACACTCATCAAAACACTTCGATCAGAGGGATTTAATATAATTGAAGTCAATATAATGGTCTAAAGTTGTATACCCTCCATAATTTATATCGCTGCTTTGTTGCATGACAGTTAATATTACTGAAATCCAGCGGTGGATATGACAATAGAAGTTTTGGTCCTTTACTTCATCATCATCATGCCATCAGTCACCATAATCAATCGTCATCATAAATCATCAATCATCAATATTAATCACCATCAGTCATAATCTTCATCATCATCATCATCAGCAACAGCATCATTAAGTGATGACGGAATGGTTTTGACGGCGTCGGAGTGATATAGTGGATTTGTCGGGTAGCGTGATACTGAACCAGGCTCATTTGTTGTCATAAATTAGAAAATGTGTGTGATTACACTGGAGGATAGTGGGTCAGTGGTGTATTGTTGAATTATTATATGTGACCTCAGCTGATCCTTGTTAAATCATTACATGTGACATACTCTATATGACATCTTTTAGTTCAGCAATATGGTTAATCCGTCAAGGTTTTAGAACCGAGGATGTCAGAAAATCAGCGGTGTACCCGCATATTTCTGGTATTTTAATGAAAAGCTAAAAAGACACTGGGACAATAAAGTAACGACATGGCAAGTAAGACTTTTCATTTTGTTATTGGTATCCAGGTTATGACACAAAGCTAATGGTTCCCATCCTCTTAACTATGATATGCACCCAGCTTTTTTTCTGGATAGTTTCGAGAGCACCATAATATATTTCTAAATATATGAAATAATCTGCCTAGAAATCGCCTAACTTCAGTTCCTGGCGCTAAAGAAATTTTTAGTGCAGAGTATATTAAAGTTCTCTTACAATATAATTCCCCCATAAAATTATATACTGAATTTTTCGTACGATGCTATGATATATGGTGAAATAACTGAATATTTACAGAAAAAATATTTACGAGACATTATTTTCCATTTATGTCAAAAAGTCTTACATATTTTTTTTTTTTTTTTTTTTTTTCGTTTTGCTCAGTGAGTCAGTGAGAACCCAGACTCTGAGCTGCACTGACCAACTTTTTCAAATTCATTTCGTCCGTGTCTGGAAAAGCAGGCTTAAAACTTGTTCCAAATAATCGTGAGTCTTGACAGTCCATTTCTCCCCTTATTATTCAGACTTTTCATGAAAGAAAATGCTGATTCACAAACACTGGCAGTTCTAAATAAATGCAGTGTTTCTAATGCTTCAACACGAATGACGGAATTTCTAGCAGCACAGTTGTGTGTAAGAGCTTTAACGCTGTGGAAGACTGGATTTCGCACAGTTCCATTTCCGTAATTGCCGTGTAATGTTAAGTGAATGCATTTAGCACTTTCCACACATTAAAATACATAGGCATTAAACAAAATTAAAATCTAGCAGTTTGAAGGCTCAGCATTCTGGAATCTGTTCCATAATTGTTACTGATAGAAAATACTGGTTTTTCTATCTATCTACCTACTGCTAGACGCCTTAATCCCGTAAGGGGTGGCCACAAACAAATCGCTTCCATGTTGCCCTGTCCCCCGCTATTTCATTGCCCTGCTCCCACCTCACACACCCCTCTCTCATATACCTCTCCACTCCATCCCTCAATCTCATCCTTGGCCTCCCCTTCCCTCTCCTCCCTCCACCTCACTCACATACACTTTTCTCGTTAGTCTCTCGCTCTCCATCCTCTCCACATGGCCAAACCACCTCAGTGTGTTTCTCCTAACGCTTCCTATCACAACTACATCCACACCACAACGCTCCTTCAATTCCTCATTTGTCAGTCTGTCTCTCCATGTGACTCCACATGCTCCTCTCAGATAACTCATTTCCACTGTTCTCACTCTTGACTTGTGTCTCTCCAACAAGGTCCAAGCTTCGTTTCCATACGTTAGAGTTGGTATCACAATACTGTCATGCAGCACCTTTTTCACTTCCATGCTCACTTTCCTGTTCCTTATCACTGCTTTTTAAGAAACAGCAACCTTTATTCCTTTTTGTACGCTTTCAAGTACTTCACCCTCTAAACTTCCATCCTTACTCGTCACACTACCCAAGTACTTAAACGCACTCACATTTTCCATTTCCTCCTCATCCAACCTCACTGTACATTCACTGACTTCATTTCTCCCTACATTCATCTTTAGATTCCGTTTCTTACACACTCTCCCAAACTCCTTCACCAAACCTTGCAGCTCCCTTTCGTCTTCACGTAACAACACAGTATCATCTGCAAACAACAGTACAGGGAATTTCCATACACTGCCCTCTCTCGTTAGGGCCGCTCCAACATCCATTGGCCTCCCTTTTATGTCTTTTATAACCCCATCCATATTCAGATTGAACAACCATGGAGACATAACACCTAATTGTTTCAATCCAACCTTCAAGTAGAAAAATTCGCTCAGTTCATTGTCCATACGCACTGCAGCCTTAGCACCTTCATACATACTCTTCACGGCATTCAACAACTTCCCATTTACTCCATATATTCATAATCCTTTCTACAATCCTTGTCTATCCACCCTGTCATATGTGTTCTCCAAATCCATGAAGGCTGCATACAACTTCTTTCCCATTTCTAGAAACTTTTCCACTGAAGTCCTAAGAATGAATACCTGATCAACACAACCTCTTCCCTTTCTAAAGCCTCCCTGTTCTTCTCCAGCTAATTCCTCTATTATTTTCCTAATTCTGTCAATAAGTATCCTACCATATACTTTTCCTATTACGGTACACTAAGAAGACAAATGCCCCTATGATTGCCAAACATTTCCTTTTCCCCTTTTCCTTGGTACACGGGAATAATTGTGCCTGGCTTCCAATCCTCCGGGACTCTACAGTACCTTCCTCTCAGGACATTTTATACATCTTGCACATCCATTCTACTACTACCTGTCCCCCATGCTTCAACATTTCACCACACACTCTATCAATTCCTGGGGCTTTCCCAATTTTGACTTTCTTCATTGCTTCCACAACTTCCATCCTACTGATTCCTTCCTGTCTTCTCACATCCCTCCTTCTCCCAGCCATTCCCCAGCCACTTATACTCGCATTACTTTCATTCCCTGTGTTCAACAATTCCTTAAAATGTTCTCTCCATCTGCTCACTTTTTCTCCCTTCTCCACTAGTAATCTGCCATTATTATTTTTCACTCCCCGACTAGCTTCTTTAACTACCCTGCCTAACTCTCTTTATCTCTTTGCAGAACATTTTCTTACATTCCCTCCACTTTACACTCAAATTCTTTCCAAATTCCTCATCCACTCTCTTGCTACTCTCTCTCACTAATCTCTTCATCTCTCTCTTCCTCTGTACATAAAACTCTCTCTTCTGTCTCTCAACTTCCTCCACACCCCTGTTTCTCATCCACTCACTATATGCTTTCTTCTTTTGTGCCACAGCCTCTCTCACCTGGTTTTTACATACTCTAAATACGTAGAGTGTATTATTGCAGTGTTTTCCTAAATTCGGTGAAGTGTTGAACCAAGCTTTCATCCACCAGTTCAGATGATGACACTACTATGAAGGCAAGAACTGTCAAACAAAACCGTTCTTATCTTAGTTTCCCTTGCGCTTCCAAAATTAACTTATATGGTGTGGGAAACGAGTCTACAGAAAGGAAAACGTAATTTTTAAGTCATTATTATATATTTTAGAAAATTTCTCTGAAACAGATTTTAAGAATGGGAAAAGAGCACTGCTAGACTGTCACAGAGTACAGTGGTGCCTGCGACCAACAGGTTGTGAATCCATGCATTAAGTGTTCGCTTAACGTTGAAACTGAATACTCTATTAATTGAACTGAAAAATATACTCCTAGCACCGGGGCACAAAGGCTTATATGCCACCAAATCATAAAAAAAAAAAAAAATCAGCACAAATCAGAAACAAGTCGAAAAAGAAAAAAAAAGAAGCAATATAAGAATTAGTACTGCTAAACCTGCAGGGTATCGCAGATATGTCGAGCACGACACGTAGACAGGCTAGACAGAAGCCAAGGCAGCTGAACACTTCTGAGTTTTATTCCTTCTATGCATTATTGAGGTACACTTGCAAAACACTGTGACCTCTCTCTCTCTCTCTCTCTCTCTCTCTCTCTCTCTCTCTCGCACGTCACCTCACTCCTTCACCCACCACTGCTCGCTCGCTGTCCGATCACTGACTCTAACATATTGACTCAGATTAACTACTCTGTCCTTTACTGATTAGCTCTCACTGTTTGATTCATTAACTCTGTCACAGACCCTGTCACTGTCTGTCCACCACCGACTGATTGACTGTCTCACTGTTCACTGACTGTCCGAAACTGACTGAGTCACTGACCTACCACTGCTGAGCACAAAGTCACTCTGTCCGTTACTGACTAAAGCTGAACTGAACAAACACACTCCCTTCTAACTGACCGTCGCGTCCTCACCTACTCCGTTCGTTACACTTGGCTAATTGCCAGCAAGCAGGGCGGTCAGGGACGGATTTACCAATAGGCCAAGTAGACCATTGGCCTAGGGCCCACCGGCATCTGGGGGCCCACTGAAACTAATCTGTCGCCAAGTGTGCCAGCGTATGACCTTGTTTCAAGTGTACACCGAGTGTTTCATTATATAATGTATTCACAACTATAAGGGCCCCCGTACAATAAGTGTAGGGCCCGGAGTATGGGGCCCCTGTATAATTTTGGGGGCCCACTGATGAGTTTGTCCTGGGGCCCGCAAGTACGTAAATCCTGCCCTGAGGGCTGTTCCTTAAGATATCCCCCTCCCGGCACCCCCTACTAGCACAACCCGGAATATTCTAGTAGAGAACTCACATATTCTCACTTAATAATGCATTAAAATTAAGAATACACAAACACTTTGATGACAAGAGCAAATTCTAAGGTAAAAGTGAAAGTAAACAAAACAGACAAGCAGAAATTTCCAGAATGCTCCTCACATTTCCAGATATAAACATTAACCCAATGCTGTGGCATAACATTTAATTTTTTTTTAATGTTCATCACATCTCCAGCTACAAACCATCAACTCAATCCTATTGGCATAACAATATAAAAAGGAGACTATTAAAAAGAGGGATATAAAAGGAAGACAGCACTATAAAGGGGAATTAGCGAGAGAAACGGCCATTAAAAACAGACTGAACAGAAAATAGAATAAGATGGATGGAAGCAAGAAAGTCTTAATGCAGACTAGTAAAATATTATGAGACTCGAAAAGAAAGCTGCTAAGACAAGGTGGTCAATAGAGGAGAGATAGGAAAGGAAGAGCACGCTGCCTATGAGAAGCATGCACTGGACACTCAAGGAAAAGAATGCACGGAATCAGTGATCACCGAACATTTCATAAGGCTGTCGTGTTATGCACATCCCATAAACCTTTTCTGAAAAAAGTTGCAGACTGGAGATTAATTACAACTATCCTTGTAAATTCCTACATGAATTCCATCTCAGGCGGGGGAAACACGCAACTAGTAATCAGTTTCACTCAAAGCATGACTCAGCATCTCTTGTAATAATGGTTTCTTTGACAGTAGATATTTTTTTTTAGTGTTGTACAGTCGCACCTAGAAATGATGGCCGAATTTCCTGAAATTGTCGGTCAGAGATGCTATACATACTGTTCATTATATTCTTTACAGGATGAAACTTTATTTGTAAAATTGTAATAGAAAGCAGTAATTTAATGTCAAAATACCTTTGCATATAAATTTTGTTGGCAGTAGTGAGCTAGTTACGATATTAGGAGATTGTCAAACGGAACCACTTGAAATTTCAGGGACAGTCAGGAATAATTTGCTGAGTCTAAATCTAGTAAGGTAACACAATACTTTAGCAACTTAAAACTGAAAAAAAAAAAAAAACTATAAAAACATCACACACACAAATCAAATATGGAAATGATGTTAAGAAAAACATTTCTGTTAGACCACCAACATATAATTTAGTCATATACTTTCATTTCTGTTGTCTGCATTGACGACGGGGGAAAGCGGGAAAGCAGCAGCAGCTATTTTAGAAGTTCAAGATGCACGAAGGGAGACAACTGTTACTCAATGACAAACAATTATTACATAGCATTTGGTCAGTTTTCCGGTAAGGGAAATCTTACATTTTGTATAAGTCTGAGACTGTACAGCAGTGAATAAAGTATAAAGAGGAATTTGGAAATGTGCCCCGAGTCGGAGCCCCTTGGAGAATGCCAAACTTGTAACAACCTAGTATCGTCAGTGCCTAAACGATTGGCGAGAGTATTAAATGCAGTTTCATAAACAAATAACCGAATGGAAAATTTCTTGATCAATACTTTCAATTAAGCAGGACATAACGATATATATATATATATATATATATATATATATATATATATATATATATATATATATATATATAAAAGAGAGAAAAAGTGTGCGTCTCCATTGTAAGGATATGTATACTTATATTTATGTTATATTTATTACCTAGTGTAAGATAAAAAAAAAAAAGTAAAGTCTCATATCCCGCTAACTTAATCTTTTTCGTGTGTAGGTAACAGGGTAACAATAAATATGATTAATAAAACTGAAAGGATGAGAAGGAATAACAGCCAAGCTCGTATAGCTGTTACCTCGTGTAAGTAATTATTTCCTTACCAATAGTATTTTCATTACTGTGCCTTCCTGATTGGCGCTACATTACCACCATGTTATTTAAAATCAACTATTCTTCCTCAGACTAGAACAGTTATTAACGTAACTACTTTTGGAACGTGGGGGACTCGGCGATATCTGCGCCCCGAGTAATACATTCCTGTCAAGTTAGGAAATAATCTACAGAAGAATGTTAAGATCTAATATATCACTGTCTCATATTCTTCATTTTATATAACTCTCAGAGTTATATAAAATTCGATGATATGACGAGATGAAAGTACAGGATGTTTATATTCACTATGATGGTACTGAGCGTCAGGCAAGACAGTGTGAATGAATGATTGAAATCCAAGCACTGAAGCACTCTAAAACTCTGTCATCACTTCTTGGGGCAACTGTGCGATATCCACTTTGTGGATAGCTATAATGTGTGTGTGTGTGTGTGTGTGTGTGTGTGTGTGTGTGTGTGTGTGTGTGTGTGTAAAGAAGAAACCAAAGGCTAGAAGCCTGCAATATAATTGTTCCACCAAAGAGGAATTAAAAAAAAAAAAAAAAAGTTTACGTATTGAACTATAGGTCATTGGCCGAAGGAAATACAGGGAAAGGAAGACAGTTCCAGAGTTGACCTGTTGCATATATGAAGGACTACGAGTATCTCTTACATTAGATAGTTGGATAGGAAAAGGCTAAAAGTGTACTGCCAGATGGGTGCTACACACCCTCTGTAATGGAGAAGGGATGCAACCAGACAATTCAAAAGAGGAGTAAGTAATGAAGTAGCCATAGCAAAGATATAAAGATGCAACAATGTAGGGAAGAGACGGCGAAGGGAGTAGAATGAATGAAAGGAAAAGCCTCTGAGTCCACCATGTTAAGAATAGCTGTGTGTGTCGTACTCCAGACAGGAGTGAACAAAAAAATCAAAGTATACAGAGTCAACAGCTGTGTGGGAGTAAAAAAGGCACAAAGTCGGCTTAGCACACCAAGGCACTTGGAAGCAGACTTTTCACGAGGGATAATGATAAATCTCGACAGAATGAAACCTCAGGGATGTTGAGAGACAATGCAGGACTGAGATGGATATTGTTCAAAATTAAAGGATACTTCTGTGGATGATTTTGGTGAGTCAAAAAATGTGGGAACTGGGTTTTTGGCGCATTTAAAACAAAAACGTTACTCTTACCCTAATCACACACATGAGCGAGGTCAGAAAAATAGAAGTGCCATTGTTTCATTCTATGTTTGTAGACGCAGCCGCTGTGATGGATGCTGTCAGACGGATGAAAAGGTGAAGGGTGGAGTCATCAACGTGTAAGTGGGTAGGGATAGATGTACCATCATGACCATTTGTTTCTTTTCCCACCTGGCGAGAGGGAAGTGGAGAACAAGGGAGATAAAGGCGTCTCATCAGACACACGCACGCACACATACAAACACACCACTGAACCGCCATTATCCATTAGCCTGCATTTACATCAACCTTGTCATCCTCTTCCCTCTCGCCAGGGGAATAAAGAAACTAGTGATCGTGAGAATAAACTCAGAAAATATTTGACAAATAGAAGGAAAAGAGTTGGTAACATGATAGAACCATGAGTAGCACCACTACTGACAGTTTTTGAAAATCGATAGACATCGACAACAGCAGCTACAATATGACCAGAAAGGAAGCTAGAGATGAAGGCACAGATAAAAGGATAGAAGCCGTAAGAAAGCAGTTTGGAAATTAAAGAGCTATATCAGATTCGGTTGATGTCTTTGAGATATCAAGTGTAACAGCAAAGCTTTCGTCAAAGCCCTAAATCGAGGATGACCAGGATTCTGACAGGATGATTAGATGATCACCAGTCGAGCATCTCTGACTGACAGAGCCCATACTGGTGATTGGAAAGAAGGTTATGACAGGAAATGTGTTTTATTTATTTACTTATTTAGTTATTTGCTAAAAATTGATTTAAAACTAGAAATACGGGATGTCAAAGTCTTCTCCAAAGGGATGCTACCTTGCCGTGTCTATGAAGCTCGTGCAATCCCAGCGATCAGTGGAGCTATAATACACGGAGTTAGGTGCAACCATATCAGGCAGGTTCACTGTTATGATCACACAAAAACTATTCCCCTTCTTGTAACTGCTTGAGCCAACTTTGCAAGGTAATGGCTCAAACATTCTTTCTTAACCAGTATGAATAATTCTACCAAGCCATACCCCTTAGTACCCAGCAGCAACAGAGAAGTTGACAGTGGCAGGGGTTAGACCTGCTCCAAGGCAAGGAGTGCTAGGAAGAATCTCTGGGGAGGGAAAGTTAACTGCCTTTGGATGTTGAATCTTGGCAATTAAAGCATTGAATATATTGTAAGTGAAGGTAACTCAGCTGTTCTTCTTGAAGAGCTGAGATGTGTAATTGGGATATAGTGAGGTCAGAAGACATGGTGAAGCATTCATATAATGTTCTGATGATCAAACACACACTGTTCTACAGAGGTCAAGTAGAAAAGAAGGAATATAATGTAAGAGTTCTGATCAACAAGTAACAACAACGAAGAATTAAATAGTATTAAAGAGTGTTAGTAGGCCTAATAGTAAAACTGGACAAGAAGTAAAAGATGATGTTAGTCCAAGGTTATGCACCAACATTAATTTATGATGATGAGGAAGTACAATAATTTTATGAAGATGATGAGGAAGCAATGAATAAGCTCAGAACCCACTATTCATTTTTGGTGAAAGACTTGAACATAAACTTAGGCAGGGAAAGGGAGTAGACGAGACTGCAGTAGGGCATTTTGGAATGGGTTTTCAGAATACGAGAGATCAAATGCTAGAGGGATTTGCTGACAGGAACAGTTTTAGGGTTATGAACATGTCCATTCAAAAGAAACAAAGTATGAAATGAACCTGGAAGGGACCAAATGGTGAAACATTAAATAAAATAGATTTCATTCTCACTAACAAGTTACATGCCGGTATGGTGAAAAACGTAACTGCACTGAACAGAGTAAGTGTGGGAAACGACAGAAGAATGGTCAGACACAGACACACCTTGTAGCAGTGAGGGAGAAGGCAGTAGAATTTAGCTTGTTAATTCAGAATAAATACTCACAGCCGATGGATGAAGGAAATACCAAAACAGAACAGGTTAATGAAAATTTCACGAGAATAGTAAGAGGGGCAGCTATAGAGATAGGAGGTACGAAGTACGAAACCATGTAACAAAAACAACGAGCTCTCAGAGAGTACAAAGGAACTTCCAAAGAAAAAACCATCAGAAAAAAGAAAAATGAATACATTCGAAAGTTTAGCATGTAACAGAAATGAAGAAGGCTTAAGGAATGGAGGACGTGTAAAGACAGCCAACTGGAGGCTTGGTATAAGTAGACACCAAATGTTTTCTCTGAGAAATTGTAATGGAGAAGTAATAAACAACAGAAATGAGGTGGTTAACACTGCAGAAGAGTTCATACAAAGGTTCAGTCGAAGAGTCAGTTCAGGGTAAAGAACTAGTGGATACAGCCATCCCCAGCGTTACAGTAAATGAAGTAAAGAACGCTTGAACGTAATGAAGAATGGATAAAGCAGCAGGTGATAAGGTATAACCTCTGACTTCTTAATTATGAGGAGCGGGAGATTGCATTAAATGAACTAGAATTGTTATATACAAAATGTTTTGAAGTCAAAGCTGTTCCCAGGGCTTGGAAAAGTGTATTTATTATCCTGCTCTATGAAAAGGATAACACCAAAGACCAGAAGAACTACCATTCTATTAGACTTCTGTCTAACTGTTCTCTTAAGTCCCAATAAATCGAATTAATTCTATCTTAAATGCTAATTACCTAAGGGATCAGGCAGAATATCGAAGTGATTACTCGAGAATAGACCATATTCATGTTCTTAATCACGTGATTGAGAAAAACTTTAAAATATAAAGTGCTAGATGATATTTTTAGAGATAGTTCGACCATTATCATACTCTGTAACGACAGCCAGGAAATACCAATAAAAAAAAATGTTAGACAAGGAGACACAATCTCACCCAAGTTATTCACTACATGTCTAGAGGACGTTTTCAGAAGTTCAGAGTTGGATGACAAAGGATTAACCTAGATGGTGAGAGATTGAAATAGCTGAGATTTGGAGACAACACAGGGGAATAACTACAAGAATTATGGTTGACTTGAATATGGAAGGTTTAAAGGTAGGTGTGATAATACATATGAAGAAATTGAAGATTGTGGTTGACAGGCATGCCGGTTCCCGTTCAGTAACAAGAGACTATATGCAGCCAGTTTTTAAAAGTTTCTCTCTTTGAAACCCATAGCATATATGAAATTGTTTTATTCAAATTGCCTCCTTATGGCCAAAATTTAAAACTTATAAATAATCAGCTGATGCATCAGCTGATACAATACCTGAAACGTCAAATCAACTCAAAATTTCAAGCTGAGCAGCTTTGTATAAGAAGGTCACTATAATACCGCCTTATAGTCGAAATTTGAAATCGCCCAACAGTCAGCTGATGCGTAGGCTGATGCAATAGCTGACATGTTAAATCAACTCAAAGTTTCAAGCTGAGCAACTTTATGTTTATAAAAAAATCACTCAGGACTCTCCAAGAGAAGATATTCGAACTTTCCTTGAAGGAGACAGAAAAAAATATTCCCCAGAAAAAATATTCCCCAGGTGTACCACTTACAGACTTGTAGGCTTTCCCGCAGGTAAAAATAGATGAAGAACTAGAATGTGTTCAGGAGAATATATATGCCTTGGGCAAGCAGTTCAAAAAGACCCAGTCCACGACAATGAAATCAAGCGTAGAATACGAGAGGGATGGAGGGCTTTTGGCAAACTAAGTAACTACATGAAATATAAACAGTTACCATTATGCCAAAAAGGACGTATATAATTAGTGTCCTTCCTGTTCTAACTTACGGATCGGAGACGTGGAGTTAAGAAAATCCTTGGAACGTAAACTTAGGAGTGCTCAGAGAAGAATGGAAAGGATCATGTTAGGGGTCACATGGATAGACAAAATAAGAACTTCCTTGATAAGAGAACAGACGAAACTAGAGGATATAAACACTACAGTTAAAAAGATTAAATGGATGTGGGCACGTCACATCCTTCGTAGAACAGATGACGGATGGAAAACAAAGGTAAATGAGTGGCAACCATGAGATGGAATGAGAAGAAGAAGCAGACAGAGAACGAGATTGTAAGATGAGATTTGGAGATTCGCTGGGATTTGGTAGAACAGGCTAACGGCCAATAGGTTTGAGTGGAAAAAGATGGGAGAGGCCTGTGTCCTGTAGTGGAATGTTGCAGGACGATGATGATGATGATGATGTCAGAGCAATTTGGCGATAGTTAGACGGCTGGGAACTGTCACCTTTGTTCTGGACAGGCTGAATAATAGTAAACTTAAAGCAAGAAGGGAAGGTGCAAGCCGACAGACAAAGGTGTAAGAGTTTACCTAGGCTGGATGTAAACATTGAAGCACATTTCTTATAATAACAGGAGGGACCCCGTCAGGCCCACATGCCCTGTTAATAATGATGACAGTGAGGGCAAGAATTACATCATCTGAAGTAATTTTAAAGTCAGACATGAGGAAGTCAGAGGGGTGAAGAGCTATGGGACAGCGACGGAATCGTCCAAGGCGGAACTGGAGGAGGAAGTCTGAGCAGAGTTCTGCATTTTCCGCTGAAAAAAAAAAAAAAAAAAATAGAGCCATCAGAACAGAAAAGAAAGAAGGAAAGAGGATAAAGTAAAGTTGTTAAAGGCTTATGGTAAGATATCAAAAGAAGTAGGAAATTTAACACAAATGAAATTATCCTTGTACAAAGAGGAACAGACATAGCACAGTTCCAGGCAGAAACATAAAAAAGACGAGATTCAGAGGTGGGTTGGCGTTAATATCTTTTATACTCTTCGTCCTTGGACAGCATAAAAACAGGCGTAATTAAACTAAGTTTAATTTTTCATTAGACAGAGGATAAGAGAAAGAAATATTTCCTCCCATGCCAGAGATTAACCTCCATAATGTACGAAACACACTGAGATGGCTCTCAGTCGTGGAAGTTATAATCGCTCCAGGCAAAATCAAAGAAGTACTGCCTGATATCCTCCCAATCAGAAGCTCCTAAATGCCTGGTACCCAACAGAAAGAAAAGATTAACAAAGTAAACAGAGGAATTAGTTGTAAAAAAAGGTCAGATATGTTAGAACTTTGTCCATGACGGTCAGGGATACGGGTAGGATCCTGTTCAAGCTGACTGACCTGCTCTCCAGATGGATCAGTGAATGGAGAGGAGGGATAAGGGTGGTGATCAATACACATATAATGGATATTTCAGAGAAAGGAGAAATTGATAGAATGTGGTAGGTGGGGGCACTCACCATCCACTCACTTGATGTAGTGCTGCTCTCGGGTGTCTGCCCTTTCCTCTCCTCCATCCTTCTTTCCATCCATCCTCTTCTGTCTTTCTTTCCTTCATTCTTTCCTCTTTCGGGTGACTTTGCACAGCTCCCTCTTGTGTCTTTCTTTCCTTCATTCTTTCCTCTTCCTTCTGCTTGTGGGTGACTCTACACTGAGTGACAAGCCAAATGGTTTCCTGTACACCAGGAAACCATTTACTACGCTGGGTGATAACCATAAAACCAAATTTTGGCTCCTGGTGGTTTAGTGGGTAATAAAGGTGTTCCAATCTGATTGAGCCGGTGAAGGTTTATATCCAAGGGATGGTTGGGGTTTATTGCTCACGTAATGCCACTCAGGGATGAGTGAGGCTGGTCACTCTCATCTTAAATGTCAGGACCAACTTGCCTAGCCCCGGGCTCCTATGCTCCTCATGGGACAACGTAGGATTAGATGATGGATGGATGGATGTTCCAAATGATTTCCTCTAAACCATGAAACCATTTAGTACGCTCGGTGGGGGAGGCGGTGGCTGAATCAGTAGATAGGCGGCCTGCAGTCCTAACGGACCCAGGATCGAAGCCCGGCTGGGACAGGGAACAGTTTAAGGATCTGAATTTCTTAAAAGCAGACTTTCCTGATCTACCAGATAACCCGCCGACATGTCGTAAAAATCTATCTATCTATCTATATACCTAGGCTGCTTCCCCCAAGGAAAAGGAGGTAGCCGAGACAGGACGACACACTCCCCATTTACTCATCCATTCAAACACATTAATTCGCATCTTAGCCCCAAAGGGGAGAACGGACAGATCCTCACCGCACCACACCACACAAGGGTCAACTGCGCAATGCAATCAGTGACATCCGCAGCAGGGCCCGACAGCAGAACTGGTTTACCCCTGCCACATCATAACAGACCCATCCCCTTACCCGCACCTGACCTGACTAGCTGATCAGACCAAATGCGGGAGAATATCCCCTCAGGGCTGCATCATCACTTATTCATTCACAATTTCTCTCCACTTATTTCTGTCACGCACAGCCACTCTTCCTTGCTCAACAGACATCCCTCTCGCATCCAGCGCTCTCTTCACACTGTCCATCCATCCTGTTTGTGGTCTTCCTCTCAGCCTTACACCTCTCACATCAGATCTAGTTATCTTTTTCACCAATCGCTCATTATCCATTTTCTCCATATGCCCAAACCATCGCAACACCCTCTGCTCAACGCTACCAGCCATCTCCCGAACAACTCCAGTTTTCCTTCGCACTTCATCATTTCGCACCCGATCCATACGCATCACTCCACACATACTCCTCAGACACCTCATCTCCATTACATTCAAACTTTTCCTCTCTGCTACACCCATATTCCATGTTTCAGCCCCATATAATGCAGTCGGTACCACAACACCCTCATACAGCCTTCTCTTTACATCCATTCTAAGCGAACGACATTTAAACACTATTTTCATTCCTCCCAGCACCTTTCCTACTTCATTTATTCTAAACTTCACTTCTGCATCTATTCTTCCATCCACAGCAACATGTGACCCTAGATATTTAAAACAATCTACCTCCTCAAGCAACTCACCATTCAAAACTATATTCATCCCCCTACCATCTATCAACCTCGTACACTTCATCACTTTACTCTTATTCTCATTTACTTTCAGTTTCCTCCTTTCACACACCCTTCCAAACTCCTCTACCAACTGTCTCAATCTCTCCTCTGAATCAGTCACCAGTGCAGTATCATCTGCAAACAGCAGCTGCTTCAGATTCCACTCCCCACCATCAACATTTACCAGACTCAGACCACCTAAAACTCTTGCATTCACCTCCCTTACCATCCATGTAAATATTAAACAACCAAGGCGACATCACACATCCCTGTCGCAGCCCCACTCTCACGGGAACCAATCACTCACAGCATTTCCCACTCTTACACACGCTCTGCTATTTACATAAAAACTTTTCACCCCTTTTAGTAACCTACCATCAAGTCCATACAATCTTAAAACAGTCCACAAAGCCTCTCTATCAATTCTGTCATACGCTTTCTCTAAATCCATAAATGCCCAAAACATATCCTTGCCTTTCGCTAAATACTTTTCACACACTTGTCTCACACGAAACACCTGATCAACGCATCCCCTCCCTCTCCTAAAGCCACACTGCTCATCACCAGTCACTCCCTCTGTACCCTGTCTAACTCTCATAATTAACACTCTACCATACACCTTCCCTACAACACTCAACAGACTTATACCCCTAAAGCTAGTACGTTCATACTTATCACCCTTGCCTTTATACAACGGGACCACACAAGCACTTGCCCAGTCAATTGGCACCATACCTTTCTCAAAGCACACATTCAACAATCTTACTAACCAGTCAACAATAGTCACTCCACCACCCTTCAGGCATTCCACAGCACACCCATCCATACCTGCAGCTTTCCCTGTTTTCATCTCCTTTACTGCCTTCTCCACTTCCTCCTCCGTGATCACAGAATCATTCAACTCTCCCAACACATTTATTCCTTGCACCCTTCCATCTGCCACAATCTCAGCCACCCTTTCCTCCTCTAAATTTAATAATCTTTCAAAATACTCTGCCCATCTCTTCCTTACTGCATCCAAATTAATTAACATCCTTCTATCCTCTGCTTTTACTCGTTCTTCCTTCCCAGACTCTCCCTTTCGCACCCTTTTCACCTCCTTCCAAAACATTCTCTGCCCATCTCTTCCTTACTGCATCCAAATTAATTAACATCCTTCTATCCTCTGCTTTTACTCGTTCTTCCTTCCCAGACTCTCCCTTTCGCACCCTTTTCACCTCCTTCCAAAACATTTTCTTATTCTGTTGAAAATTCTCTGTCAGCCGCCTACCCCACCTCTCATCTGCTGCCACTTTAGCATCACGCATAGCCCTTCTCACTCTATTCCTCTTTTCCTTATACCTTTCATATGACATCTCATCCTTCCTCTGCAGCCACACTTCATATGCACGTCTCTTCTCAGCCACAGCCATACTTACTTCCTCGCACCACCATTCACTTCCTTTTCTTACACCACCACCCACACGTCTCACACCACACACCTCTTCTGCATTCCCCACCACAGCACTCTTAAATAACTGCCATTCCTCCTCCACGCTGCCATTTTCCCGATCTTTCACTGCGTTCCGCTCATCTTTCAATTTCTCCTGGTACTCTATCTTTTTCTCTCTTTTATCCAACTCACTCACTTTCAAAACCTCCCTGCCACACCTAACCCTCCTAGCTCTCACCCATCTCTTACCTACTCTTAACTTTCCCTCCACCAGGTAGTGGTCAGACATACCTCCACCCTCCCCTCTCAGAACTCTCACATCCAACAATCTTCCTATTACATTCCTAGACACAACCACATAGTCCATCAGAGCTCTATCAACAACCCTTCCACCCTCCTGTCTCACCCATGTATACTTATAAATATCTTTCTTCTCAAACAGCGTATTCCCAATCACCATCTCTCGCTCAACACACATCGCAATCATTCGTTCCCCATTTTCATTTCTTTCAGGCACACCATGCATACTAACTACACCTTCAACTGCTACATTTCCCACTCTAGCATTCAGATCTCCCATCATTACCACATTCACATTCGCTCCAAAACTCTGCAGACACTCATCAACATCATTCCAGAAAGACTCCCTCTCTTGTTCATCCCTTTCACTACCAGGCCCATATGCACTCACAAACACCCACAACTCACGTTCAAATTTCGCTTTCACCCACATCAGTCTCGATGACACCTCCTTCCATTCAATCACACACTGCTGTACTTCCGGACTCACTAACAAGGCCACACCTTCTCTTGCCCTTCCTCTATCAACACCTGATAATCTTCCATTCACACTTCCAAACATAGATTCCCCCTTCCCTTTCATCTTCGTTTCACTCAAAGCTAACACATCCAACTTTCTTCTCACAAACATTCTCCCAGTCTCCTCCCTTTTAGCCTCAATCGTACTACATCCACGCACATTCATAGACCCAATCTTCAGGGTACGGGGATAACTCCATCCCCCATCCCTTTCTCTGGCCTGTCTCTTTTTAGGAACTAAAAAACAGAGGAGGGGGTCCCTATTCCCCTCACCCCGCCCCTTTTAGTCGCCTTTTACGACATGCAGGGAATACGGTGGCAGTATTCTTCCTAACACAACCTGGCCGCAGAGTAGTAGTACCACCCCATAGTGCGGCCAGGTTGTGTCCCCCCCGCCACAGGGGGGGATACACTAATCCTGAATGAGACAGACCTAGCATGTATTCAATATGGACGGTGGGTGTTAGCGCCTAAGTGGTGACATGTGGAGGTGTTGGAGGACTACTGGGTCTTGGGATAGGTCACTGCCCCCGAGAAATAGGCCCTGAAGCCTTTGCCCAGAGTCGGACACGTAAAAAAAAAAAATTATAACCAACCAACACGTATTTTTGGAGCCGCGGACTGGGAGGCCCTCAGGCAGTACTTCTTTGATTTTCCCTGGAATGATTATTGCTTCCATGGCTGTGAGCCATCTGAGTGTGCCTTGTGCATTACGGAGGTTATTCTCTCGGGCATGGAAGCATACATTCCTTTCTCATATCCTTTGACTAACGCAAGAAAGCCTTGGTTTAATCACGCTTGTTCTAATGCTGTCCGCAACAAGGAGATGGCCTACAAAAGGTACCGAAGCCAACCCACCCCTGAATCACATAATCTTTACGTTTCTGCCCGGAATCGTGCTAAGTCTGTTCTTCGCTCTACTAAAAATAATTTCATCCATACTAAATGCTCTCAACTCTCCAACTCGAATTCTTCCCGCTCCTTCTGGCACCTTGCCAAAAATCTTTCTAACAACTTTACCTCATCATCCTTCCCTCCTCTTTTCTACTCTGATGGTTCTGTAGCTATTTCTTCTACTGATAAAGCAGATCTCTTCGCACAGACTTTCTCCTCCAATTCCACCTTAGACGATTCCGGTGCTGTTCCTCCATCACTTCCCCCCTCTGACTTCCTCATGGCTGACATTAAAATTTCTTCAGTTGATGTATTTTCTGCCATTACTGGCCTCAGTACTAACAAGGCATATGGGCCTGATGGGGTCCCTCCTGTTGTTCTCAAAAACTGTGCTTCTGTGCTTACACCCTGCCTAGGCAAACTATTTCGCCTTTGTCTGTCAACTTGTACCTTTCCTTCTTGCTGGAAGTTTGCTCTCATTCAGCCAGTCCCAAAGAAGGGTGACCACTCCCAACCCTCCAACTATCGTCCAATTGCTTTAACGTCCTGTATTTCAAAAGTTTTCGAGTCAATTCTTAATAGAAAAATTTTAAGGCATCTTTCCTATCACAACCTTCTTTCCGATCGTCAGTATGGGTTCCGTCAGGGACCTCCACTGGCGATCTTCTCACCTACCTTTCAGACTCCTGGTCATCCTCCTTTCGGGACTTTGGCGAAAGCTTTGCTTTGCCATTGCACTTGACATCTCAAAGGCTTTCGATCGAGTCTGGCATAAATCTTTAATTTCCAAACTGCCCTCCTACGGTTTCTATCCTTCTATCTGTGCCTTCATCGCTAGCTTCCTTTCTGGTCGTTCTATAGCTGCTGTCGTAGACGGCCATCGTTCTTCTCCTAGATCTATTAACAGTGGTGTTCCTCAGGGCTCTGTCCTATCACGAACTCTCTTCCTTTTATTCATCAATGATCTTCTAAGCTGTACATCTAACCCTATCCACTCATACGCTGATGACTCCACCCTTCACCTTTCCATTCGGTTCCCGCAACGCCCATCTCAACAGTTACTTCAAGAAACAAGGGATGAGGCTATGGCACACCTAATGTCTGACTTGGCTCATATCTCTGACTGGGGTAAAAATAATATGGTTGTCTTTAATGCATCTAAGACTCAGTTCTTACACCTATCAACCCGACAAAATCTTCCACAGGTATACCCACTAATGTTTAATAATATTCAGATTAATCCTGCATCATCCTTGAACATGCTTGGGGTTTCATTTACTCGGGACTTATCTTGGAAAGATCATATTACATCTCTTGTAAAATCTGCTTCCAAGAGATTGGGTGTGCTAAGCCGACTCCGCTCTTTCTTTACCCCTGCACAATTGTTGACTCTATACAGGGGTTTTATCCGCCCCTGTGTGGAGTACAACTCTCATGTGTGGGGAGGCTCCCCACATACAGCTCTTCTCAATAGGGTGGAGTCAAAGGCTTTTCGTCTCATTAACTCTCCTCCTCTTACTGACTTCCTTCAACCTCTGTCTCTTCGCCGCACTGTTGCATCTTTATCTCTTTTCAATCGCTACTTTAATGGTCACTGCTCCTCTGAACTGTCTGCTTGCATTCCTCCACCTCTACGACGGGCGCGTAGCACCCGTCTGGCAGCAAACTCTCATCCCTTTTCTGTCCAACTCTCTAATGCAAGAGTTAACCGTTACTCCCAGTCTTTCATTTATGCAACAGGTCAGCTCTGGAACTGTCTCCCTCTGTCTGTATTTCCTTCTGCCTATGATCTCCAGTTTTTCAAACGTAGTGTGTCCAGGCATCTCAAAATGATCGGATCTTGAATTTGGCTCTCTATTGTATTTGTTTTTCTCTTGGAGGGAACTGTTACTGCGGGCTCATGCCTTTGGTTCCTTCTTCCTTGCATAAAAAAAAAAAAAAAAAAAAAATTCCCTACGTGTCAGCAGGTGCATTGGCGGAGGGTTAATGCCCCTCCCCGGATAACAACTAACTGATAATATGAACAAGAAGCCCCAGATCAGGAAGGACCAATAGGTGACGACCAAGGACCAGACAAAGGACATGGTACAGATTGCAACATGGAAAGTAAGGGGTGCGAATGATGAAGTAAAAGAGAGATAGATTGTCCAGGTGCTTGAGGGTGCAAAAGTGGACATTTATGGATTAAGTAGGACTAAATGGTAAGGTGAGAGTGTGAGAGAGTGGGAGTATGGATGGGGTATATGTGCGGGAGTAGGTGATAATGAGGGCGCAAAAGAGGGTGTATGAATTGTTGTGTGCAAAAGATGGAAGGAGAATATAAGAGAGTATGGATTAGTAAGATCAATGATTGTGTGGATCAGATTGAAAGTGGGAATACAGCCATACTCATTTTAAAGCCAAAGGTGGCTGATATTTTATGTAAGAAAGAAGAAACCAAAGGCCAGGAGCCTGCAAGATTGGTCTCTCCGAGAAAAAACAAAAACAAGATAATAGAGAGCCAAATCCAAGATCTGCACACAACTTACCTTGCTCTCATGTTCCTGAACTTTAATCTTCTGAATTCTCTACTCTAGGGTTGCCATATCTGAACTGTCAAAATACCGGACGCCTCCGCTGAAACCCAAGTCCCTCCCTCCCCCCACCACACACTTTGGGTCTTTGACGTTGTGAAAGCTTAGTATATATATATATATATATATATATATATATATATATATATATATATATATATACACACACACACACACACACACACACACACACACCAGTAATGCTGTACTGTATCACAGTCTTTAATCTTTTTACAATATAATGAAAAGCAGGCAAAGTACAGAATTGGCTAGATTATGACTGAAAAATGCTAAAGCGCCTTAAATGCAGGATAAGATAATAAGAATAACACATGCTACAGTTTAAAAATGAAAACTAAGCTAATAATTGTGTGCAATTACCATGTATTTTATGGCTATGACAGCAATATGGAAGGAATAAAAAAAAAGCTCGTGGCTGAACAACAGGAAAAGGCAGGACATTTTCGCTAGCTACTAGCACTAAACCAGCCGAGTTGGCAACACTTAACAGCTGACGAAAACGACGAAGACCTCTCTCTCTCTCCGGGGGGCGCGGTAGCACAGTGGTAGTGCGCTGAGCTTGTGATCGGGAGGTCGCAAGTTCGAGCTTCGCCCGGGTTACCGTTGCCGGGAGGGGTAGCTCCCTCCTGTAACCCCAGCGGGGCTGTATGGCCTTAGTTGCCTAGCTCGGGGAATTCATTTCTCCATTTCTCTTTCTCTCTCTCTCTCTCTCTCTCTCGTCCTTAGAGTGTAATGCTTTATAAAATTTTTCGAGAAAAAGTGATGGAAGCGGAAGTTTCGGACTTTTGGAGAATTTTTAAAATTCCTCCTGGACAAAGATTTTGACATCTAAATACAGGACATGTCCTGGAAAATCCGGACGTATGGCAACCCTACTCTACTCTCTGGCTTCGGTTATCCTGTCATTCTCTGATTAAATATATTTGTGCTGTTGTTTACTTATCCCCTAATTCTACTGACCGAAAATTTCTTCAACTATCTTACTTCTAAGACAGAACACATCCTATCAGTTTCTCCTTTCTCTGAAATCTCCATTCTTGGTGATTTCAATGTTCATCACCACCTTTGGCTCTCTTCTTTTTTCACTGATCCACCTGGTGAACAATCCTACATCTTTTCTATCCTTAATGACCTAGAGCAGCTTGCACAGCACCCTACCCATGTCCCTGACCACCTTGGAGTTCCAACATACTCTACTCGTTCCGTACAGCTAATACTTCTGCTTATGCTGTTAATCTTTTCTTTCCATTAGGCTCTTCTGATAACAACCTTATCACCTAAACCTCTCCTACTGCTCCAGTAAGGTATGTGGACCCTCCCAAGAGGCGACAGTTGTGGCACTATGGACCTGCCGATTGGAAGGCCCTCAGTCAGTGCTTCATTGATTTTCCCTGGATCGATTATGGTGTCCATTGCCGAGAGCCATCTGAGTGTGCCTAGTCATTACAGAGGTTATTCTCTTGGGCATAGAAGCATACATTTCTTTCTCATATCCTGTGACTAATGCAAAAAACCTTGGTTTAATCACGCTTGGTCTAATGCTGTGCACAACAAGGAGAGGGCCTACAAATGGCACCAGAGCCAACCGACTCCTGAATCTCATCTCTTTTATGTTTCTGCCCGGAATCATGCTAAGTCTGTTCTTCACACTGTTAAAAATAGTTTCATTCATACTAATGCTGTGAACCCTCCAACTCAAATTCTTCCCGCTCTTTCTGGCACCTTACCAAAAACCTTTCTGACAACTTTACCTCATCATCCTTCCCTCCTCTTTTCCACTCCAATCAATGGCCTCAATACTAACAAGGTATATGGGCCTGATGGGGTCCCTCCTGTTGTCCACAAGAACTGTGCTTCTGTGCTTACTCCCTGCCTAGGCAAATTCCTTTGCCTCTGTCTGTCAACTTGTACTTTTCCTCCTTCCTGGAAGTTTGCTCTCATTCAGCCAGTCGCAAAGAAGTGTGAGCATTCCCAGCCTTTTAACTATCCAACATCTGCTTTAACATCCTGAATTTCGAGAGTTTTTGAGTCAATTCTTAAGAAAAAAATTTTAAAGCACTTTTTCTGTCACAACCATCTTTCTGATCGTCAGTATGGGATCCGACTGGGACCCTCCATTGGCAGTCTTCACACCTATCTTCCGTACTCCTGGTCATCCTCCTTTCGGGATTTCTGCAAAAGCTTTGGTATCGCACTTGGCATCTCAAAGGTTTTCAATCGAGTCTGGCATAAGTCTTTAATTTCCAAACTGTCCTCTTATGGTTCTTCTCCTTCTATCTCTGCCTTCATCTACAGCTTCCTTTCTGGTCTTTCAGTAGCTGCTGTTGTAGACGGTCGCCGTATTCTAACAGAATTATCACTAGTGGTGACCCTCAGGACTCCATACTATCACCAGCTCTCTTCCTTCTATTTATGAATGACCTAAATTGTACATTTAACCCTATCCACTCAGACACTGATGATTCCACGCTTCACCTTTCTATTCGTTTCCCGCAGTGTCCACCTCAGCAGTTACTTCAACAAACAAGGGATGAGGCTATGGCACACGTAATATGTGACTTGTCTCATATTTCTGACTGGGGTAAAAGTAATCTTGTTGTTTTTAATGCATCAAAAACTTAGTTTTTACATCCTTCACCATGACAAAATCTTCCACAAGTGTTTCCTCTAAGTGTTAATGATATCCAACTGAATCGTGCACCATTTTTAAAAATACCTGGGGTTTCAATCTTTCGGGATTTATCTTGGAGAGGTCATACACACATCTCCTGTAAAATCTGTTTCTAAGAGATTAGGTGTACTAAGCCGACTCCATGCCTTCTTTATTCTTGCACAGTTGTTGACTTTTTACACGGGTTTCATTCACCCCATTGTACAGTGGAACTCTATTGTGTGGGGAGGTTCCCCACATACAGCTCTTCTCAGCAAGGTGAAGTCAAAGGCATTTCGTCACATTAAGCCTCCTTCTCTTACTGGCTCCCTTCAACCTTTGTCTTTTCGCTGCACTATTGAATATTTATTTTTTTCTATCGCTACTTCAGTGGTCACTGTTCCTCTGAACTGTCTGCTTGCGTCCCTGCACCACTACGACGGTCGCGTAGCACCCGTCTAGTAAAAAACTCTCACCCCTTTCCTTTCCAACTCTCTAATGCAAGAGTTAACAGTTACTACCAGTTCTTCATGTATGCAGCAGATCAACTCTGGAACTACCTCCATCTGTCTGTAATTCCTACTGCCTATGACGTCCAGTCTTTCAAACGCAGCGTGTCCAGGCATCTCGAAATGAACGGATCTCGAATTTTGCTCCCTGTTTTCTTTTTTCTTTTCTTTTTCTCGAAGGGAATAATCTTGTGTAGTCCTGGCATTACATTCCTTTTTCCTCGTATAAAACTGTTAAATTTACCCTAACCATGGGATAACCATAATCCAACTGTCATAGCCCGCCCAAAGTCCACAAAAATTCTAGTCATCACTCATGCTTTACGTAACATCTGCTCACTATTAAAGCTAACCAAATCATGGTCTAATCACTATCTAACCGTTAACTTTTGTATGTCCCAAGTCTATGGAAACTCTAGTTAATAACACATTGTTTACGTAACGTTTGTACACTATAAAATCTAGCCAAACAGTGGTCTGAGCACTATCTAACCGTTAGCCCCAAGTCCCCCCTCCCCCCCCAAAAAAAAAAAAATAAATAAATAAAATAAAATAAATAGCAAAAGTTTTTTTTAGGTATCTCTTTACAGCTTTACATTACCGAAACCAGGCAACCGCTTAAGCTTTGCTGCCCTATAGGAACAGGATATTAGGTGAGTAAGGTATGACACGTACCCTTATGAAATGTTAATTATCAAGACTCGTCCAGAAAGGGCTACTTCTGTTGCGAACTGATGCGCAGTACACGTTGTACGTATGTGGAAAATTTCTAAAGCTACAGCCGGGAATCGACTCAGGACCCCTAAATTGGAGTCAAACATTGTGCCACTGTGCAGCGACGTGGTACTTGTGCATTAGCTTTATCACGTCGTGGAATTACGACGCTGTGTCTGGCTCCTATTTAGGAGTCTCAAGTTCGATTCCTGGTTAGATGTATATACAGTATATAATATATATATATATATATATATATATATATATATATATATATATATATATATATATATATATATATATATATATATCTATATATATATATATATATATATATCTATATCTATCTCTCTATCTATCTATCTCTAGAGATCTATATATATATATATATATATATATATATATATATATATGCACATACGCGCCCACACACATACACATGCACGTGCGTGTACACACACACAGACATTCACATGCATGCACACACCAACCCCTACTTCCTTTGTGCTTGAAACACCTAGTCCTTTTCCTCCTTCCCCATCTCTCTCTCTCTCTCTCTCTCTCTCTCTCTCTCTCTCTCTCTCTCTCAGGCAGTTATAAACTGAACATATATCAGTGGATAAACAATCTAATATACTATAGCAATGGCTGTGTGTGTGTGTGTGTGTGTGTGTGTGTTTTGGGCAGCCGAAACTACACATTCAAATCGCACCGAAATTGGCACAAAAATTGCAAAAAATTCGCTGATGTGAAAAAACTTGGTCCCATCACGATTGAGAAACTTTTACTATATTTAATGAGCGATGACATTTTGACCGAAAAACGCCTCTCCCGGCGCCCGGCATAGCATCTCCATAGAATTTTTTGCCCATAGGTACAACTAAAATACAGTAAACTACTGCAGCGCGAGAGCAAGTGCGAGGGGCTCTTAGGCCCCACGAGCATTTTTACATTGCTAATTCACTGGCTGCTAGATGCAAAAATATAAATAATTAAAATTTGTTTATCAGTTGATCCAGTACCGAACTCTCCATCCATGGGGCATCCATCGTCCACGGAAAAATCAGTTGATTTATGCGCTAGCAATGGACTCATCCCAGATGCTGCACTATTGATCAATGGCAAAAATCTATCGTCAGTGTGTGTCAGTACTAATAATAATACCTGTAAACGCTAACCAGAAATAACAGAGATCTTATAGAATCGTCCCAAAATCATATTCCTAAAAACATGACCACTTTCCTGTAAACACGGACAAGGAAATATTGCAGACACCACTGACGCGTCTTGGTGTGGCAATCACTGGCGGTCGTAAAAATATTCTTGTCGCGAAAAGGCTGCCACAATAAAGTTAGCGCCTCTCAGACGTGTGTGGCTGGCTGGGTTGGTGGAGAGAGGGGATGACAGAATCGATTCTTCTTCCTTCTGCTTTCTAACTTTCAGCATATATTCCGTTTCTTTTGTGGTTATTATTAGCTGGACGTAAAATGGTTAACTGCATTGTTTTGTGGGAAATTAAGCCGGTGACAGTTAACTTACTATGGAATAACCGTAAAGATTAACTGCATGATTTGCTCTTCCTGGGGCTGAGTGAGAAAGAGACCTGGTGGCGTACCGTTGAATGCAAAGAAAAACACGCACGACAATCCCTTACTCTACTTTTGCATTCCGATCGCTGGAGTTCCCTGGTAATGACATGGAATAATAGCAGTGAAATCTGGGCTACCGCGAGCGACTTAATAATAATAGTAATAAATGATAATAATAATGATGATGATGATAATAATAATAATAATAATAATAATAATAATAATAATGGTATTTATTTTGCCTACACACACACACACACACACACACACACACACACACACACACACACACACACACACACACACACACACACACACACACTGTCAGATAACACTCGCTTTCAATAGGCGAGTCGCGGTGCAATAAAAGGTATGTCTGATAAACTATTTAACCAAGGAGAGTAGGAACTTGTATCATATCGAATTTAAATGCTCCAGCAAAGCGAGCTAGGGCGAACACTGTACTACATGTACGTGGGTGGTAGAGCACTGAACCGGAACTTAGGTCTCCCGTACACCATTAAAGCTACAGCAAACCTTCTCCTATCGTCGGAAAACATGACAAAGTACTAGGTCTTAAGTGGCTTTTTTCGAAACACACACACACACACACACACACACACACACACACACACACACACACACACACACACACACACACTGAGAACCTATTCTTTATATTCTCAGAAACCGTTAAAGGTACAGTGGACTTAAGCACATTGTAGAAAATCTCTTAAAGTGTAGCAGGTGTTACTACAGTGATTTTCTCAAATGTCGCTACTATAATGCTGAAGAAAGTACAAAACGCCAAACTAAGAACCCAAACTGGGTAATCTCAGTTGGAAAAGTAATGGTTGTTCCGTGTAGTGTTTTTTCCAACATTCACTACTATACAGTTGAAAGATACGCAAACATCCTCAAAGTGAGCCTCCAAACTGGGTTACCTCGGAAATTATTAAAGCAACTCTACAGCGGATCTTTGCATATCGTTTGAAAGCGTACAGATTAGTAAATGTTATTACCTATGTGATTTAAAAATTAAATCAATGTGTAGTAATATCAGGCAAGTGAAATGAGGCACTTTTAGCAGAAACAGAAACATAAACATGTTCACTCAAACGCGTTTCACATTTTTACCCGTGAACGCTAATAACTTTACTTCAGGTATTCATCTGGTACAAACCAACATAATATAATGGGTGAAATTAATGATACTGGTCTCGGGTTAATTAGTTTATGTCTGGCTACCAATCTTGTTATAGATGGAACAATATTCCAGCATTAGATAAATATATAGAAATTCATGGACTTCACCAGATGGTATGCATCCCATTTAAATAAATTATATCATATTGCACTGCCTGAGAGAGAGAGAGAGAGAGAGAGAGAGACGCATATCACTTTAGGACGTACGCAGCTGGAGGGAAGCAAATGCTGGGAGCGATCATTTCCTGTTGTTACGAAGCTGAAACTGAGTGCAAAAGTTAAGAGTAAATGCACCTTCAGTTATAACACAGAAATACGAATTGCCAATGAAATTAAGGAAACTTCGTCAAAGAATCGCGGAATAGATATGCAGTATTGCAAACTTGTGATGACAAGGGAAAAAACAGTTGATAAAAAAAATAATGCATTTCAAGGAGCCAGTAAAGATATATTAGAGAGTAAAACAACTGTACAGTAGTAACCAACATTTGAATGGAATATCATCAAGAAAATGAACGATCAGAAGAAATGAGCCTTTACGGTGATAAAAACACATTTACTGTGAAGGGCAGATGAACGTATTTAGAAAATTAGACAGATGGAGCTGACAGAGCAATGAACTCAAACTGCGGACAAGAAAATTGTAGGGCTCTCAGAGAGAGAAATAAATAGACGGATCCAGGAGAAGCACGAAAACAATGATATTCCACAGTGATAACAAAGAACTGGTAGCCTCTGACGAAGAAACACAAGATGGATGGTCTGAACATTTTGGAGGTCATTAGCAATCTCTAATATTCAAATGATTCGCTTGATATACTTGAACCTGACAAAGAAATTGATGTCTCAGATAATTTTAACTTACAGAAGGTTACTTTTAAAGATACGTAGAGATTAGAAATTCCCGGAACCTGATGGACCTGATGAAGAAAAAATAAATAAATAAATAAAGGCATACCTACAAACTACCTAAAAATTTTCTAGTAAAACTCTTCCGTAAGCCAAGGCACACCGAGACAATCTAAGGACTGGGAATGAGATCACGAAAAAAGCAAGCCTAGGACTTGCAAAAATTGGAGAGGCATAACGTTAACCAGCAGCATAACCAAGACTTTCAGTAGGGTAATATAACAACGGATACAAAATGCATTACTTAACCCTAGAATGCTTACGTTATTATCCTCACGTACTGCTTTCGCCGGGAGATTTTTTTTTTTTCGACATTTTCTTTCAGTTTAGTCTACTTTAGTCTCTGTACACTTTAGTCTCTTCGATATAATCATACACTAATTATACACCTAAAAAAAAGAAAAAACAAAGATTTAAAAAAATGTGACACAAATGCTTTTGTCGGGTAAAAAACACTTAATCCACATTATACCTGTGAAACACCTTTTTTTTTTTTTTTTTTAATCAATTTAGACTCTTTTAGATTGTTTACACCCTTTAATCTCTTTGATTTAATCAGAAACTAATTATACACCTGGAAAAAAAGGAAAACACAAAAATAAAAAAAATGTAACACAAATGCTTTTGTTGGGTAAAAAACACTTTAAACCCAAATATCATGGTGATAAATGCGAGATGAAACCACACCACTACCTATGTAGGTAGGGGGTAGGGTGGATTGAAGGTATAGGGAAGGACAGCTCCAAAGCTCTTATCATAACAAAATAGCCAATAAATAAATCGCCGAACAGGGAAATTAACCCGACGTAAGCATTCTAGGGTTAATAAGCTTAGGGACGAATATGCTCACGATTTTGGAAAATCAGAGGATGCAGCAACAAAATAGTTTTGCTGTGATACATTATACAACAAACTGTAGACTTCAGAACACATCTGATCGCTTTATTAATCTTGGGAATGTTCAGCGAACAGTCTTGTGGATTTTTATTTAGCAGCTATGGTGTACTCATTAAATATTTCAGAATAACAGAAGAAAAATACAAAGGTAATTGATGCCAGTCAGTGCTGATGTTTAATTCTTGTCGAAGTACAGAGTAGAGAGTGGCATTCTTCAGGGAAATGTATTGTCTCCTCTTACGTTTACAGTCAGTTTGTATCTCAAAATGAAAAAAAAAAAAAAGCAATAGGGAGATGAAAGAGAAGGTACAAATTGGATCAATGAAAAGGATTAAATGTACGATATACAGTAATACTGTTAAACAGCTGTTGCAGTGATCTGCAGAAAATGAATAAAGTCATTGAAAAAGAAAAACAAGTTGGTGAGAAAATAAATAAAATAAAAACTGGAACAGTAAGAACAGAACATACAATCAACCTTGATGAACAAGCAACATCTTAACAGAAACAGCATCATTCAGACGTGTAGGAACTGTGATATCAATTTGTAGAAACAGTACATACAGCAATAGTTCATTACTGAGTTTCCTGAGAGATTTATAATAGAAATCAAGCTCTGGGTATGCTAAAGAAAGTCTGACAATCATTCTTCGTGAATATCCCTAAAGAAATTGGGTTTTACGCTCCACGTGCAAGATCAATTCTCTTACTTAGCCATGAATCTTGGTACGAAAACAAGATGTCGAGGAGATTCTAGGTATTTAAAATTAAAGGCCACAAAGAATCTTAATTATCAGGTGACATGATATATGAAATGAAACTATAAATGGCAATATATGGTTCTTACAAAAATGAAATTTTTATAACAGGTCTTTGGAGGTGGGTAAGTCAAATCAGACATAAACAGCATGTACAGTACTATCACGAACAAAAGTTCGTTCCCTCAACCAGCCACTGTGTGAATCCGAAACACCTGAGGATCGAATAACGAAGCATCTGGAAGAAGTGCCATTTTCACCCAACAGATGGTGCACAGTAATGTTTATGAGGGGGACGAGGTTGGGAGAGGGAGGTGCAACGAGATGAAGTTCGTATCTGGGTGCAGATGACGTAGGTTAATCACCAGATGTTGATATGGTTACGATTGTGATAGAGATGAATTACAATAAGACGATTAGGCTATCACTTGTTTATTAGGACTGCTAATCCATTTAATGTGACATTTTATTATACAAAGTAAATATCATGATAACTAAAACATGTCAGTAATTTCGTGTTTAGCTAATATCTTTCTTCTCGTGTGGTGAAATACTAAGTTCACAAAACTAAAGAAAAAATATTGCAACAGACATGATACGTTTTTATACATGCTGGTGGGATTTCTAAAACATATAGGTCATTCCTAGAAGGTATTGTTTACTACCGTCCAGGCCACGAACTGGCTGCACGGGCCTCACACGGTGCCTGGGAGAGACCTACAGTATACAACAATATGCTTTACAATACGAAATATATAATTGCACAAATACACATGCAAACATGTTTTACAAGGCATAGCCAGACGGAGGAGGTAGGAAGAACGAAGGAGGTTTATCAGGGACGGGGAGACTAGCGCTCCTGAACAGTCCACCACTTGTCTATGGGTGATCCTGACATGTGATAACCAGTCACGTGCGTCATAAACAGCTTAAGACTCATAACAGACTTGGACTAAGCTCTTGGTGTTATTACATAATTTGTGGACCTCACGTTTTTATTTTAATTTAAATAGCGATATCACGGTGTGAATAACATCTGTAATTGGATTGTTATCACACAGGTAATGTCCGTCCCATGCATGGGCTGGCTGTCCCACCCGCACCAAAGCTGGGCTTACATTAGCAGGTTTCCCTCAACCAAGGAATGGGCTGGCAAGAACGTCAGTATTCATATTTTCATTGTTTTACAGTATACCCCACTGATAGTGCTACTTTGCTAAGGGAATATAACAGCACAGTATATTTCCACAGTCGAGTAGCCCGTCAGTGGGGTAAAAAAAAAAAAATGTATCTCACTTGTTACTTATACTGACTCTTGGTTGTCAGAAACCTGCCAGTGTGACCACATCTTTACCGTTTCCTGCAATACACATTCACTATGGGTCAGGGTGGGCTATGGGTCACATTTGTTCGCAATATTCACATAACTGTGATGTTAATCCCATTATAACAGATGGGCCAATTTACCTTGTGTTGGTAATGGGTGGAATGAACTCGAAACATTTATAACAGAGCAAATAAAGTATTGTACGGTATAATAGGTTGTCGGAGTGATGGTCGATTACTGGAATTTGAATAATATAATAAATATATTAATAACACAAGTCACATACACCTAAACTTACTATCGTGGCGTCGGCCTCTTCCAGCCACCCCGACCCCATCATAAACAAATACAGAAGCAAACATTTCTACAAGAGACAGACAGACAAAGGAGAATGATGAGAGACGTGGAGACCGCCACTCCTGGAGAGATAACTACCTGTTTATGGGTGGTCCTGACATTCAGTAACCAGTCACGTGTATCTTAGTTTAAGACCCACAATATACTTCTAGTCAGGTATTTGTTTATTAAGTTGTGGACATCACGTTTTTGTTTTTTGCATGGTGAAAATAACGGAGTGAAAAACTTATGTAACTGCATGATTACTAGACCTATTTAACGAGTTTAGGAAGCTGATAGTGTCTGCACCATGTATGGGCTGTCTGTTAAACATGTATCAGTCGAGTCAGAATAAGGCAAGGTTACGCTAACAGATTTGCCTCGACTAAAGTTCGGGCTAACAATAACTATAGTCTACATAATATGCTTTTATTTTTTACAATTATCTCACTGAAAGTGCTAGTTTACAGAGAAATGGGAGAAATGGAGTTCTCCCGAGCTAAGCCCTGTATTGGACTATATAGCCCCGCTAGGGTTACAGGAGCGAGCTACCACTCCCGGCACGGCAGCCCGGGCGAGGCTCGAACTCGCAATCCCCCGATTACGAGTCCGGCGCTCTACCACTGTGCTACCGCGCACCCCTAGTTTACAGAGAGAGATAGATAGATAGATATATATTCAGAGAGAGAGAGAGAGAGAGAGAGAGAGAGGAAAAAAAAAATGTAGTGCTAGTTTTGCTGATTAAAGTAGCCCGTCAGTAGGGTACAATGGAAAAAAATGAACGCTTTTGACGATATGTTGACCTGAGGTTGAGAGAAACCTGCCAGGTGTAACCGTAGGTGTATTTCAGCCACTAATTCCTGCAATACTTTTAGTATTTGGTAGGGGGGACGGGGGCAACATTTGTTGAAGATATACACATAAGTGTGCGATGTATTTGCTATCTGCGAGATATTGACTATGTCTTGGTAATGTGTGGAATAAAATCAATCAATTTATACAGGACAAAATAAATTATTGTTTGGTAAAACAGGTTGTCTGAATGCTGGCAGTTTATTGTCATTGAAAATGATATCCCAAATACCTTATATTAGTAATAATTATCACATGCCTCTGCTCTGAAGCTTAAAATGTGTGATTTCAGAATATTGCTAGTAATCATACTATTAACTCGGCCCCTGTTGATGCTACAACATCCACCACGCATACAAATATTGTTACCGAACATTATTATTTTATCGGTCTTATTGTATTTCATCTCTATCACAATCGTAACCATATCAACATCTGGTGATTAAGCTACGTCATCTGCACCCAGATACGAACTTCATCTCGTCGCACCTCCCTCTCCCAACCTCGTCCCCCTCATAAACATTACTGTGCACCATCTGTTGGGTGAAAATGGCACTTCTTCCAGATGCTTCGTTATTCGATCCTCAGGTGTTTCGGATTCACACAGTGGCTGGTTGAGGGAACGAACTTTTGTTCGTGATAGTACATATCACTCTTAAAGCTACGGGGTTTCAACCAGAAAAGAGATGTTAATCAGGGAATTAAAACCACACCAAAATTAACCGTAACAGAAACTTAACTAATACCAATGCTTAACTTATTTCTACAGAGGATACGACATCAAATACAGTTGACTGTAGCACCAGTCGAGCAGGGCAGTACTCCCGAGGTGGATGGAAAGCTGATGACAGGGAGTGCTGGAGCTCCCGTTTCATCAGCCCTCAGGACTAGTTCCTGACCATCCCCCTTTGCTGAACTTTTTCAGTGTCTCAGTTACACAGAGAGTAGTCCAGCATGCTCTCCAATACAAGTTTCTCTAACTATCTACACCAAACTACTTGTACAGTACACACTACACTTCCTTTTCCAAAATTCAAAAAATTATGGCATCTCATCACCCAGCCTCGGAGTCCCCAGGGGGGGTACCATAAATGCCCCCACCATCCGCCCCTCTCCCGGTGACGACTCGAGGTGCCTGGAACCACTGTCTGACTCTCTTCTTCTTCATTTCTGCAACATTCGCAGCCTTTCCTCTAACTTTCGCTCTGTTGAGCACCACGTCTCCTCCTCTAAACCTCACCTTCTTTTTCTAACTGAGACTCAGCTGTCTGAGGCAACTGACAGCAAACCCTTTTCTGTATCCTCCTACTGTCTCTATACTCATTTCAAAGCTAAAGGTGGCTGTTTTGTATATATATGCAACGACTTATCTTGCTCTCGTGTTCCTGAACTCGATTCTTCTGAATTCTCTACACTCTGGTTTCGGCTTTCCTGTCATTCTCTTACTAAATACATCTGTCCTGTTTACTTATCCCCTAATTCGACTGACTATCAAAAATTCTTCGACTATCTTACTTCTACGATGGAATACATTCTATCCATTTCTCCTTTCTCTGAAATCTCCATTCTAGGAGATTTCAATGTTCACCACCACCTTTGGCTCTCCTCTCCTTTCACTGATCTACCTGGTGAACAAGCCTACATCTTTTCTATCCTTGATGACCTAGAGCAGCTTGTACAGCACCCTACTCATATCCCAGACCACCTTGGAGAGAGCTCCAACATACTTGACCTCTTCCTTACAATTAGTCCTTCTCCTTACACTGTTAATCTTTTCTCTCTATAGGGCTCCTCCAATCACAACCTTATCACCTTAACCTGTCCTATCACTCCGGTACGGCCTGTGGACCCTCCAGGGAAACGTCGTCTGTGGTATTTTGGAGCCGCGGATTGGGAGGGCCTCAGGCAGTACTTCTTTGATTTTCCCTGGAATGATTATTGCTTCCATGGCCGGAAGCCATTTGAGTGTGCCTTGCTCATTATGGAGGTTATTCTCTCGGGCATGGAAGCATACATTCCTTTCTCATGTCCTTTGACTATCGCAAGAAAGCCTTGGTTTAATCACACTTGTTCTAAAGCTGTCCGCAACAAGGAGAGGGCCTACAAAAGGTACCAGAGCCAACCGATCCCTGAATCACATCATCTTTACGTTTCTGCCCGGAATCGTGCTAAGTCTGTTCTTTGCTCTGCTAAAAATAATTTCATCCGTACTAAATGCTCTCAACTCTCCAACTCGAACGCTTCCCGCTCCTTCTGGCACCTTGCCAAAAATCTTTCTAACAACTTTACCTCATCATCCTTCCCTCCTCTTTTCTACTCTGATGGTTCTGTAGCTATTTCTTCTACTGATAAAGCAGATCTCTTTGCACAGACTTTCTCCTCCAATTCCACCTTAGACGATTCCGGTGCTGTTCCTCCATCACTTCCCCCCTCTGATTTCCTCATGGTTGTCTTTAAAAGATTTTCAGTTGACGAATTTCTGCCATCACTGGCCTCAATACTAACAAGGTATATGAGCCTGATGGGGTCCCTCCTATTGTCCTCAAGATCTGTACTTCTGTGCTTATTCCTGGCCTAGGTAAATACTTTTGCCTCTGTCTGTCAACTTGTACCTTTCCTCATTCGTGGAAGTTTGCTCTCTTTCAGCCAGTCCCGAAGAAGGGTGAGCATTCCCAGCCATCTAACTTTCGAACATTTGCTTAAACAACCTGACTTCCCTCTGACTTCCTCATGGCTGACATTAAAATTTCTTCATTGGATGTATTTTCTGCCATCACTGGCCTCAGTACTAACAAGGCATATGGGCCTGATGGGGTCCCTCCTGTTGTTCTCAAGAACTGTGCTTCTGTGCTTACACCCTGCCTAGGCAAACTCTTTCGCCTTTGTCTGTCAACTTGTACCTTTCCTTCTTGCTGGAAGTTTGCTCTCATTCAGCCAGTCCCAAAGAAGGGTGACCACTCCCAACCCTCCAACGATCGTCCAATTGCTTTAACGTCCTGTATTTCAAAAGTTTTCGAGTCAATTCTCAATAGAAAAATTTTAAGGCATCTTTCCTATCACAACCTTCTTTCTGATCGTCAGTATGGGTTCCGTCAGGGACTCTCCACTGGCGATCTTCTCACCTTCCTTTCAGACTCCTGGTCATCCTTCTTTCGGGACTTTGGCGAAAGCTTTGCCATTGCACTTGACATCTCAAAGGCTTTCGATCGATTGTGGCATAAATCTTTAATTTCCAAACTGCCCTCTTACGGTTTCTATCTTTCTATCTGTGCCTTCATCACTAGCTTCCTTTCTGGTCGTTCTATAGCTGCTGTTGTAGACGGCCATCGTTCTTCTTCTAGATCTATCAACAGTGGTGTTCCTCAGGGCTCTGTCCTATCACCAACTCTCTTCCTTTTATTCATCAATGACCTTCTAAGCTGTACATCTAACCCTATCCACTCATAGGCTGATGACTCCACCCTTCACCTTTCCATTCGGTTCCCGCAACGCCCATCTCAGCAGTTACTTCAACAAACAAGGGATGAGGCTATGGTATACCTAATGTCTGACTTGGCTCGTATCTCTGATTGGGGTAAAAATAATCTGGTTGTTTTTAATACATTGAAGACTCATTTCTTACACCTATCAACCCGACAAAATCTTCCACAGGTATACCCACTAATGTTTAATAATATTCAGGTTAATTCTGCATCATCCTTGAACATGCTTGGGCTTTCATTTACTCGGGACTTATCTTGGAAAGATCATATTACATCTCTTGTAAAATCTGCTTCCAAGAGATTGAGTGTGTTAAGCCGACTCCGTTCTTTCTTTACCCCTGCACAATTGTTGACTCTATACAGGGGTTTTATCCGCCCCTGTGTGGAGTACAAGTCTCATGTGTGGGGAGGCTCCCCACATACAGCTCTCCTCAATAGCGTGGAGTCAAAGGCTTTTCGTCTCATTAACTCTCCTCCTCTTACTGACTCCCTTCAACCTCTGTCTCTTCGCCGCACCGTTGCATCTTTATCTCTTTTCTTTCGCTACTTTAATGGTCACTGCTCGTCTGAACTGTCTGCATGCATTCCTCCACCTCTATACGACGGGCGCGTAGCACCTGTCTAGCAGCAAACTCTCATCCCTTTTCAGTCCAACTCTTTAATGCAAGAGTTAACCGTTATTCCCAGTCTTTCATTTATGCAACAGGTCAACTTTGGAACTGTCTCCCTCTGTCTGTATTTCCTGCTGCCTATCATCTCCAGTCTTTCAAACGCAGTGTGTCCAGGCATCTCAAAATGATCGGATCTTGAATTTGGCTCTCTATTGTATTTTGTTTTTCTCTTGGAGGGAACTGTTATTGCGGGCTCATGGCCTTTGGTTCCTTCTTCCTTGCATAAAAAAAAAAAACGAGAGAACATATTTTCATAATAAGGAACACGTGTTACTAGCATTCCCCTCCAACACACACACAATATTACTGAACTACAGAAGTTGTAAACCGTAAGCGTTAATGAAAATTGTTTTTGAGGTTCTGTATAAACCAAATCACCTCAGTACTATTTTCGTTGTGATGGTCATGGCAAGAATGTTATCTCTTTCCTTGTGATTCATATAGTCATTTTCTAATTCACAGGTTTCTTGTGGGTTTGTTTTGGACGTTTTAAATCAATGTCGATGTGGACAGAGGCAAGTCACTAACACAAAGACTGTTTCATTGTTATTTCTTTCTCCCTACTCTTCTTTTAAATATTATGCTGGAAGAAAAAAAAAACACCGTTCACACTGCATGTGAGGTGGTGAGGTGAAGTCGGTGAGTGAAAAAATTAAACAAGACAAAGGACATCCATGATAGCCGAGCCCAAACCTCCAATATTGCAAGGGAAAATGAATACTTACAGGGGATGCACAGGGGTGAACATCTGGTCCGAGTGAAAATCTCCTACTGCGCAAAATTTCTTAGGCATACGTAAATCTATAGCTCGTCCCTTGCTGGGGACTGTCCCCATCCCAGGGAAGGTGTTCATCTAGTTTCACGTCCTGACAAAAACATGGGCGGGATGAACGCCTTGCAATAGGTAAAATTTCGTGTTCTTACGTTGAAAACCCCGACTATGAATAAAGGTTTTCGCCAGGACACCGACCGCAACCTTCCTCCACCCTCCGCACCTGAGGAGTGGCCTCTGAGAGTATCACCGCGCCTAAAGTAAGGTCCCAGTAAAGCTATACCACAGTACAAAATTTCATAGTATTTTACTATGGCACTATTCTCATTGAAGACCGCCCCTCCCCCCCCACCTGCGGGAGGGTTATCAAGGATTTCATCCCCGCCAAAACGTGGCCGAAGTAAACGCCAATCAATATTCAAAATTTTGTGTTTCTAGGTTAAAAACTATGGCCATGCATAATAGCTTTGCCGGACAACATTATCCCAACACAGCCGGTGAGATCAGCTATCAATATGCAAAATTTAATGTTTTCAGGTTAAAACCTTGCCAGTGCATAATGACTTTGGCCGAGACTACCTGGGGCTGCAACTTGCGTGTGTGTGTGTGTGGGGGGGGGGGGACGCTTTTCTGGGGCGTCTCACCACGTATATAATTTGGTGTAAGTGAAGCTCTACCACTGTGCAGAAACTCGTGTTCCTAGGTAAACAACAACTCTCGGGACCCAACTCTGCCTGAAACCTTCCACAAGACCTGGACCAAGTTTTTAAGAAAGTACAGCAACTCAGTGACAGTGTGTGAGTATGGGACTGACGCAGTTAAGGGCAAACACTATACTGTATTTCGCCGCCCCTGTACGGCATATGAATTATGATTATAGATTCTCTCTCTCTCTCTCTCTCTCTCTCTCTCTCTCTCTCTCTCTCTCTCTCAAGATCACATGCGCTCACTCTGATTCTCTAACTATCCTTCAGCCTGTTATCGGTTCGGATGATAAAAGGCACAGAAAGAGAATGAGTTCGGAAGATGTGGGAGGGGAAGCATGTTCCTTTACGCATTAAGGGACCGCCTATGACAAGTATATACCAGCTTAGGGCAACGATCAGTGCCATACTATTTCTAATTAAAGAAAATAGTAAAGTGCCTTGCAACGCAACGTACAGTATTTTTAATGTGAGACGAATTTCAGTTACATAGTCTGGAGGAAAATGAACTGATATATGAATGTACTGATAGTTATATCCAACACCGAGCAAGTAAAACACAACTGTAAATTATGATATAAGTTTAAGAATGAGGTAACACGAATAAAATATGCTTGGAATAAAATAAATAAATAAGACAAGGTAGAGACGTTATAACATTATCGACAAAGAGATCTACTAAAAATGTTATCTGAGACAGAAAACAGTGAAAGAAAAAATAGTCTTAATGACAGTTGGAGCAAAGGCTCTAAAATGGAGAAAGCAAAGGAATGAACTTGAGCGTCAGCATTTGGTGAAATCAGAGAGACACAGGGATTGAAGGACAAGGAAGTTTTGTGGAGGGAGTAGAAGAAAGAGAGTAAAGAAGACTCTCTCTCTCTTTCTCTCTCTCTCTCTCTCTATAGGGTTCGCACTTCGCCAAGGTAAGAAACTTTGGGAGTATTCACCCGGCCATGTACTATTTTGGTGGACATAGGGGGTGCTGTGTTGCATACTATAAAGTATGTTTCCACCCAGTAAGTTTGCGCGGGACAATGACACTTGGTTCACAGACTACAGACATATCCAAAGCCACTCCAACATTAAAGTCACACTTACAAGCACTTCTCACCGTACCTACAATCTCTACTAGACAGCCTAAGCCACTTCCTAGGGATACATAGGCTATATTGTCCCCACTTCGGTAGGGATAGGCCGGTCCTGCAGTGGACACTCAACGGCTGCTGCTGCTGATATATATATATATATATATATATATATATATATATATATATATATATATATATATCTGTCTATCTGTCTATCTATCTATCTATCTATATCTGTCTATCTATCTATCTATCTATATCTGTCTATCTATCTATCTATCTATCTATCTATCTATATCTGTCTATCTATCTATCTATCTATCTATATCTGTCTATCTATCTATCTATCTATCTATATATAACGAGAGAGAGAGAGAGAGAGAGAGAGAGAGAGAGAGAGAGCTCATGAATCTTTGGTTGAGGAATGTATAGAAACCAAAAGACGGCATTAGGTAAACCAAAAAATACTCTTGGCGATGAAAAACTGAGTCACCGAAGTTACGGAAGACGAATGAACATGACAGAGGAAGAGAAGTACACCAGGAAGAACTGAGTAGATGGGGAAGAGGGAGGGATGGGAGGCAATTAGTGGGGAGGAGTGCAAGATTAATAGGTTGGGTCTGGGATTAAGGGCGATAGAGGTGATAGGCAGAATGGAGGACGCGGGGGAATCAGGGTAGCACAGGAAATGGAGATTGATAGAGGTATCGAACGTGTCCTGAAATAGGATGGGAATTGGAAACTAACGAGAAGCATCAGATGAGAGAAGAGAGGGGGAGGACTATGATGGAGGGCATTAGGTGGAGTGAGGGAGAGGAGAATGAGTGGTGTGAGGATGGAAGCAAGGAGGGGGACAGAGAGTGGAGGGAAGAGATTGGAGTAAAGGTGGGCGGAAAGGAGTAGGATGACGGTGGAGTGATCGAAGAGGAATGAGACCGGAACACAGGGTAGAGTGAGGATGAAGGGAAGGGAATGAAGTGAAGGTGGAGGAAAGGGGTAGGATTGAGGGCGAGAAAAATGGATTGTGGTGAGGGTTGCAAGAGGAAGGTGGAGTGAGAATGGGAGAGAGGTACCGTAAAGTGAGTTTGAGAAATGAGAGGGGGAAGCAAAAACAAAACAAAACAAAACAAAACAAAAAATGGAGAGAACGAGGCCGGAGGTAAGTGGGCGTTAAAGGTGAAGGGAATGGTAGGTACAGGTGGAGAGAGAACAGAGCAGGAAAGAAGGAAGATTAAAGGGAAGAGAGGAGAAGCCAGAAACGAGTTTAGGGAATGGAGAAGGAACCAAGGAGGGGATGGAGGGATGAGATTGGGAGGCAAAAGTATGTGATAATTCCGGAGGTGAGGCGGGGGCAAAGAAAAAGCGAGGGAAGGGAAAAGGGAAGAGGAGAGTGAAGAAACAGGGGGGGGGGGGTAAAGAGAGGGTGAGGGAATGGCAAGGGCAGCATTGGAGAAGTGGAAGCATGGGAGAGGAGGAGAATAGAAGAAAAGGAGAGGGATCAAGAGGAAAGTGGATGGGAGGCAGGAGAGCAATGCCAGTGCGGAGTAAAAGGAGGGGGATGGGAGGGAGAAAGTGAAAACTGAGGAAACAGAGGGAAGACAAAGAAAGAATGGAAGGAAGGAGAAGGGGGGGGGGTTAGAAGGACAAAGAAGCACTGAGAAACGGAGGAAAACTAAAGAGTGAATGAAAGTGAACCTAATCTGAGATGGTAACATAAAAGATTATAATGAGAAAAGAAGAAAAAATGGGGGACGGGGTGAGAAGAGGAACTTAAATGGCTGGATAAACAGGTAAAACAAAAAGAGAAAAGTAGAAAAATGAATAAGAAAGGAGAAAGATTAACCCTTTCAGTTCGATGACGTCTCTTTCATTTTGATCAAGCCATCAGATTATACTCAGCTTAAGTGAGATATCTTTCAGTGATCGGATATGATGGTGGTTCCTAAGTTTTCCAGTTCGATTAGTCTTTCCACGGATGAATAAATCGTTTGAAAGTAGTGAAACCAAGAAAATAGGACGTCGCCAGATTCAAGAGGGTACAATGTAGAGATGATTTACAAAGAGAATTAAAAAAAAAAAGTAGGAACTGAGAGGAAAAAAAAAACAAATGCGAAAAAAAAAAGATATGAAATTAATACTGAGAAAAGAGAGAAAGGATGATAAAATGGAGGTGAACAGTAAGTCAAGAGTACATAAACCAGGAACAGGAGCGGAATGTGGTGGGAAGAGATGTGATAGGAACGGGGTGAGGAAGGAACGGAATTTTTGGTGGATACGGGAAACTATAGAAAGGGCAAGTAAGAAGGGAGGGGGGGGGGTCATGAACTGGACGTGGTAGGAACTGGGTGTCATATGAGTGCGCCGTGGCAGGGATGAATTTGGTAGGAAAATGACGTACGGAAGGAATGTGGTGGGAATGAGTTGAAGTTGATTTGTGATGTGATAAATACATGATGTGGTAGAAATGGTATGTGATAACGGGATGTGGAAGGAGGGGGACGTAATAGGAAGGAAATGTAGTAGGAAGGGGATGTGGAAGGAGTGGAATGTGGTAGGAATGGGATGTGGTAGGATGGGGATGCAGTAAGAATATAAAAGTAAGAACAAGGAGTGCTATATACTGAATGTGGCAGATAGTGGTTGTAGGAGGAAAGAAGTGTGGCATTAAAAGCGTGTGGTATGAACTGGCAGGAATACATGGTAGGAACGGAATCAGGCAGCAACGAGATGTAGTGAGCACGGGATGTGGTAGGAACAGTGAGAACGGAATCTGGAAAATATGGTAAGAAAAGAACTTGGTAAGAATGGGAATGGGTAGGAACAGAGTGTCGTGCTATCAAGGTTTGAAAGGAACAGAGTGTGGTAGAAACAGCATGTGGGAGGACCAGGGCGTGGTGTGAACGAGTTTGATAGGACCGGGATGTAGTAAGAATGGGATATAGTATGAAAAGAATGTGGTAGAAATGAAATGTGGTACGAACGGAACGTGGTGGAAACGTGGTGTGGTAGGAACGAAGTGTGGTAAGAGTAACAGGGTGTGGTAGTACCGTGACGTGATAAGAAGAGAGTGTGGTAGGCAATGATTGTGGTAGGGAAATTTATTAGGCATAGGGTGTGTACGACCGTCATTTGTCAGGAACGATTTATGGAAACATCCGGAGGTGGAAGGAAGACGATGTGGTAGCGAAAAGTGTGGTAAAAACAGAAGGATAGGAAAAAAACTTAAAAAAAAAATTAAGATGGAGAAAAAGGACGGGGAAAAACGAGGTCAATAAAACGAAAAATGGGTTGAGGACAATGCAAACGTCGAACGTGGGAGGAAAATAAGGGGCAGTGAGGAACAAAAAGGTGGCAAGATAAAGAAAAGGAAGTGTGTGTGTGAGAGGGTGGTGTTGGCAGGCCTCTCACGCTCCCACCTCGCCCTGGAACGCCGCTCTACGCCACTTTATAACTAACCCCACTGATTGGACGCGCAGAAGAAAGCCAGAGAGGGGGGAGGGAGGCGAGAGAGTCAGAGGCTCCATTGCAAACAAACCACAAGGGTAGAACACACACACACACACACACACACACACACACACACACACACACACACACACACACACACACACACACACACACACACACACACACAGGCCTTGGGCCCATCATTTAAAACAGTACAGGAACGCAGTGATTAAGTGAAAGAGTCACATAGGAAGTTACACACATTCTGTATGTGGCCATTCTTGCGAGTGTGGCAGAAAAGAAAGGAAAATACTATACATGTTGCACTTCATTTTTTTACTGGGCTGACTTATGATTACATAGTTAATACTTTTAGTATATAATCTAGATCAACACTGACTTTGCTCAAGAGCTACGAGCAGTGAAGTCCATGTCAATCCTTTAAACCCGTTATCCTGTTTTCCGAGTACATGCAAGGTGATTACGACATGTGTCTCGAGCCTCTGTATCACTGTCTGGAGGCATGAGTTTAAAATAATGTGAGCCATATCACACAGCCAAACACTTGCTTTTACAAACACAAGGTGTGACTAGATTCCTCTACTGTAATGTTAAGCATAAATCATACTAAATATAAGCACAAATCCGTTCTTTGGGGAACCTAAGAAATCTTGAATTTCGTCTTGTTTTATATGAAGAACTGAGAAACCAGGTGAGAGAATATTAGTTTAGCAAGTAAATATGCTGGAATTTCCTAGGTCTATTCCTTCAAGTAAATACATACTTTTGTTTGTATTAATGACTCCGTTCGATGCAAGTACGCTTCAAACGCATTCAAAGCCTGTACTGGGATGATTATTTTGGTGTCTAATGATTTTTGAGCCCATCTTTTAGTGGTTATTCTCCCCTCTTCTTACAGTTTTTGGCCACTATAATCATGATAAAAGCCTTAATCTGAAGTCGGAGAAAGGGGTCTTGAGATACCAGACAGGCACATTATTGATAATTTTTAGGTGAATCCGCATTGAAATAAAGATGTGAGACCATGGCAACGAGGACTGGTAAGAGCAAGAACAAAACCTGCAATAACACCAAGAAGAAAATGAGGTAAAACTAAATATTTAGGAAAATGTAAATACTTCTCCCTCTGAAAGATATTTAGCAAAAGACAGCAAAATTCGTTGTTTGTAGATACCTGGATATGCGACAATAGGCAAATTGGAGACCATCTGCACCGTGGAATACTGAATAAAGGAAACTAACACTGAGCTGATTTGTATACATGATAGTCTGGGAATATCGGTAATCTTTTTCTTATAGCGGTAAACAGAAAATGTGTGTGTGTGTGTGTGTGTGTGTGTGTGTGTGTGTGTGTGTGTGTGTGTGTGTGTGTGTGTGTGTGTGTGTGTGTGTGTTTACATGGCCAAGTTAATGGAAAAACATTGCAAGATTACCACTATAGAAGGATAGTATTCATTGGGATGGGGGTAGTATGTGATAGTTAAGAAACGTGATGCATCAGTATGACGAAAATCAAGATTGAAGGTCAGCTAGATGACGTTTTAGAATTCTATTAATTTTCCCTACCTTGTGGAGCATTTCGCAGGACACCTTCACTTACCCAGGTGCATGAGAGAAATAATCCACTTAGAAGCGTAGAAGATTTCAGCTAAAGAAAGTTAAGGTTTTGCCAGTCACCCCCAACTTTCTGGCTGATGAAGCAAGAGAGGTAAAGTGATCTTTCAAGGAATGTTCACAAGAAACAAGAGACGCTCAAAATAATGAAAGAGAAATAAAGAATGAGTTGGATGAGTTGAGGACAATGTGGTACTGTTATTGAGTAGAATCTTGGTGAGCAGTAAAATGGAAAATTAGAGATGATCATTATTTCTTTTTCTCTAAGTCTAAATAAACTGACAGAGTGTCATTATTTACAATACATTCTGAAGTGACAAATGAGCTGGGTGGTTAGGAAAAGCGAAGAAAATTGAAGGCTGGAATCACTGTGTATAAGAGGAGACATTAGCTGGGGAAGCTGATGGTATTTTGGCAGAGTAGTGGGCGGCTGACTGAAGGAAGACGAAACTAGTTCCGCTGATATGTCCATAAAACACCCTATGTGGTACCGTTACACCAGTTCTGAATCACAAGTATGGAGGGGGGTTGGGTCATATGTTAAGCTGTGTGATGGCATTTGTTGCACGTAGAGGATTGCTTAGCCTACGGGACAGAACTGTCTAGTCCACATCCAGTAAAGGGAACATTCACTTTAAGATTCCGAAGACAACAGATGCACATGGGTTAAGGAGCTAACAAATCCAAAGAACTCTGAGAAATACTACAAATATCCGATTTAGAGGCCTGAAGATCCTTCTTTGTGAAGACCATTCCATGTACAAAGCTGTTTCAGGCAACATATATATGAAGAGATGAAAGCACTGATGGTGAGGTGGCAGAGACAAGAGTATATGAAGCATGTCGATATGTCTGTATTTCTACATTAATTTCAGTCATGTTCTACTTTTCGTTTGGATGCCAACACTGCGACGTGCAAAATATATTTTGGTCATTGAAACACAACCCAAAGGACCACCAGGACCCCAGGAACGCAGCCAGATTCAGCGAAACATTAGAACAACACGCAGTTTACCTGTCCCCAATTTCTGTCAAAATCTTCGAACGGCTGAACTAAGACCGTTTTCGTTGTGATTAAAACAAGGACAGCCAACATGGATTCACACAGTTCACGGCAGTTAAGTTCTTACTTTAACTCCTCGAATTCGGGTATCACCAGCTCAACGACTGTTTCACTATCTCCAACAGTGACGAGTTCATCTGCAATAGACGAAGCCATGACACAGCAAGAACACCCGAGATCTCCAAGCATTGTACAGACGGGCTCCCCGAGGCCATGATAAGAAAATGCCACATACATTGACCTACTGTACTAAGATACCACCCTTCCTTTCGACCTCTGCAACGGCCTGAGCACCTTCCACTATATGGAGGCAGTCCTTCGCGGTTTCACCTGAAAAACGATTCACCTCCCTGGATGATATAACTGTTTTTGCCCCAGCCTGACAGCAACAGTTACAATGCATAAATCGGATTTTCCTTCACATCTAGCATTCAGATCTCAAGGTGAAACCAATAAAGTGTAACTGGGAATAGCCTCTAGTCCTTATTTTGGTCATATAATTTAAAAAAGAAAGCATCAAGCTGCAAGTAGCTTAGAACCGTCTGTTAGAAATATTTCCTTCACGTAAAACCTCAACTGATATTTGCTCCTGCTCTGACCTTACCTCAATGGGTAGCCTACCCTTATAACTGTCCCCAGACTGCAACAACGCATTCAAAGTGCAACAGCCTTCCCCAAGAAACTGATCACCATTTATCCAGACTAAATTCTGCCCTTAATATTTTACCGAGGTGCATCTGACACTGGCTTGGATGCCGTGTTAGTACACACAAAAGGGGACAAAGATACATAGCAGCATGCCTTAGCTTTGCATTAAACAAACTGATGTAGTGCCATAATTTTAAGTATTAGTGTAAGTTAGTATAAGCTAGTATTGTAAGTGTAATCTTAAATATAAGTATGGTTGTAGGTATAACTCATGATTTAACCGTTAAGTTCTATATTTAAGTCTGATCTTGCTTGATATTCATAATCTGAACATGATTCTGCTGTTGATAACGCTAAGTCGAGTTTTGATATGAATATGACTAGTGTTTATGCATAGTGACTCAGCCGATTTCAACAAAGACGTATAACCGCAGAAATTTTAGCAGAGATTAAAAATTGCAAATGTCTTCCTTTATATTCTAATCTAGAGATTTACCTGTCGAAGTTGATAGATTTCCCCTTTTGAACTATGTAGTGGTGATTGAGAGTTGACTGAAGTAAGAATATTGAAGATTGTCATTTGTGAAACGCGAAATTTATGTTATTGATTCCTGTTTACAGTCACATAGACATGTAACCGACACGGGTAATAAAACTGTTCGAATTCTTATTTAATTTGGCTTCGTTATGATTAAAGTTTCTTTATGCCCAGTACAAAAATTTTAAACATCGTAAGTCATTTATCAACGTATCTGAGTGCAAACGTATCTTTTTTATGCTTTGAAGATCCTAGAGAATCGATAATAATATAATCAGTTAAAGTTTTAGCCGATTCCCGAATACTGTCTGTGATGCTTATAAAAAAGGCAGGGGGACATTGATCACGTCCATTTCTCGGACGGGCTTCTTCTGCACGTGTCCACTCTTCAGCGAAGGTGAACGAATCTACATCATCATGATGATCATCATCATCATCAGCGCAACCGGCAGATCGTTGGTCCTCTCCTCATCGTTACAAGATAGTGCCCGAGCTCTCACCCCCCCCCCTTTCTCTCCCTCGTGTATTAAGTCATCATATACTTTCGTGAGTTAAATTAGTGATATTTTCCCCTGATCCTTCTTGTGCTGAATAACCAGATCATCGCTCCTTTTCATCGTTGCAAATGAGAAGTTATGGAGGGCCGTGGCTAGCATCCCAAGGATTCAAGCGTTCTAGCCGCGGCCTAACCTCTTTAGGCTCGCTTCACACGAGCGGTTTTTTCCCGCGCGGTAGTATGGCCGCTCGGGTGGGTGTACAAGAGGCATGTCTTCACAGGAGCGTTTTTTTCCCGCGCGGTTCGTATGCAGAAGTGCGCAGAATACCTCTCAGTTTGTCGGTGTTTGCTCGAGATGGAGGACGTAAAGAAGAGAGTGATTTATGTGTACTTAATGAACAAGGTGTTAAAAAAGAAGAGACAACGTAAATGGTGGACCCACCCAATAAACAGCTCTAGGCTCCTTCACGGAGCATTCTACACGATATATTCTGAGCTGAAAGCTGATGAAGAAAAGTTCTTCAATTATTTTCGCATGTCATCTCCTACATTTGAAGAACTTGTGAGCAAACTGAAAGATGGTATTATAAGGCAAGACACAGTTATGAGATCATCCATTTCTCCTAAAGAAGCTGTTGCACTGACTGTGAGGTAAGTGTAAGTGTAAGGTAAATGAAAAAGTAATATGTAGCACAGTAACTTTATTTGCCTTTATATAGGTAAACGGGAAGTAGAATTGATTTGCAATGGTTATGCATGAGAAAGTAATTCCGTTGAACATGGAAAGTGGGAGTAATGCGAGTATATACCCGCATGAATGGTAAAAAAATAAGTAAATGAATTAATCTATATCCATATAAGTATGACAGGTAATTATAGATGCTAGATTGGGTGTGCTATCTTTAATATGGTCGATTACAATATTCTGAGCACATCAGAATACAATATTCTGAGCATCCAAATCATAGAATGACAGTGCAGAATTATCTGTCATATGTGAGGTGTCAGAAGGTGGGGAAGGTGCTGCAGGTGAACATACTGCATGAATATACCACCTCTGCCACAGATGAACCACGACTGCCGCTCGGGGAAAAACCGCCAGTCTGAAGGGCTCCATAGACTTCTAGAGTATTCCAAACCGCCTGCCGCCGCGCGGGTTGGCAGTGCGCGCGGCTGGTAAATCATTGCCGCGCGGGAATTAAGCTGCACGGGCTGTGTGTGAAGGGCCTCATTGAACTTCATTGATTTCTAAACCGCGCGGGAAAACCGCGCGGGAAAAAACCGCTCGTGTGATGCTAGCCTAAAATAACCCCACCCCCGTTTAGTTCATGGAATCAAAACGAATGTCGGCTGGTCCATTTGTCCATTTGATTACGGTCCATGTGACTATAGATCCTATTGATTATTGTGTCTAGTTTATATAAGATTCTTCATTTGTTGCGCATTTAGTCTTAGAGAATATTCTTTGGTGATAATCTTTATGTTCCTTCCCGACGAGTCCGTCAGAGACCACGGGACTATATCCATGCGTATCAGTATTCTTGGGATATTTATCTAGTGTGTAAAGATACATATTTCTGGAGTTATACTGTAAATCCTCATTATTGAATATTAATTTAGTTCGTGAAGATTCACATTTCCGAGGAATGTAACAGTATTCTTTGAATATTCAGTTTGAGAAGATTCATATTTCTGGTGATATAGATCTTCATTATATTTTGTTTGGTATCATTCCCAGTTTGAAGAGTAATCTGTATCTCAGTTCTTAATACTTAGTAAATTTTAGGTTAAGCCACTATAAGTTTGAATTTTGCTATCCTCCAAGGAGTGGTACAGACGAGGTAGAGTGGCCCACAAGGTGTGCTAATATCCAACTGCTCACGGCCTCTTAAATAAGATCACGGTACCCTATTTCTCTTAATCTCTAAAATTCTCAAATAAGATCACGCTACCCTACTTCTCTAAAATCTCTGGAATTCTCGGCGTTACACTGGAGGTATCTAAATTCTGATCATTACACTGGTGACTAATCCTCAGCTTCATATTGGTGGCATATCAGAATTTTCGTTATTATCCTGGTGGGCAGCAGTGGCCTAAAAATTCCAGTATTACACTGGGAATGATTTAAAGCGTAAACAAAATGAAGTGTCTCGTCCTGATATGCTACTGTATTCTCAACTATATATAATCTCTAACAAGGGTCGCACTCTACAACAGTTGTTTCCAAACATGTTTGGCTGATGTGTTCTCCCTTGGATATTTTAAAGTCGGATATTCCATCAAGTCAACTCATTATAAAGCTATGACTCTTTAAGTACCGGCTGACAACTAGTAAGAAATCAGGGCTGCCAGTAACTGGTACCCAATAATCCAATAGCATTTACATTATTTTTTTTTCTTAATGAGAGGAAGTAGGAACCAAAGGCAACGAGCCCGCAAAACTATTCCTTCCAAGAGAAAAACAAAATACAAGAGAGAGCCAAATTCAAGATCCAATCATTTCGAGATGCCTGGACACACTGCGTTTGAAAGACTGGAGATCATAGGAAGCAGGAAATACAGACAAAGGGAGACAGTTCCAGAGCTGACCTGTTGCATAAATGAAGGACTAGGAGTAACGGTTAACTCTTGCATTAGAGAGTTCGACAGAAAAAGGATGAGAGTTTGCTGCTAGACGGGTGCTACGCATCCGTCGTATAAGTGGAGGAATGCATGCAGACAGTTCAGAGGAGCAGTGACCGTAGAAGTACCGATAGAAAAGAGATAAAGATGCAACAGTGTGACGAAGATACAGATGTTGAAGGGAGTCAATAAGAGGAGGAGAGTTAATGAGGCGAAAAACCTTTGACTCCACCTTATTGAGAAGAGCTGTATGTGAGGAGTTTCCCCACACATGACAGTTGTACTCCATGCAGAGGCAGATAAAACCCCTGCATAGAGTCAACAATTGTGCAGGGGTAAACAAAGAATGGAGTCGGCTTAGCACAACCAATCTCTTAGAAGCAGATTTTACAAGAGATGTAATATGATCTTTCCAAGATAAGTCCCGAGTAAATGAAACCCCAAGCATGTTCAAGGATGATGCGGGAATAAGCTGAATATTATTAAACATTAGTGGGTATACCTGTGCAAGATTCTGTCGGGTTGATAGGTGCAAAAACTGTCTTTGACGCATTACAAACAACCAGATTATTTTTACCCCAGTCAGAGATACAAGCCAAGTCAGACATTAGGTGTGCCATAGCCTCATCCCTTGTTTGTTGAAGTAACTACTGAGATGGACGTTGCGGGAATCGAATGGAAAGGTCAAGGGTGGAGTCATCAGCGTATGAGTGTATAGGGTTAGATGTACAGCTTAGAAGGTCATTGATGAATAAAAGGAAGAGAGTTGGTGATAGGACAGAGCCCTGAGGAACACCACTGTTAAGAGATCTAGGAGAAGAACGATGCCCGTCTACAACAGCGGCTATAGATGACCAGAATGGAAGCTAGAGATGAAGGCACAGGTAGAAGGATAGAAACTGTAAGAGGGCAGTTTAGAAATTAAAGATTTATGCCACACTCGATCGAAAGCCTTTGAGATGTCAAGTGCAACAGCAAAGCTTTCGCCAAAGTCCCGAAAGAAGGATAACCAGGAGTCTGAAAGGTAGGTGAGAAGATCGCCTGTGGAGCGTCCCTGACTGAACCCATACTGACGATCAGAAAGAAGGTTGTGATAGGAAAGATGCCTTAAAATTTTTCTATTAAGAACAGACTCGAAAACTTTTGAGATACAGGATGTTAAAGCAATTCAACGGTAGTTAGAGGGTTGGGAATGGTCACCCTTCTTTGGGACTGACTGAATGAAGTAAACTTCCAGCATGAAGGAAAGGTACAAGTTGATAGACAAAGGCCAAAGAGTTTGCCTAGGCAGGGTGTAAGCACAGAAGCACAGTTCTTGAGAAGAGCAGGAGGGACTCCATCAGGCCCATATGCCTTTTTAGTATTGAGGCCTGTGATGGCAGAAAATACATCAGCTGAAGAAATTTTAATGTCAGCCATGAGGAAGTCAGACGGGGAAAGTGATGGAGGAACAGCACTGGAATCGTCTAAGGTGGAATTGAAGGAGAAAGTCTGAGCAAAGAGATCTGCTTTATCAGTAGAAGAAATAGCTACAGTGCCATTAGAGTAGTAAAGAGGAGGGAAGGATGATGAGGTAAAGTTGTTAGAAAGGTTTTTGGCAAGGTGCCAGAAGGAGCGGGAAGAATTCGAGTTAGAGTTGAGAGCATTTAGTACGGATGAAATTATTTTTAGCAGAACGAAGAACAGACTTAGCACGATTCCAGGCAGAAACATATAAAAGATGTAATTCAGGGGTGGGTTGGCTCCGATACCTTTCATAGGCCCTCTCCTTGTTGCAGACAGCATTAGGACAAGCGTGATTAAACCAAGGCTTTCGTGCATTAGTCAAAGGATATGAGAAAGGAATGTATGCTTCCATGCCCGAGAGAATAACCGCTGTAATGGTCAAGGCACACCCAGATGGCTCCTGGCCATGGAAGCAATAATCATTCCAGGGAAAATCAAAGAAGTACTGCCTGAGGGCCTCCCAATCCACAGCTCCAAAGTGCCACAGACGACGTTTGTTTGGAGGATCCGCAGGCCGACCCGAGTGATAGGACAGGTTAAGGTGATAAAGTTGTGATCGGAGGAACCCAAAGGAGAGAAAAGATTAAGTGTAAGCAGAAGGATTAGTTGTAAGGAAAAGGTCAAGTATGTTGGAGCTCTCTCCAAGGCGGTCAGGGATACGAGTAGTGTGCTGTACAAGCTGCTCTAGGTCATTAAAGATAGAAAAGATGTAGGATTGTTCACCAGGTGGATCAGTGCCCGGAATCGTGCTAAGTCTGTTCTTCGCTCTACTAAAAATAATTTCATCCATACTAAATGCTCTCAACTCTCCAACTCGAATTCTTCCCGCTCCTTCTGTCACCTTGCCAAAAATCTTTCTAACAACTTTACCTCATCATCCTTCCCTCCTCTTTTGTACTCTGATGGTTCTGTAGCTATTTCTTCTACTGATAAAGCAGATCTCTTTGCACAGACTTTCTCCTCCAATTCCACCTTAGACGATTCCGGTGCTGTTCCTCCATCACTTCCCCCCTCTGACTTCCTCATGGCTGACATTAAAATTTCTTCAGCTGATGTATTTTCTGCCATCACTGGCCTCAGTACTAACAAGGCATATGGGCCTGATGGGGTCCCTCCTGTTGTTCTCAAGAACTGTGCTTCTGTGCTTACACCCTGCCTAGGCAAACTCTTTCGCCTTTGTCAACTTGTACCTTTCCTTCTTGCTGGAAGTTTGCTCTCATTCAGCCAGTCCCAAAGAAGGGTGACCACTCCCAACCCTCCAACTATCGTCCAATTGCTTTAACGTCCTGTATTTGAAAAGTTTTCTAGTCAATTCTCAAAAGAAAAATTTTAAGGCATCTTTCCTATCACAACCTTCTTTCCGATCGTCAGTATGGGTTCCATCAGGGACGCCCCACTGGCGATCTTCTCACCTACCTTTCAGACTCCTGGTCATCCTCCTTTCGGGACTTTGGCGAAAGCTTTGCCATTGCACTTGACATCTCAAAGGCTTTCGATCGAGTCTGGCATAAATCTTTAATTTTCAAACTGCCCTCCTATGGTTTCTATCCTTCTATCTGTGCCTTCATCGCTAGCTTCCTTTCTGGTCGTTCTATAGCCGCTGTTGTAGATGGCCATCGTTTTTCTCCTAGATCTATCAACAGTGGTGTTCCTCAGGGCTCTGTCCTATCACCAACTCTCTTCCTTTTATTCATCAATGATCTTCTAAGCTGTACATCTAACCCTATCCACTCATACGCTGATGACTCCACCCTTGACCTTTCCATTCGGTTCCCGCAACGCCCATCTCAACAGTTGCTTCAACAAACAAGGGATGAGACTATGGCACACCTAATGTCTGACTTGGCTCGTATCTCTGACTGGGGTAAAAATAATATGGTTGTTTTTAATGCATCTAAGACTCAGTTCTTACACCTATCAACCCGACAAAATCTTCCACAGGTATACCCATTAATGTTTAATAATATTCAGCTTAATCCTGCATCATCCTGGAACATGCTTGGGGTTTCATTTACTCGGGACTTAGCTTGGAAAGATCATATTACATCTCTTGTAAAATCTGCTTCCAAGAGATTGGGTGTGCTAAGCCGACTCCGCTCTTTCTTTACCCATGCACAATTGTTGACTCTATACAGGGGCTTTATCCGGCCCTGTGTGGAGTACAACTGTCATGTGTGGGGAGGCTCCCCACATACAGCTCTTCTCAATAGGGTGGAGTCAAAGGCTTTTCGTCTCATTAACTCTCCTCTTCTTACTGACTCCATTCAACCTCTGTCTCTTCGCCGCACTGTTGCATCTTTATCTCTTTTCTATCGCTACTTTAATGGTCACTGCTCGTCTGAACTCTACGACGGGCGCGTAGCACCCGTCTAGCAGCAAACTCTCATCCCTTTTCTGTCCAATTCTCTAATGCAATAGTTAACAGTTACTCCCAGTCTTTCATTTATGCAACAGGTCAGCTCTGGAACTGTCTCCCTCTGTCTGTATTTCCTGCTGCCTATGATCTCCAGTCTTTCAAACGCAGTGTGTCCAGGCCTCTCAAAATGATCGGATCTTGAATTTGGCTCTCTATTGTATTTTGTTTTTCTCTTTGAGGGAACTGTTACTGCGGGCTCATGGCCTTTGGTTCCTTGTTCCTGGCATAAAAAAAAAAAAAGATAAACTTCGAGAGAGAGAACTGTATATAACTATAAATACAGATAAATACTGAAACTTATGCTAAAATGTACAGATTATTATAAATTTTGATGAGCATATCATGAACGATGACCCAACGGCTCTCTCTCTCTCTCTCTCTCTCTCTGACCTGCTCAGGTGATGACGTGCTTTCGGAGCTAATCTCAAGACCCCGTTTAAGATGGCACATGTCCAGTGATTCTCCTGCTGCATGTGCTCTAAAGGGTTTATAAGAGACTTCACGGTGAAAGAGGAAGGTGAGTATAGGTGTTGTCTATTCTGTGAGTTAGCAAGTAGGTTTAGTTTACAAATTAGGAAAAACAGTGAGGCAATTAACTTGTTGAGTGACAGGTTGAAAGGTTGAGAGACTGAGACGAGCGGCGAGTGCTATAGTAGTGCATGTAGAGGAAGTGGAAGATGTGCTAAGTACGGTAGGCAACTTGAAAACTAGGCTAGTTAAGGCCGAGACCATGTTAGATAATTATGGTGGCTTCCAGTCAAAGGAGGGTGGAATTCTAAGGTAAGTGACACTGATAGGAGTGTATTTATTAGGAATAAGTTTCAGATTCTAGAAGATGAAGTGCAGGACGAACCTGGCCTCATACTTCCCAGGGTTTCATTGATCAGGCATCAGGAGAAGGAATTCTGTACAAAGGGTTCCAGGAGGAAGCACCATAGTAGCGGCGCACGAGTTTGAAGGTTTCATTACTGTTCCCTGGCAACCTACAAGTCAACAGTGCGTCCGATTTCGTGTATAATACTGTATGGTATGCATAGGAAATAGTTGTCATTATTATTTGAATGGCCAAATATGCAGGCAGTAACGAAGAATACCGTCAATTATAATCGATATGAGTTTCAAAGAGTTAATACTGTCACCAACAGCTGTGTTGTTATTACAAGGTCGCTGTTATAATTTATAAAGGCCTCAAACACTACCCTCCGCAGATCAAAGTAGCGCACCCAGCAGATCCACTATATGTTAATTATCTATGTCATATTGCGACATACCATAATACATTACCTTGTACCCTTATTTCCTGGATTATTATCCGCAAAATATGTGACATTGCAATATTGTTGGTTTTTGCTGGGTGTGCTACCTCTCTCTCTCTCTCTCTCTCTCTCTCTCTCTCTCTCTCTCTCTCTTTCTCTTGGAATGTTAGAGCTACATTTTAAATTAATAAAAATAGTTGTCTGCTACAGTATTTATTCTCTCACACTTAAACTGAGTGAATTAACCATATTCTTCATTACTGTCTGCATATTTGGTCATTCAGATAATGCTGACAACTGTTTCCTATGCATATAATATTATACACGAAATCGAATGCACTGGTGACCAGTAGGTTGCCAGGCCACGATAATGAAACCTTTAGTCTCGTGCGCCGCGACTACAGGATAGCTCTTCTGCGTGTAGGATACGTGTCAGAGAGAAATGATGACATAGTCAACAACACCTCAGAGGACTCAGTCATTGCTACTGTGGTAGGGACTATTAATGTAGCTTCAGGCAGATCAGTGAAGATACTAAATGGTATAAAGACCTTATTAGGAAGTTCAAGGAGTGTCATAGGAAGTTAGTTGTCTGTGGTCTGTTACCAAGATTTAATGCTGGTTCTGTAATTCTCGGCATAATAATAGGATTGCCCTAAACGGTCTGTGTAGAAAGAAGGGTGTGATGTTTATGTTAGGAATAATTTTAGTTGTGACAAGAGTGTCTGGTAAAGGCAGGTAGGGTTTTAGATGATAGTGTTAGTCTTGCCTCAGGTAGTAATAGAGAGGTGAAAAGAGGGACAGTTAATGGCACAGCTGTTATCAATCCAGTTTTTAAGGCCAGTGGTGACAGAGTGGGAAGGTGAGATCAGACCACCAGAAGAATCAGGCAGACGTGACCTCATCTTATGGTGCAGATAGACAATCAGAGAATTTATGGGGAGGGTGGTAGGGCCACATTAGTGGCTCGTAGGGGTGCCAACATAATTTATTAAATGAGGATTTAAACAATTAAACAGAGGCAAGTTTAGTATGTCTCGCAACCCTACTAGATCCAGCTGTACTATGAATATTATGTATGAATGCAACAAGAAGTATCGTTTCAGAGCGAGACTGAGTAATCAAATATGCAGCTACCGATAATCCCGACATAATTACAATTATAGGATCATGGTTAAACCCTTGTAATAAACACCTTATTGGAGAAGTATTGCCACAAAATTATATACAATTTGAAAAAAAAGTGGCTGCACAAAACTAGCGAGCGGGTTTTCATATGTATTAAACACAACATGAATGCAGTACAGATAAGGAAATTGTCTGTTGAAACACGATTCCTTTTCTGCTGAAATTTTCACAAAAACTAATAAACCCACTGTTTTTCGGTTTAATGTATGGACCACCCAAGTTTGACAAGGAAGTGGATAAATTATTGTACGATGATATAAAATCAGTCATAGAAAGCAAAGACTGCGTTATTTGGGGAACTTTAATAATCCAAATATTGAATGGAAAAAAAATGTGTAGACAAAGATGCGAGGAGGTTGCTAGAACTGATAGACGATGAATTTTTAAGTCAGGCAGTGAATACACCGACGCGTGGTAATAATACAGACGACCTTGCTCCAGCGAGAGACAGTGATCTAATAAACTTGTGTGATGCTGATGAAAGTTTCAGCAACAGCATTCATATATCATCAGACTTGACATTAAACTAAACTGTCAGACCAGCAAAAATAGCCTCTTAGTTCCTAACTTAAAAAAAATGTTAATTACGATAATCTGAAAAAAACTGCCAACGTCAAATGGATTATGTTACTATACGTGGATAACGTCGAAGAAACGTGGGAAATAGTCAATAAATAATATATCGATGTGTACAGAACGAGAAAATATACTGAGAAGAACATGAAGAAATAACTCAAACCGGCCTGAATGTCGAAGGTTATCAAGGAAATCATTGACCACGTGAGATGAGGCAAAAATTATAAACGTACAGGAATTCGCGATGATGTTTCCGAATATTTTAAATTATAACGGCAGTGTACGAAAATTATTTAAGAAGCTTAACAAGACTACGAGGCGAAAATTTCTCGTTAAGCAAAGTCAGCCTCTAAAATATTTTTTTCATTATGTGGGGAGTAAGAATATAAAAAACTAGACTAGGCCTTCTTCAACGCACGGATAGAGGTCTTTTTCATGATAAACAAACAGTAGCAACAATACTACACACACAAAAACATTGTCATCCGTTGGGGTTGGCCATCTGGAGTTTCACCCTGCCTAAAATGTGGCCAGGGTAAACGCCTAATATATATGCAAAATGTTGAGTTATTAGATTAAAAACGATGTCCGTGCATAATGGCATTCCCAGGATCCCAGGGGCAGCCCTACTTCCCCTCCCCCGTGAGGGACGACCTTCCTAGGATCCAACAGGTGTGAATATCCTTTATTATGCAAACACTCACGTTCTTCGGTATAAAAAAAATATGGCCGTCCATAACGTCCACTGGGGGCCGATTCCTCCGTGTGTGGCTACCCTCTTGGGTCCCATCATGCTTATAACCTGGCACGAGTAAGGTTCTTCCATTGTGCTAAAATTCGTTTTCCAAGGTAAAAAAAAAAAAAATGCACCTAACAATTTTGGGTGGGAAAGCCATGGGCCACTGCCTCCATGGGTGACAGCCCTACGGGATCCCACCCCGCTTGGAAGTTGGCCCTGAGGAAGGTATGCCACTGTGCAAAACTTCGTTTTCCAAACTCCTTCCATAAGACCTAGGTCACATTCTTTGAGAAAGCACAGTAACTTAGTGAATGAGAAAGGGAGGAAGTGATAAAGTTAGGGACAAGTACTACATTTGGCCGCCCCTGTGGGTGCTGCAAAAAAGAGGTAGGGATGAGGATGAGGATAAGGATGAAACGAGAGAGATATGGTGGCGCTGGTTTGGCGGGATGGAAGCGTCGAGACCGAGAAGAAAGTGTTTGACAGAACATACAGTCGGCATCAAAAACACTGTCGTCATTTGCATCTTTTCTGTGTATGGTTTTCGAAAATAAAAGTGGGTAATGAGAAGCAGGCTATATCGATAAATTTTTTGACCAGAGATCATTGTCATCAGTGTCGTTTGCTGTGGATCCACAAGACTAATTTTCAATTTTCACACACAGACACACACACACACACACACACACACACACACACACACACACACACACACACACACAGGACAGGCGACAGGAATTTTGATGCCGACAGTACGTGACTGGTTCAAGCGTGAAAAGGTGATTATAATCGGTCAGTATTCATGTTCGCTCTGTTCTCTGCTGTTCCTGGCCAGTGGCACAGTCACACTACATTATTTAACATAACGAAGCCTTTTTGTTAATTCTGAAATGTTTTGAAGTAACAAAATTGGAAAACCATAATTTTGATGCAGTAAAAGTAACAAGAAATGTGTACTTTTGAAAAAAAGAAAAGAAAAAAAAGAAGTTACTTCAATACAATGCTTCAGTAAATTTACTTCATTTCATTACAACTCTGTTTCTTTAGGTTTTTAGCACAGTAATGAAGGGACGTACTGCATTCTCACAATGTCTTACATCATCATGACCATCATGATGATCATGATGATCATCATCATCATCTTGTTCTTCTTGCTGTTGTTCCTGCTCTTGTTCTTGTTCTTCTTCTCCTCCTCCTCTTTCCCTTCCTCCTTTGTTTTTCTTTCTTGCTTGCATTCTTTCTTTCTTCTAAGCACGTCTTTTAGCGCGGCACTATTCCTTAATTTCTTCACCAATACGCTTCATACATGACTCGGTCATTCCTTGGGCCAGTACCCCAAAACACCATATTTTGATTAATCAGTCAATCAAGTTTTAACTTGTTTTAGGCCTTTTATAAGTGTTTCGGGGTCAAAGGTCAGACCATAAAAAACAAATTTTAACATCGTATGATCTTGTATGTTCATTAATCATGACAATTTGCGCAGAAATAGCTGTGTGGAGCCCATCTTGTATTCTTTAGGGAATGATAGCGATCGTTTATTTCCACACTAATTCCCATTTCTTGGTATTCCTTGGTACACCTGCGTAGGGGGAACATGTTTAAGGAAAATCTACAGATAAGAGCTCAGCTGATTTTTAAAGAATAGTTTAACGGTTTTATTGTATTTAGTATGTGTAACTCGCACATTAAATTAACCGAAATATGTTAAAAATTTTCCCTCCGTTCAACGGTATGCAGTGTCATACTCTAGGTATTACTAAGAGCTGAAAGACAGAGTATAAGTTTATATACACATAACACTGGATATAACAATTTGTTGATGGTTTAACCCCTTCTCGGACCACATCCGCATTCATGTTCTAAGCACTGCATTCTCAGTATGACACCATCGGTGCACCTTTATGACGCAAACACCAATCTGCAACTTCCTCATGAAGGTTAGGCACCTCGTCTCTCCGCTGAATGGAAACCACTGCGGCAACACTGAATATTCTTTGCTCAGACCCATACCTAGTAACCCTTTTATAGAGGAAAACCTCGCTTAAATAATTTGCTCTGATTATTGCCAGATGATCTGATTCAGCTGAAGGAAACTAAAAGGTCAAAACTGGCTACAGTATGTGCATACAATGGTTCATATTCGTAGTACAGCTTGGAATACCCCTTTAATAGGCAATAATACATTATCATTCCAGGGTCTGGAACGGAAAAAACGGGAACTGATGATTAAAGGGACGTCGAGGATGCTGGTATAATCCTCGGACCAAAATTTCTGTGGTCACCATTTCTTCAGATCTTCCACACCACATCCAGCCATGCACAGACAACGTTGCCCTGCTGCTTGTATGTTATTATTAGCATTACTGAAAAGCTCTCAATAAAAAGGAATATGAGGTATATTATTATTTACAAATGAAACAATATGATGAGAAATTTGCCATCCTGCTGAGACTTTTGCTAAATCTATGATATTATATATAACACCTTCAGACGAAGAAGCAAGAGTAGTTTCTAACGCCTGGGAAATAATACAGTGCAGTAAAATTCCTGAACCTGTGGTAGCCTACCAGTTCTGCTCTTTAAATCGCTTCCTCACTATCCACTGATAATGATTGCCGGGAGCGGACCCAGAGGCAACACGCCTCACGTTTACTAATGTTACTCACTATATAACACAAAATTCTCGCCACTGTAATGCTGATAGGAATCCAGTTTGCAGACATTGCGAAGGTTGTTAAACTTCTCTGGTAAATGGCACATGGAACTCTCTCTGTGCTTCGTATATCAAACAACTTCCCGGTGTGAGACGGAATTAACAGTTGCACATGAATGCCTTAAATATCTTTTACATAATTTCGTATTTTTGTTACGTTCGCGTATTCTTAATTGTGATAGTGTGTTGTCTACGTGTCTGTATGTTATCCTGCTTTTGAAATAGGAGGAGGGAACTGTCTAGTGGGCTTCAGGTAGGTCGAGCAGGGGTAACTGGGAATTTATTCGTGTGACTTAAAGTTGCCGAAGAGGTGCACCTGATGGCCAAAATAAAAACTACCGTCAAGGCACTAACTAAGCCAATATGGTCGAGCTTGGAGCTAGTTAGAGTTGTTAACTTCTTCCTACAACCGTATCAGTATTACAGTAGGCAGGGTGGGTGGGCTGATGGCTGGCATGGGCAAGAGATCGAAGTGGTTGGGCATGGCTGGACAGGTAAGTGTGTGTGGTGGGGCAGGTAGAGCAGTGTAAATGGATGAATGGGTGGGCACGATGGGTTGGGGTTGGGTGGGTGGTCTGGGTAGTGGGAAAATAGGTATAGGTTGGTGGGTGGTGGGTAGTGCGAAAATAGGCATGGGGAATAGTTGGTATGGGGGTGGGTAGTGGGAAAATAGGCATGGGGAATAGGTTGGTATGGGGGTGGGTAGTGGGAAAATAGGCATGGGGAATAGGTGGGTGGGTAGGAATTATGGGTTGGGTGCATGAGTGGGTAGACAGTGGATGACAATATACGTTAATGAGGAATTGGTGCATGACAAGAATAGGTCCATGGCAAGTATATCGCTTAGTTAATGGGCCCGAGGAGAAATATAGGTTCAATGACAATACTGGGTAATGGAACCCCGTTGCCCGACTCGCACAGGCGTTGGGCCCCCGGCGTCTTAAGCAATGTCGATATACATTTATATATATATTGGAGAGACACTCATTACACGCGTGTGTACAAATGTTTTTTTTTTTTTGATACTCCTGGCCGGGAATCGAACCTAACACTTCTAGATGAAAGTCAGGCACTGTTACCATGACACCATGGCGTGATAAAAGCTAAGCCACCTGAACTCTATGATGAACCAGGTAAATCCTTTACCGAAGGACATATTTAAATCTCAACACATCAGGACTTTGGCTTAGCCCCACACAACTCGGCATATGAGCGTAACAACACATTCGTACACACGCGTGTAATGTGTGTCTCTCCAACATATAATGACGCTCTTGCTCTGGCTGGGATAGATTAAAACTGCTCTGTCATTTGCCAAGTTGTGCGGGGCTAAGCTAAAGTCCTGATGTGTTGAGACTGAAAATATATCCTCCCATAACAGATTTGCCTGGTTTATAACAGAATTCAGGTGGCTTAGCTTTTATCACGCCCTAGTGTCGTGGTAACAGTACCGAAACTTTCGTCTAGAAGTCTCGGATTCGATTCCCGCCCACGAGCGTAAAAAAAATAAAAAATAAAAAAATAAAGTGGTACAATGAGGGTCAGGGATGAATGTGGGGGGTAATACAATCGGGGGCAGTGATTAATGTCGTTGATATTAGTGGCTGGACAGGGAGGAATGTGGGTGGTATTCCAGTGGAGACAAGGAGGAATGCAGTGATTGTAAAGTACGGTATTTATTCAGCGACAATCATCTAGCGACATTTCCTCTGAGTATTTTGTCTACATCAAGAAAATAAAGAAACTGCCACTACCCGACGGTTTTCCTCAGCCAGTGATGAACTTGTACTGGAGCGTTAGAATCGACATTAACCACTTCACAATAAGCGGTCATTCATGACTCGATTAAAATTGTCTGTTGGTGCCCTGATTAAGAAGAAAAAACACGCTATCGTAGTAAAGAGGTTAAGCTGAATATGACAAGAACCACAGAGATGAAGTATATGAAACAAATAAGTCTCCTGATAAAAAGTTAGACTTTTTCTTACATGATCTGGTCGTACAAAGATAACGGATATACAGTAGACAGCCTGATGAAAGAGTGTTTGTGAGTTTGAGACTGGGAGGAGACAGGAGCCCGCGTAATTTTGAATGCAGGAGCATCTCCAGGAGGGCGCCGTCCGATCGTCTTTCACCAATGATTTTTGGAAAATAATTACTTCCTTCCCGTAGCCTTTAGCGACTTTAGCCACATCACACCACACAACACATCAAATCATGTGTGGTTGTGGGTGTTGGTAAGCTGAGTTGTGCGATCTCAACCCCGCACGTCATCGCTGTCACTGCAGGTCTCTTTCCTCTTGCTCCCATTACTTCAATTTCTTGCTCCTTACTTTATGTGATTTACTTGTAGGATTGTAGGGCTGTCTTCAAATTTCTCGTATGTCATGGAGTTGTGGCTGGGGTGGTAAGAAGTGGTCAGGGATGGTTAGGGGTGATGGCAAGTTGCGTTGTTACTTCGCCAGCTCTCGCTCTGTGCTTTGCTTGTTTTTTTTTTGTTTTTTTCTCAATTTATTCTCGGTCCTTTCTTTTTGTGATTTACTTACTGATCGCTGAAGACTGCCCCTACTTGTAGGTGCGTGTAGAAGATTACAGAGTTGTCTCGTAGACTTGTTATTTGTAGTTAATCGTTGAGCTTTTTATCTTCACTTGTAACTCGTTTCTCCTTACTGTTTACTCGCTTGTGGTTACTTAGTCGTAGAATTGTAGGCTTCTTGAGATGCTTGTGATTTCTTGTACAGCGTTTAATTGTAGTTCCTTGCTGTATGGTGTGAACTTGTAGCTGATCTTGGTTACAGCCTCAGCTGTTTGTAGCTTACCAGTAGAATCGTAATATCTTGTTTTGATTGAAGATTTGATTCTTATTTTGTTCGTTTTTTTTTCTTTTTTAATGCAAGGAAGAAAGAACCAAAGGCCAGGAGCATGCAAACCGTTCCATCCAAGAAAAAAAAAATACAAAAAAAAAAAGAGCCAACTTCAAGATTCGTTCATTTCGAGATGCCAGGCCACACTGCGTTTGAAAGACTGGAGATCATAGGAAGTAGGAAATACAGATAGAGGGAGATAGTTCCAGAGCTGACCAGTTGCATACATGAAGGACTGGAAGTAACGGTCAATACTTTGTGGTGTGATATACGCCACAGCACTCCCCCTCCCCCCCCCCTCCGTTTATGGCAACCAAACAGGAAGAAAAGAGAAAAAAATATGATTAGGGTACAAGGTAAAAAATATATATATATACAATTTTCAAAGTAAGCGAACACTGGAAAGTGATTTGAATGAGTTAATTACAAATAGCAGTTGTTATAGACTAAGAAATAGTAGCCAGGCATAACTTTCTGTACACTAGTGCTTAGTTATTATGAGCAAATGAATGAGGGTTAGCCCACCTTTACAACTGAGCTATTATATGACGTAGCACACACAAAAAAAACCGTTCTGTACCATACCAATGCAACGTAGGTGTGATGACTTGGAGTGTCTGTGATTTTTGGTATCAGATTATGCTGGAGTGTAAAATTGTGGTGGTTTGCTGAGACGGCCTGATTGTGTGTAGGTAAATGTGGTAGTTATTGATGTAGTTTGTAGGGTTGTGGTTAGTGGTGGAGGGATTACGGGAACGACGGGTGTTGATGGACGAGGGGTATTGACTGGGGGAGGGGTGAGGACTGGTGGAAAAGAGTGTGAGGTAGGATCGCCTGAGGTTGACAGAGAGGGTGGGTTAGGATTAAGGATTGGGTAAAGGGCGGGAGCTGGGGTTGACGGAAAGGGTAGAAGAGGTTTAAGGATGGGTTGAGGGGTGGTGGGTTGGGGAGTAAGGTGAGAGGTAGGATCGTGTGAGGTTGACGGAGAGGGTGGGTTAGTGGTAGTAGGGTTAGTGCTGGAGGTCGGGTTTGTGGATGGTAATGTGGGTGGTGGTGAGGGAGTGTTTGCATCAGTGGTAGAGGTTTGCTGTACTGCATGACGCCTGAGTCGGTGTGTGGTGATGCCAGGTAGCGGAGGGTACGAATTGACTAAGGGAACTGGGTGTGTGTGTGTGTGCGGGTGATGCATGTAGGTTTTGATGCTGGGATTTGAGGTGATGATTGTGTGCGTGTTATTGGTGGGCTGGCAAGGTTGGGGGATGACGTGTGGGGTGTTGTCTGTGACTGGGTTTGTGGTGTGCCCGGTTTGACTCTGTCTGCAGAGATTGTGGATGGTTTCCCCTGTTTGTATAACGTGACTGTTTTGTCTGAGTTTGTGATCACAGAGTATGGGCCTTCGTATGGGGTTTGGAGTGGTGAAGTGCACTGACCCCTCCTCATGAAGACCTGTTCGGCGTCTGGTAGGGAGTGTGGGATGAACGTCGTCTGGTGCTGGCGTGAAAGAGGGACTGGTCATTGTGTCTGCATTGCCTGCTGGAGCTCTGGGAGGAAAACCAGGGCCAGCGTGCCTGGTTGCCCCGGCAGCCTGAAGTCTTCCCTGTACATTAGCTCCGCCGGGGAATTCCCGATGTCCTCCTTCTCCATAACCCTCAAGTTTAGGATTATGATTGGCAGCACGGCCATCCAATTCTCTGGGTGGGGAAGTGCCCTCAGTGCTTCCTTCAGGCAACGATGGCAGTGCTCAATCTTCCCGTTTGCCTGAGGGTGATATGCGAAGGTTCTGTGGTGTTTAGCACCCAGGAAGTCCATTAGGTCCTGCCAGGCCCGAGATTCTAATTGGGGGCCTTGGTCTGTGATGATGACCTGTGGGGCGCCAAAACAAGTGACCCAGGATGTCAGGAAGTGATATGCCACACAGTCAGTTGTAGCGTCCAGCATGGGCCTGGCCTCGACCCACCTTGTCGCTCTATCTATGCACATTAAGATATAGCGGTTACCCCTAAATTCAGGGAGAGGGCCGAGGATGTCAATGTGGACCGTGTGGAAACGTTGAGTTGGTGTGGGCAGTGGGTGAAGTGGTGTCTTGGAGTGGCGATGCATTTTTGCTGACTGACATGCCATGCATGCTCGGACCCAGTTAGTGGTGTCATGTCTCATCCCTGGCCATACCACTTGCCGGCAAAGTGAGCTGTGCATGCCGTGAATGCCTGGGTGCACCATCTCGTGGTAATGACTAAAGACTTATTTTTGGAATCGTTGGAGAATATAGGGCCGTGCTGTCCCACAGGATATGTCACACCATAGTTTCCAGGGTGTGCCAGTGACATCAAACTGTTGCAGTTGAAGTGAGGTCGTGGCCTGCAGCAATTCTTGGAGTTCCTGATCATCCTCCGGCTCCCAGGCCAAGGCTGCATGGTAAAGCAGGGGTAATGTAGGGTCGAAAGCTGAAACTGTACGAGACAGGGCGTCTGCAACCTTGTTCAGGTCCCCACTGATATGCTGGATGTTAGTGGAAAACTCTGAAACGAAGGCTAGCTGTCTTGCCACCCAAGGAGACCAATTTTCACCTTTCTGAGCCATGGCATAAATAAGGGATTTATGGTCAGTGAGGATGGTGAATTCTCTGTCTTCCAGAAAATGCCTGAAATGTCTGACTGCTTCATATATATATATAGCCAGCAACTCTTTGTATTTGTGCTGGGCAGAGTTAAGGCACTGGCTGAAGAATGCGACAGGCACATTTGCATCATTGACTTGTTGTTGTAGGACTGCACCCACAGCTTCTGACTGTGCAGTCCACTGAAGAGTCTTGGAGGATGTCTTTTTTGTTCCCTTCAGGAGATCGTTAAGGGGTGCTAGTGTGGCTGTGGCGTTTCTCAGGAACCTGTGATAATAATTGACCATCCCCAAGAACTCCCTGAGCCTGCGAGGTGTAGCCGGGTGTGGAAAGTCCTTAATGGCGTCCACCTTCTGCGGGAGGGGTGTGATACCTGTGGCGGATACCTTGTGGCCCAAGAAATCCAATTCGTCTGCACCGAGGATACACTTCGCTGGGTGTACACGCAGCCTGTAGTCCTGCAGGCATTGGAACAGCATTTGGAGGTGTGTTTTGTGCTGCTCATGGGAACCAGAAGCGATGAGGATGTCACTGATGTACACCATGACGAAATCTAGCCCCCTGACATCCTGGCCCATAATCTCTTAAACGTTTGTGCGGCGTTTCTGAGGCTGAAATTCATCTTTGTGTATTCAAACAGGCCAAATGGGGTGGTTACCGCCGTCTTGGGGATGTCCTTCTCCGCCACAGGGATTTGGTGGAAAACCCTGACTAAGTCAGTCTTGGAAAATACACGACGGCTGTGTAGTTGGTGGTGGATATCCTGGATGTGGGGAATGGGGTATCTGTCAGGAACTGTTATTGCATTCAGTGCCCTGTAGTATCCACATGCTCTCCACTCACCCTGCTGTGCCTTCGGTACCATGTGTAGAGGGGATGCCCAGCAGTTTGATGACGGCCGAATGATGCCCTCGTTGAGCATCGCCTGAAACTCCTTTTCCACTGCCTGACGACGTTCTAGGGGAAGGCGTCTGGGTTGGGCGAAACAGGGGGGTCAGGAAGTGATGATGCAGTGCTCTACACCATGGTCTGTACGGCCGTTGTTGGGCGAGTGAGAGGTCAAGAGGGGAAACTGGTGTAGTATGGAATCGTATGAGGATTTCTGGTGAAACTGTGTAATGAGTGGAGGATTACCAGCACACCTGGTTACTTTGATGGACAAGTTTGAGGGTCTGTGATATAGATTCCGTCCTCTGGTATCCATGAGCAAGTCATGTGCCTCCAGGAAGTCAACGCCAATAATGGGTTTATTTACATCTGTGACGAGGAACAGCCAAGTAAATGACACTGATTGGGTGAGTGCCACATGACGGGGTTCCATGTCGTATGTGGCTATGGGGGTGCCGTTTGCTTCTATCAGGTCAAATGCAGGTTGCTGAGCCGCTTTGTGGTCAGAGATAGGAGGGACTATACTGAATGCGGCTCCAGTGTCAATAAGATATTTTGTGCCAGAGATGGCATCTTTAACCCATAGTAGTTCACTGAAGCCAGTGGAACGTGTCGTGGCTTTGGGTATGCTGATCCTGAGGGGGCATCATGTGCGTTTCCTGTGAATATGCAGGGTGGTGCACATCGTCTGGCCTCCATGCCAAAGCACTTGTGTTATGTTCACAACACGAAATTGTCCCTTGCTATTTGGGGATTAGCATTACGGGCACGGTTCACTGGGGGAACACTGGAGGAACACGGAGGGGCTGGGGGATGAATTGCAGCACTGGGGGTCTGAATGGTGAAGCCACTTATTTTACTTTCCAGCTTGTCTATTCTATTTGTTAACTTTGCTAATAAGGTACACAGCTCTGACATGGAACCGTTTTTGTTCGCAACACTGTTCACTGACACCACTGTTTCACTAGGGGTAGCACTGGGGGCTATGACAGGGGAAAGAGAGAAGTGTGCACTTACTGGGTGGTTGGTGTAATGCTGTTGAGTTTCGTATAGAGCGTCTGCCCTCTCGATGAACTAAGCAAGGGAACTGCCAGGGCCCAGGGATGCTAGGTGGAGTCGGAAGTCTGGTGGCATGAGCTGGAGGAGTCGGTCCCAGAAGATGTCATTTGATAGGGTGGCCCCAGCTGCCGTGAGAGTGGCTTGAATGTGGGCAAGGAGGGCCGAGGGGCGCTGCTGTTGGGAGCGAATTGCATCTACCTCCATCAAAAGTTCCTGCTTTGATTTGCCCAGGGCCCACAGCAGACTCTCCTTCAGGATTTTATATTTGTGTCCTGTAGGTGGTTTGAGGAGTACGTCCTGAACAAGAGCAGCTACTTGAGTTGGGAGAGTGCAGACAACTGCTCTGAATTTGTCATCATCACTGGTATCTTCAGGCCATGCGGCATCAACTTGTGTAAACCACGTGTTAATATCGTACGTGAATGTAGGAAGGGATAGTCGGATGTGTGGTAAGGTATCCATGTTGTTTAAACACTCCGGGAAGTCACCAATGTGGTGTTATGAAGGTTGGGGTCACCACTGTGTCGTTTTTGGTTATAGGGATATATATTTTACTAGGGGGTACACCAAGGCAAATGGTTAGGATAAATAAACGCCAATGTGTTGGAAAGAAATAGACAGGGCAGTGATTATTGACTTGGAACAATGCAGAGTTATTGCATGATTTCAAAATAGTACAAGACCATTACAGTACAGCATGTGTAGATCAATTACATGAATAAACAGTTACAGACTAAGAACATGAGTAATGAATTTAGTGAGAAGTGGGAGTGCCGGGCTGTTGTGTTTATGTGTATCATATATGTAAAGCTGTACCATGTGGGCAGATTTTGACAGGAGAGACGGAGAGCAAGGCAGGTAGTAGCCGGGTGAAGTTCTAAGTGGAAAGAAGGGCAAGCAAGGTCGTCCGCTTGGTTTTAAGCCCCTCAGTGAGGTAGGTGGAGCACTGGCAGGCCTAGGTAGCTTGAATAGGCAAATTTGATTGGTTTAGGCACCACTACAGGTGAGGAGGGGAGAGAAATTGAGTATTATTGGAAGCGGCTCTGTACAGATGAGAAAGGGTGAGAAATCGAATATTATTGGTGATGGCATGAGTAGCCATGCTAATTCTGAGAACAAGGTGGGGAAAAACCACGAGGGAAGGAAACCACGTGTAGGTGAAATGCGGAAATGCCATGAGGGAAGGAAACCACGTGTGTAAGTGAAATGCGAGGTACAATAATTAGTTGTGTAATATATGCCACACTGGAAGTAACGGTTAACTCTTGCATTAGAGAGTTGGATGGAAAAGGGATAAGAGTTTGTTGCTATAGTCTCACCAATCTAAAACCAAGGTTTGGGTGGAGTCCAGCCGGGGATTTCCCTACGTACAGCGTTGCCTTGTTTCCTATACTCTAATTGGCTAGTGGCTGACCTGACACCGTTAGAGTTAGTCCTCTCACATCTCGCCACCTGGCCTGACATGACTTCACCCACTTCTGTGTGTGTGTGTGTTTGTGTATGTGTGTGTGTGTAAAAAACTAATTTAAGTTATGAATATAATTTAAGTTATATATATATATATATATCAGAAAGTGAACAGTGGAAGCACGTGACAGAAGCTTAAATCTCCCTCCAATGGGTCAATTCCCAGTATGGGCCTGGATGTTGCCGCTCGTGAGTGTTTTAACTTATTTATTTCTATTAAGAAAATAGCGTATGTTCTACTGATTCCTTCAAATTATATTATAAACGTAATTGTTACATTACTTATCCAACTTAGAACTACCGTGAAAGTCGGTAAAAGTAACTACATTTTTTTCAGCACCACTGTAAAATATGTATGCCACGTTTCTTTATTGATGTACAAGAGCCATATGCATTACAAGTTTACCTTCCTTTGATATGCTAGAATACTTACGTTTATATTGTACTAGTATGCGTGTACCTATCTGTGATGCCTATTACATATATAACAGAATCTACTCATCGCTCGTTTAGGAAGTATGGCATGGCTGCACCCAGCACCAGACCCCACCCAAACCTTGGTTTTAGATTGGTGAGACTATAGATGGGTGCTACGTGCCCGTCGTAGGGGTGGAGGGATGCAAGCAGACAGTCAGAGGAGCAGTGATCATTGAAGTAGCAATAGAAAAGAAATAAAGATGCAACAGTGCAGCGATGAGACAGGTTGAAGGGAACCAGAAAGAGGAGGAGAGTTCATGAAACGAAAAGCCTTTGACTCTACCCTGCTGAGAAGAGCTGCATGTGGGGAGCCTCCCCACACATGAGAGTTGTACTCTATGTTGGGGCAAATAAACCCATGTATAAAGTCAACAATTGTGCAGGGGTACAGAAGGTATGGAGCCGGCTTAGCACACCTAATCTCTCAGAAGCAGATTTTACAAGAGATGTAATATGATCTCTCTAAGATAAATTCCGAGAGAATGAAACCTCAAGTATGTTCAGGGATGATGCAGGATTGAGTTGGATATCACTGAACATTAGTGGGTACTCCTGTGGAAGATTTTGTTGGGTTGACAGGTGTAAGAACTGAGTCTTTGATGCATTTAAAACAACAAGGTTACTTTTATTCCAGTCAGAGATATGAGCCAAGCCAGACATTAGGTGTGCTATAGCCTCATCCCTTGTCTGTTGAAGTAACTGCTGAGATGGACGTTGCAGTAACCTAATGGAAAGGTGAAGGGTGTAATCATCAGTGTATGAGTGGATAGGAGTAGATGTACAGCTTAGAAGGTCATTGATGAATAAAAAGAAAAGAGTTGGTGACAGGACAGAGACGTCAGGAACACCACTATTGATAGATCTAGAAGAACGGTGGCCGTCTACAACAGCGGCTATAGAACTACCAGAAAGGAAGCTATAGATGAAGGCACAGATAGAAGGATTGAAACAGCTTGGAAATTAAAGATTTATGCCACACTCGATCAAAAGCCTTTGAGATGCCAAGTGCAGTGGCAAAGCTTTTGCCAAAGTCCTGAAAGGAGGATGACCAGGAGTCTGAAAGGTAGATGAGAAGATCGCCAGTGGAGCGTCCCTGATGGAACCCATACTGACGATCAGCAAGAAGGTTGTGATAGGAGATATGCTTTAAAAGTTTTCTGTTAAGAATAGACTCAAAAAATTTTATGACACACGATGTTAGAGCCAGTGGGCGATAGTTAGAGGGTTGGGAATGGTCACCCGTCTTTGGGACTGGGTGAATGCGAGCAAACTTCCAGCAAGAAGGAAAGATGCAATTTGATATGCAAAGGCGAAAGAGTTTACCTAGGAGGGGTGTAAGCATAGAAGCACAGTTCTTGAGGACAACAGGAGGGACCCCATCAGGTTTATATGCCTTATTAGTATTGAGGCCAGTGATGGCAAAAAATACATCAGTTGAAAAAATTTTAATGTCAGCCATAAGGAAGTCAGGGAGTGGGAAATGATGGAGGAACAGCACCGGAATCGTCTAAGGTGGAATTGGACAAGAAATTCTGAGCAAAGAGATCTGCTTTATCATAAAAGAAATAGCTACTGAGCCATCAGAGTAGAGAAGAGGCGGGAAGGATGATGAGGTAAAGTTGTAAGAAAGATTTTTGGCAAGGTGCCAGAAGAAGGGGGAAGAATTCGAATTGGAAAGTTGAGAGCATTTAGTATGGATGAAATTATTTTTAGCAGAGTGAAGAACAGACTTAGCATTATAGACCTTCTCCTTGTCGTGGACAGCATTAGAACAGGCATGATAAAACCTAGGCTTTTTTGCATTAGTCAAAGGATAAGAGAAAGGAATGTATGCTTCTATACCCGAAAGAATAACCTCTGTAATGCACATGACACACTCAAATGGCTTCTGGCCATGGAAGCAATTATCATTCTACGGAAAAAAAAAAAAAAAAGTACTGCCTGAGGGCCTCCTAATCCACAGCTCCAAAGTGCCACAGCCAATGTTTCTTTGGAGGGTCCACAGACCATACTGAAGCAACAGGACAGGTTACTGTAATAAGGTTGTGATCGGAGGTGCCCAACAGAGAAAAAAGATTAACAGCATAAGCAGGAGGATTAGTAGTAAGGAAGATGTCAAGCATGTTGGAACAATTTCCAAGGCGATTGGGGATAAGGGTTGGATGCTGTAAAAGCTGCAGTAGGTCATTAAGGATAGAAAAGACCGTGGATTGAAAGGAGAGGAGAGCCAAAGGTGGTGGTGAACATTGAAATCTCCTAGAATGGAGATTCCAGAGAAAGGAGAAACAGATAGGATGTGTTCCATCGCAGAAGTAAGGTTGTTGAAAAATTTTTCATAGTCAGTAGAGTTAGGGGATAAGTAAACAGCAAAGATATATTTAGTCAGAGAATGATAGGAATTCCAAAGCCAGGGAGTAGAGAATTCAGAAGAATCATGTTGATATAGACGTTAATCGGCTTCATTTATCGCTGTTGTTTATCACTGTAGGGATTCAAAGTAGTCGGCTGTTGCATATAAAGTCGTAAGACGTTGTGTGGTGGCAAGCAGAATATTGTTAATAAAATAGTGAGGCGTTAATCGACTGTAGTCATGGTTCATTGAATTGCTGCCACCCAAAGTCTCGTAGCTGTAGCCGAGGCATTTCCAAAAATGTTAGATTATAGGGTTGTAAGAGGAGAGAATTTTCAAGTTGGTCTTCTCTCTAGCCGTGGATTGCAGGAGAAAGATAAAGATTGCAGTTTTACTCTCAAAGAGAGTTATCTTGACAAGAGCTGTGTTAAGGTGAGGGCAGTTTATGCTAGCTAACGCCGTGCCCTCTACTCCTGCCTTTTACACTGTGCTTCTCCTGCTTCCTATAGCGTCCCAATTCCTTCTGCCTTCCTTGTGCCTTGGCTGTCTCTGGCTCTCTGACCTGTCTCCCATTTTCGCAGTATATCACTGGTTGGGTACTGTGCGTGAGCACATGTGTGTGAGGAACTTCCCAAAGGTCTTTACCTAATGTCATAGAACTGGCTCAGAGTGGTTAAAGTACCCAGTCATGAAACTGCTCGATTTTAGGCCAGACTTTCCCCAAAGCTTATTCGCATTTAGGCACGTTTTCCCCTCAAGTTTCTACATAATACGTATTGAATATATATTACTGTTTCTAACTGTTCAGTAGTTTGATATGATATTTTAGCGCTTTGACACTCTCACACCTCATCAATCAAAATAACCCTCCCACACCACACTGTACTAAGAACATTAACCGAAGGCCATGAAAGTTCCACATGAAATACTTTTCCAACTCCTTATTATAAAAGAAGGAACCCAAGAGTGAGGTGAATACAGTGAACAAGTAAGTGATAATGATAGGTTCGGATATTCAGAAATCTGAGCAATTACAAGTGATCGATATATGGATGAAAGTGCCACATATTCCGTGGAGGTGCATATGACACGGGCTGGCACCCTGGTTTTAACTCGCTAATCGATCAAAGGACTCTGTCTGACGGGCATATGGCGGAACGTAAATAAATAGGAGCAAGCAAATTCGTCGACTGCCTACCTGCCTCATGTGGACATAACGATCATCGATCTGGCAAATCGTCATCCAGCATATCCATCAGCTTGCATGGTCGTCAGAAGGACACTAGTCGAAGTGGCAAATGATTTTTCGTACGTTTAATCTATTCTACCTATACTGCTCGTATATCACCCAATCCTGACACCATCAGGAAAATAGAGGCAGAGAATTGCATTCCCACTGCAGACATTTAAGTCCGTCATTCCTAATTTTGCTAAAGGTAAGACCACACAATTTCCTTTAACATCCAAAGGACCGTCTGTTGAAAATAGGTTTACGAAGCTCCGTCCAGATCTCTCTTTAGCTGATTTTAATTGGAGTGTGTAAAAGTATGCAGTTAAGGATGACTCCACCGGATGCAAGAAGTTTAGCGAGAGTTATTAGCCGCTCTACCACTGATGTTGTGTGACCAGTATACGCTAAAAATTCCCCAGATGTAAACCCTTATGAGCCAAGTTCGGTTGGAGCACTATTACCTACTAGACAACCTGGGGTGCAGTGAATAGCTTCCTTGACTGAAAGAAGCCATCTGACTTGTTTTTAAGTAGGATGCCACCAAAAAGTAGCAAAATATCAACTTCGTGCTTGGATGGAAATCCATCTGAGGGACAGTACTATTACATTCAGTCTACAGTATATGGCCATTCCTATTCGGCTTGTATAGACAGTGTATCTTGGAATGGAGATTTTTTGAAGGATGGATGGCAGCCTTGTGGTGGACAGAGGGGTGGATAAGACTTGAGAGGACAGATTCACTAAAAGCAATCTCTCTCTCTCTCTCTCTCTCTCTCTCTCTCTCTCTCTCTCTCTCTCTCTCTCCATTAGATTAAGGGTATATATATATATATATATGGGCAGGAGATTTTTCTCTGATAATACTTCGATGAAAGTGACTGCAAGTTCTGGAATGTATATTTTCGTCAGTATGATTCCTTTACACCTCAGGAGTGCCTTAGTCTCATGTGGTGGATTATGTATGATTTTGCCGTTTGTATGTACACCATATATATATATATATATATATATATATATATATATATATAATTACCATTTGGGTGATTTTAACGTACATTTTGTGGAATGGTTATTGCATTCTGCCAGGATTGACGACACTAGTCTAAAATGCAAGCTGTTTGGAGGATCGTTTAGCCTCACACAGTTGGTAATGCAACCAACCAGAATACCAGATAATCCTGACCATTACGTCCATCTCTTGGATCTATTCCTGACAAATAATTCAGATCAGTACAGGATAAAAGTAGTGTCACCACTTGGATCCTCCGACCACAGTCTCATCAAAGCCTCATTAGTCGGTTCCCTCAAACCTCCCCGTTCTGAACCTGTCGGGGTAACCTGATGGCACTTTGATAGGGCAGACTTGGATGGGTTCAAAAATTATCTTGCTGACTTTCCATGGCAGTCTTTCTTCTCTATTGACATCAGTTCTACCAAGTCCCACATTAATGACTCAATACAAGCTGGTATGGAACTGTTCATACCAAATCAACAGTTCACTAAAAGATTGGACTCCTCACAATGGTTTGATAGCAACTTTGCCAGAGTAACGGCCCAAATGTCGTTAGCATAGAACTCTTACTTAAAAAACATCTGAATGTCAATTTAAAACTGCTAGAAGCCATGCAAAGGCAGTAATAAATCTCACGAAATCAAACTTTCTTCACAACCAAGCATCTCAATGATTAAACAGTCCTAACAAAAATAGAATATTCTGGTCACCTCTCAATTCTTTTATCAATAACTTTAACAAGTCATCACCCATTTCCCCGCTAAAACCTTCAGATGTTAACATTACGACCCGCGTGGTAAAGCAAATATCCTTGCCAATGCATTTGTCAGAAGTTCTGCCTTGCAGAAAGCCAGCCAGATCGTCCCTGTACTAGAACTTGACTCTCCCGAAATTGCTTCACTTAAAATACAGACTAGATACTTAAAATCCATCCCTGACAATTTACCAACCAACACAGCTCCAGGCCCAGATGGAATTCTTCCAACTGTTTTGAAAAAATGCTCCCCCAAACTTGCCTCTCTTCCAGCTAAATTATTCAGACTATGCATACACACTTCTTCGTTCCCTAACTCTATGGAAAGAAGCAATATCCACCCAATTCCGAAGAAAGGAAATTCCTCTGACCCGTCTGATTACAGACCAATAGCTATCACGTCTTCTTTTGGTAAAGTATTTGAGATTGAAATTAATAGGCACATACTTAAACATCTTGAATTCAACAACTTAATTAGTGATGGACAGTATGGTTTTCAGCACGAAAGATCCACCATTTATTTACTCGATCTCCTGACTCGTACCATCCATCAATCAACTGACCAACATGGAAAAACTCATGCAGTGCCCCTTGATATTTCTAAAGCTTTTGACAGTGTAGTACCGATCTCTATTATCAAAGCTTCCTTGGTACATATTAAGGTCTTTTGATCCTCTGTTTTCCTCATATCTCAGCGACAGGAAGGTAAGTGTAAAAATAGATGCTTATTCCAATTTCAACTCAATAATGCTGGCGTCCTACAAGGATCAGATCTTGCTCCAACCTTATTCTAAGTTCATATTAATGATCTATCTGTCACCCAAAATCCAATCCATTCAGATGCTGATGACTCAACACTTCACAGTTCATTCACACTTAAACACACATTCTTAAAGTCTAATCTCTCTAACTCACAACTCAGTACAGCAATGTCCATAAATCAAGACTTACCTAAGATCACTGAACTGGGACAAAATAACCTTGTCTCATTTAATGCTAGTAAAACCAAATATATACAGTTTACTAATAGACAGATATTGCCAGTTTCCTATATTGCCTTCAATGCTACTAATATTCCTATCTCTAAAAGTATGGAAATTCTTGATGTTTCACTTAACAATGACCTCAACTGGACCTCTCATGTCAGATCACTTGCTAAAATCGCCTCAGTGAGACTTGGATTATTGTGCCGAGTCCGTAAATTCTTTACTGACGAGCAGTTAGCTATAATTTATAATAGTCATGTGCGCTGTCAGCTTGAATATTGCTCACCCTTGTGGAATGGATATGGAGAGGTTGCACTAAAACAACTTGACAAAATTCAGAACAGTCATTTGAATGGTTAATAATCATGCTATTACAAATAAACTACATGCTCTACAAGTAAGAAGGACTGTTGCCTCCCTTGCATTATTTTACAGATATTTTTATGGCAAATGGTCAGAGGAAGTTGCGTCCACTCCATGCCTTCCCTCGTGCTGCACGGGCATCTGGTAGCACTCATGACCGGAATGTCACACAGCCATATTGCAGAACTTCTGCCTTTCAGAATTCTTTTATTCCCCGAACTACATCTCTTTGTAACTCGCTTCCCCAGAGTTGTTTCCCCCCAAACTTCAACCAACAGCTGTTCAACAACACTACAGTCACATTTACAAGCACTTCTCACCTTACATACAATCTCTACCAGACAGCCTAAGCCACTTGGTAGAGATACATGGGCTGTATCGTCCCCACTTCGGTCGTGATAGGCCGGTCCTGCAGTGGATACTCAAACGGCTGATGATGATGATGATGATGATATATATATATATATATATATATATATCTATATATATATATATATATATATATATATATACACACACACACACACACACACACACACGAGCCCCCAAGTTCTCAATCGTTTATAATCAGCTGGAGTATTACATATCAAGTAAAAGCAGATGTAAAAAAGATTTCATGCATCCATCCATCCATCATCCAATTCTACATTGTCCCATGAGGAGCGTAGGAGCCCGGGGCTAGGCAGTTGGTTCCGATATTGAAGATGGGAGTGCAAAAAGATTTCCAAGTGGCAAAATTATTGATGATATATAGGCCCATCCGTTATTCCAATTTAACTCCAGGTCATTATTACCCCCATTTATACGACAGACCGGATATTGATAAATGCTGTGTAAGGTTCCCCATGGCCTCGCTGCACAAATTAATCGATGGCTCTTACTTTACGCCAAACGGTTGATGTAAGAGCCGTCGGGGGTTAATAGCAGAACACACCTGTAGACTGCAAGTGGGCTAAGAAAAATCAGGTGTAGCGAGGGTGTAGATGGGGTGGAATGCATATACAAACACCCCACACTCCCACCCATGTACACAACCACTCCCACATATAAACACAAACAAACAAACAAACAACTGATATCCTCTCTCTCTCTTTCACACACACACACACACACACACACACACACACACACACACACACACACACACACACACTATCTATCTATCTATATACCTAGGCTGCTTCCCCCAAGGAAACAGAGGTACCCGAGACAGGACGACACACTCCCCATTTACTCATCCATTCAAACACATTCATTCGCATCTTAGCCCCAAAGGGGAGAACGGACATATCCTCACCGCACCACACCGCACAAAGGTCAACTGCGCAATGCAATCGGTGACATCTGCAGTAGGGCCCGACAGCAGAGCTGGTTTACCCCTGCCACATCATAACAGACCCATCCCCTTACCCGCACCTGACCAGACTAGCTGATCAGACCAAATGCGGGAGAATATCCCCTCAGGGCTGCGTCATCACTTATTCATTCACAATTTCTCTCCATTTATTTCTGTCACACACAGTCACTCTTCCTTGCTCAACAGACATCCCTCTCGCATCCAGCGCTCTCTTCACACTGTCCATCCATCCTATTCATGGTCTTCCTCTCAGCCTTACACCTCTCACATCAGATCTAGTTATCTTTTTCACCAATCCCTCATTATCCATTCTCTCCATATGCCCAAACTATCGCAACACCCTCTGCTCAACTCTACCAGCCATCTCCTGAACAACTCCAGTTCTCCTTCGCACTTCATCATTTCGCACTCGATCCATACGCGTCACTCCACACATACTCCTCAGACACCTCATCTCCATTACATTCAAACTTTTCCTCTCTGCTACACCCATATTCCATGTTTCAGCCCCATATAACGCAGTCGGTACCACAACACCCTCATACAGCCTTCTCTTTACATCTATTCTAAGCGAACGACTTCTAAAAACTTTTTTCATTCCTCCCAGCACCTTTCCTACTTCATTTATTCTAAACTTCACTTCTGCATCTATTCTTCCACCCACAGCAACATGTGACCCTAGATATTTAAAACACTCTACCTCCTCAAGCAACTCGCCATTCAAAACTATATTCATACCCCTACCATCTACCAACCTCGTACACTTCATCACTTTACTCTTATTCTCATTTACTTTCAATTTCCTCCTTTCACACACCCTTCCAAACTCCTCTACCAACTGTCTCAATCTCTCCTCTGAATCAGCCACCAGTGCAGTATCATCTGCAAACAGCAGCTGCTTCAGATTCCACTCTCCACCATCAACATTCACCAGACTCAGACCTTCACCTAAAACTCTTGCATTCACCTCCCTTACAACACCATCCATGTAAATATTAAACAACCAAGGCGACATCACACATCCCTGTCGCAGCCTCACTCTCATGGGAAACCAATCACTTACAGCATTTCCCACTCTTACACACGCTCTACTATTTACATAAAAACTTTTCACCCCTTTTAGTAACCTACCATCATGTCCATACAATCTTAAAACAGTCCACAAAGCCTCCCTATCAATTCTATCATACGCTTTCTCTAAATCCATGAATGCCCAAAACACATCCTTGCCTTTCGCTAAATACTTTTCACACACTTGTCTCACAGCAAACACCTGATCCACGCATCCCCTCCCTTTCCTAAATCCACACTGCTCATCACTAATCACTCGCTCTGTACCCTCTCTAACTCTCATAATTAACACTCTGCCATAAACCTTACCTACAACACTCAACAGACTTATACCCCTAAACTAGTACATTCATACTTATCACCCCTGCCTTTATACAACAGGACCACACAAGCACTTGCTCAGTCAATTGGCACCATACCTTTCACAAAGCACACATTCAACAATCTTACTAACCAGTCAACAATAGTCACTCCACCACCCTTCAGGGATTCCACAGCACACCCATCCATACCTGCAGCTTTCCCTGTTTTCATCTCCTTTACTGCCTTCTCCACTTCCTCCTTCGTGATCAAAGAATCATTCAACTCTCCCAACACATTTATTCCTTGCACCCTTCCTTCCGCCACGATCTCAGCCACCCTTTCCTCCTCCACATTTAACAATCTTTCAAAATACTCTGCCCATCTCTTCCTTACGGCATCCATCTCAATTAACATCTTTCCATCCTCTGCTTTTACTCGTTCTTCCTTCCCAGACTCTCCCTTTCGCACCCTTTTCACCTCCTTTCAAAAAATTTTCTTATTCTGTTGAAAATTCTCTGTTAGCCGCATACCCCACCTCTCATCTGCGCCACTTTAGCATCACGCACAGCCCTTCTCGCCCTATTCCTCTTTTCCTTATACGTTTCATATGACATCTCATCCTTCCTCTGCAGTCACACTTCATATGCATGTCTCTTCTCAGCCACAGCCATACTTACTTCCTCGCACCACCATTCACTTCCTTTTCTTACACCACCACCCACACGTCTCACACCACACACCTCTTCTGCATTCCCCACCATAGCACTCTTAAACAACTGCCATTCCTCCTCCACACTGCCATTTTCCTGATCTTTCGCTACATTCCACTCATCTTTCAATTTCTCTTGATACTCTATCTTTTTCTCTCTTTTATCCAACTCACTCACTTTCAAAACCTCCCTGCCACACATAACCCTCCTAGCTCTCACCCATCTCTCACCTACTCTTAACTTTCCCTCCACCAGGTAGTGGTCAGACATACCTCCACCCTCCCCTCTCAGAACTCTCATATCCAACAATCTTCCTATTACATTCCTAGACACAATCACATAGTCCATCAAAGCTCTATCAACAACCCTTCCACCCTCCTGTCTCACCCATGTATACTTATAAATATCTTCCTTCTCAAACAGCGTATTTCCAATCACCATCTCTAGCTCAACACACATCGCTACCATTCGTTCCACATTTTCACACACACACAAACACACACACACACACACTGATGTATGTGCTAATATTAACAAATATCGCAAAGCCTGTATTAAAAGGCGATCTTTTATTACCTTCATTAAGCCTTCGAGCCATTTCCAAAGCACACACACACACACACACACACACACACACACACACACAGTAATTTGTTAGACTGATCAGTAGAGAAGTATGAACTGAATGCTCTTAATGTGGAAATGCAAGGACTAAAGCAGAAACACGTATCACAGTTATGGCTAAGTGATGAAGACTGAGACTGACTGAAGAATTGAAACTGGTGTAGGCCACTAGTTTCCAAGCCTTTTAGATGTGGTGCAAACTTTTATCCCACACCTGTAAATCTGTGTTCCCCAGTTTTATCTGTCTTCCAAAGCTAAATAGTATTTCAAAGTTTATAACTATGAAAATTTACACCTGAAACCTTACAATGTCCAAAAACTGGGTTAGCTGTGACAAAAGAAAAAAGAAAAAAAAAGAAAAAACTGATACTGTATTTAAACTTTCTTAATGAACACTGCAATATGGCGGTAATAATCAGTGTTAGGAACGCTATTGATAAAAAGTAGCGGCGCTCCCATTCCCATTACTAGCTCGAAAAAGGAGTGGCGTTACCGATTTCGCTACTTGACACGAAATGTAGCGGCGCTCCCGCTACTTTGGATAAGAAAAATGTACACAAAGGAAAGGTTAACAAAAATCTGTGATATAGCAATACACTATATACTGTTTTGATATTAGTCAGTCTGAGTGGTTATGTTGTGTACCAGTAATGCCAGTATATACTTATATTGAAAAAAAAAAAAATCATCATATACATGTCGGTGTCACTTTAATGAAGCTTAGAGCCGAAGGTACAGGAGAAAGCTATTTACTGTATAATTTAACAAATGTTCTTTTACATTGTTACCTAATATACCTACTGAAAGTAACAAACGTAAATAAAAGGCAAAAAAATGTGGCCTACCATTGATACATATTATATAGATTTATTATATTTTCATTGATACCTATTGAAGATATGTACGAAAACGAAAATAAAAATGAACTGGGGCTTTCTTTTAAAGGCTCTTTATACAATAGCAATGTTTTTTTTTTCCCATTACTTTAAACTGAAAGTAACATATTGTTACGAAATAATAGCGTAGTGAGTAAGAATTAGTCTGAAACAGTGAGAGACAGAGAGCAGGAGTTAGAGACGGAGATAGGTGTGTGTGTGTGTGTGTGTGTGTACACCTTTGCGAAGCAAAGGCGCAAGTTGCAAGTTCAAAATTCTGGTCAGTACAGGGGTCAGGTTCCACAATAGGAATTGGAGTGCAACGAAATTTCGAAAAATCAGTCTGCTGACCACGGCAGAACAAACTGAGACTGGTTAGTCTGGCTCTCACTCTGTCACCGTGCTGCTCGCCAAGCTGCCAATTACTTAATTTAAATGATCGATAATTAACTAGCAAATTCCTGTCTAATTATTGCACATTACTAATTAATAAATTGCTGATGTAATGTAGAACAAACATCATTAATTGACAGAAATGACGAAAGTATTATTTTTCGTCATTAATAAATACATCCAAACCGTCGGCATATCTGTATGTACTCACCGACTCCGGACATGTATTTGTCGCGTGAGTAGCGGGGAGAGCGGTAACGCGTGAGTACGGCCAAAAAGTAGCTGTGCTGTCAGTTCCGCTGCTGGCTAAAAAAAAGTAATGGGGTTACCACCATCGCTACTAATGGCTGCGCTATTCCCAGCATTGGTAATGTTATGAAGGGGGATTTGCCAGTTAGGTAGTCTAGTACCTTCGAGACGTTTCTGGTACCGCAAGTTCCGGTACGAGTCATCAGAGTTGCCAGTTTGTCTGCTGTTTGTGAGCTTAGTTATTTCGTAAGTTATGCATCAGTTTTTGTGCTCTTTTTCTTTATAATGCTTTATTTAAGTGATTGCTTGTTAAATTATGTAATTTAAGTTCGTATGGTTAATGATTTAGAGTGTTATGTAATGTAGGAAAACTCTAGCATATTTTGATGTCTCGTAGTTGGTAATTGTTGTTGCTAGGGGCTGATGCAAGACAGTATGTCCTAGAATGTTGGAGAAGTAGAAGTTTCGAGAGTAATACAAGCTTATATAAGGATAGGGTAGAGATTATTACAAGTTCAGTCGGGTTTCAGGTCAGTTTGTGTGAAGTGTAGTGCAGTGTCGGTGTCAGTGAAGGTTGTATATTATTGGTACTTGTGAAAACAGTGGCAAACAGTGACGGGTTATTAAAGTTTGTATATCACTGGAACTTGAGAAGATAGTGAAGTGTGTTAAGTGTCATTACTGTCAGTGAAGATTATTATCATTACTTGTGTAATAAGTGAAGTATTAGCAAGCATTAAGTGTACTAACTGTGAAGTGTTGTTAAGCATTAAGTGTAATAGCAGTTAGTAAAGTCTGTATAGCTCCAGTGCTTGTGAGAACAGTGAAATTCGAAAGAATTAAGTGGAATTATTTGGAAAATAAAGACAGTGAACTTTAAGAAGCCAGTGTTTATTTTCGCCTCAGCTGATCTTGTGTACTGCACACCTAAAGGCTGACCATAAGAAGAACAACTAGCTGGGCAACGTCCTTCCTGTACTGTACTACTGCTGTTGGAGCCTGTGGCAGTGTGGGGTGAGGACGTAACGGTAATAATGAACAAGTCCGCCGGCTTGACTTATTTTTACCAACTGTGATTTTACGAAGCTGAAAAAACGGCTTTTTTTTTTTTTTTGTCTCCTTTTTTTTTTTTTTTATGTATCTTAATTTTTTTTATGCTGGATATTAGAGAGATTATGGGCACATGAAGTATATCTAAGTGGAGACCGTTATATGTCCATAATAGTTGTTTGTAAGCCTTATTTCATGTGCCTAAGGAAGGAGTATGGAGGTCCAATCATTTTACCATTTGAATAGGTTCTTTTTTCAGTTAAAAAAATGAAATTTCAGATGATGTTCTTTTCAGGTAAAACTGAACATAGAAGAACCAGACTGAAAATACTCATATCAATATTTTTCCTTTACAATCACTGTAAGCTTTTACTCATGATTTATTTTCTCCGGTAGTTGATAATTGAAATAGAGTAGCCTAAGCAAATACCAGACTCCAAAGACAAGTTATCAGAAAATCTGACCAGAATGTGGCGAGAGTTTGTACCCTTAACCCCTTAACCGCAGGGCGTCACTTTCGTGACACTTGGGAGCAAGGGATCATACCGCGGGGCGTCGCTTTTGTGATTCTGTGTTATTTTGAATTCACCCGGGCTTCCAAGTGGGGGCTTGTATCATCTATCAGTACTGCCAATGTCCAACACTAGTCAGCACTCCTAATCTCATCTGTACTCCCATCCATTGTTGACAATTTAGCCACTTCTCCCCGTTCTTGACTCCCCTCCCTACCCCCCCTCCATTACACTATCCTCTCGCCTGCCCGGCTGTGCTACACTAAGTAAATCTTCCCTGGAATTTTTCACTGATTTCATCCATTGAAATAAGCCCTATGCCCTATTCTTATACCAAATAATATATACAAGAAAGAAATAAGGTAAGTGAGAGTGCCATACACCTGGAATTGGCTAATTATCACCTGACAACACCTCACGTGCACTCGTTCGCTAATTTTTGCTGTTTTTTTCCCCTTGAAATATGCCATATAATCTATTTTCGTAATAAATATACATATAAGGAGGGAAGGGAGAAGCCTAAGTGATATTTACATTCACCTGGAACTACCTAATTTATAATGTATTGTCTAGATTTCCTGCCAATCATTTCAGTGAAATACATAGCTGTTTCAAGAGCTACGTTGGTAGTGCTGAATAACCCTCAAGTAGGTCTCAACCCGGGCCGGCCCTCCTATCAGTTCTCTCTCAGATTCCGAAGAGGAGGTACGGCTCATCCTCTTGCTGACTTCAGGGCCTTTTTTCACCCCCATGCAAGGGCCCTGTGACCTTTACCCCCTACTAAACCTCGTGTGGAAAGAGGTAAAGGGCTGACAATTGATAAAAGAGTGACTACGATCTTTCTATTGAGTAAAACAGTGCAAGTGGAATTGTAAATAATGTGTAAATAATGTGTAAACAGCAAGTGAAAGTAATGACTGTAAATATACGTGAACAATGGAAAATAGTTTTATAAGTTACTTCAAGTGATAGTGCATAACACAGTGTAAATAAAATAGAAATGTAAATAACGTAAATAAAATAGAGAACGTAAATAGAAATGTAAATGAGTAGTATTATAAGAATACGAGTATATACCCTAGGAGTAATGAAAGTGAAAGTTTCACTATAGCATGTCTGAATACTATGAGTTATGAGAGTGAAGATGAAAGTGACAGTCACTCTCAATGCCAGTATACAGGACGAGAAAGTGAATGCTACGTATTTTACTGAAAGAAATTGAATCCCTACAGTGGCAATAAACTAATACTACTGAAGGAAATTATGGATAAAGACTGTAGATATATATAAGTGTTATGTAGTTATAGAAATATAAAGTGTGAGGGGTTTTATGAATAATAAATGACAGAGTACCAAGAGCGAACTAGCGGAAGTGTGGCGGTCAGACGCGCTCATAATTTTCATTGCTTTCACAGTGGGTTTTTTTTTTGGAGTATGGATCCCAAACTACTTGAAAATCATAGAGTAGTATTTATAGTGTTAATATCTGGCTGTGGTAATCATATTACGGGTTGTCGGGAACTGTAAAGTGGAGACTTCGTTACCCAACTTCAGAGGTCTCCACAAGTCCTACGGTAACGACGAAGGCTCAACAAACATTCCAGGAGAAAGCTGAAGGTATGTGCCATAAGCATAATTAATTTTAATATTCTAGGACTAATAACTGATTTTTGGCAAATATTTTTTGAGAGTCTGTCGGAGCCCGAATAACCCCGCGGCACACGCAAAACATCGGTAAACATGCCCGCGGTGTAGGGGTTAAGGGTGCAGTCAGAGACAAAAGTTCACAGAAATATTTCATTTATTGTACTTTCCTCTGCGAAAAGGAATCTGGTATGTTTATCTGCCTGTAGACGGTTGATATGATGCATCTGAGTGTGACGGATATGCCATCGTGTGAAGTAGGCTCAGTGTAACAAACTCGTAGGCAATGTTTTGTCCCTTACTGTATTATTAGTTTATACCCCATGTTGGAAACCGCCTAACAAGGCTATTGTTGGAGATCATACGTTAGCACAGACTGAACGGAATGAAAAACTAATAATGGCTTACAATACGAATGAAAGAATATTGCTGAAGTTAGGTAGGCCGAAAGTGTGAAGGACTTTTGGTTTGAATGAAGTGAAGGTAAAATAAAAGAGGGGTGAAAAGGTAATCAGATTTGCGAGGAAGTGAAACTGAAACAAAGTATGGGGAATGAGTAGAGGAAATTGGACTAGAATGAAAAAATGAAAATTTGAACTAGAATATGACCGAAGAGTGGCAGAATTTTGAATGAGTAAAAAATATACTGAAACAGGATGTGGTTAGCAGGACAACCGGGATAAAATAAATAAAATAAATGAGGAGAGCTTGGTATGTGGGTGAATATTTATGGTGAAAGGAAGATCTGAATGGAATGCATGGCCAATGAAAGATTACCAATACTCCCAAGGGAAAGAAAAATGGTTTCCACATTATATTATACACCAACCTGCTTTCAAACTAGCATGGTGAATAATGGATTAAAGGAACATAGAACCCCCATAATTTGTGTGTTTATGTGGCTTGTAGTTTGGCCCCATCAATCCCTTGAAGAAGCATAAATAAAACAAATGAAAAAGGCGTCTGGGGTATTGGCCCAAAGGGTGGGGACGCTCACCATCCACTCACTCGATGTAGTGCTGCTGTCGGGTGTCTGCCCTTTCCTCCATCCTTCTTCCCTTCCATCCTCTTCTGTCTTTCCTTCATTCTTTCCTTGTCCTTCTGCCTACGGGTGACTTTACACTCCCTCTTCTGTCTTTCCTTCATTCTTTCCTGTTCCTTCTGCCTGTGGGTGACTCTGCACTGAGTGACAAGCCAAATGGCTTCTTGTACATCAGGAAACCATTTACTTAGCTGGGTGGTAACCATATAACCAAATTTTGGCACCTGGTGGTTTAGTGGGTAATTATTGCGCTCCAGTCGGATTGAGCCGGTGAAGGTTTATATCCAAAGGATGGTTGGGGTTGATTGCTCATTTAATACCACTCAGAGATGAGTGAGACTGGTCACTCTCATCTTAAATGTCGGGACCATCTTCCTAACCACGGGCCCCCTACGCTCCTCATGGGGCAATGTAGGATTGGATGATGGATGGATGAACAACTGGGCCAAGTTTGAAATAATTTTGTGAAGAAATAAATGAATAACGCAAACTGAAAAATATTTAGAAGGAAAAAAAATGGGGAATATTGTAGGTCTCCGCGATATGGTGTGGATACCTAAGTACGAGTTAGAAATGTACGACTTAAGAAAATAGTACTGTCATGCTCACTATATACTGACATTCTAATTTATCCCGCGACCTGGACTGTTGGCTAAATGCTGCATTCATGCGGATTGCTGTCATGGATACTATTAAGTTCGAAATACAAAAGGATTAATAAGATTTTATCTAAAGCCCACAATTGAAAAAGTCCATCATGTAGTTAATAAAATCGATCGGTTGATAGAAAACAGTAAAAATACCATACGCCAGCTGATTGAAGAGGTTAAATGGGTCATTTATTACCGCTGGTTAGAGGAGATCATTAATAAAAAGTACTTAATAAATCATAACATTCTGTCTCTCCACCTGTGCTTAGTGGTTTATTACGTGGCTGTGTGTGTGTGTGTGTGTGTGTGTGTGTGTGTGTGTGTGTGGCGCACTGCATCACCAAACTGCACATTACTGGTGGATCTGTGATCAGTGCCAGACATCTTCCGCCTTGACTTCACGTCGACATGAGGTACACCCACCCACACACACACACACACACACACACACACACACACACACACAGAATGTAAAAAATCAAAAGAAAAAAAGAGACTTGTTGAATAAATACGGAAGACACAATAGTGAGAAGGCATATAACAACTATAAACAGACAAGAAACGATTATACATGAATAAGGTTAGAATCCCAAAGACAGTTTGTGGAAGACATTGTAAATAAAAGTAGTGATCAACCGAAGCTATTTTACGGCTACATTCGATGCAAAACCGAAGTTAAAGATAAAAGTACAGAGTATTACTGATGAGGGGATCAAACATACACAAGAGAAAGTTATTTGTAAAGCACTAAAGAAGAATTTCCAATCAGTTTTTACGGAAGAAAATAATTTTGAGAAAGATGATATGGAACATGCATGCCCACACATATTACCAGATATACAAATATCAGAAAAAGAAGTACAGGAGGAGTTACGTAAATTAGACAAAGGAAAAGCAAATGGTTCGGACGAAATTTCATGTTGGGTGCTACATGAATGTGCAAAAGAGTTCAGTAGACCAATATATTTAATATTCAAGGAATCCTTAGGTCAAGACAAACTACCTGATATTTGGAAGAAGGCAAACACTGTTACCTTATTTCAAGAAAGGAATAGACAAAATCCACTCAACTACCGATCAGTATCATTGACCAATGTTGTAAGATACTAGAAAAGCTGATAAGAAAAGTTTGGGTAAACCATCTAGAAGAGCACAATATGATAACAGAAAGGCAGTTTGGCTTTAGAAAGGGAAAATCATGTGTTACTAATCTATTAAGCTACTATGATAGAGTTGCAGAAACATTACAGAAATGAGAAGGATGGGTGGAGAGTATCTCTCTAGTTTTCAAGAAAGCATTTGACAGAGTACCGCATCAAAAACTTTTATGGAAACTGTACCATCAAGGAGGAATCCAAGACAACCTGCACTGTTGGATGCAAGATTTTCACAGACAAAGGGGGAATTACTCATCATGGAGGGAAGCGACTAGCGGACTTCCACAGGGCTCAGTGCTAGCCCCAGTTATGTTTTTAGTGTATATAAATGACACAGATAGTAACATTGGAAACGAAAGCTATCTAAATATGTCTGCTGATGATGCAAAAATACAAAGAAGAATTACTAACACAGGCTCTTGTAGAAAGCTACAAGAAGACTTAAATATACTTCATGAATGGAGTGATGAATGGCAAATGGAATTCAGTGTGGACAAGTGTCATGTAATTAAGTTTTATAAAAGCGGAAAGAGAACAAATTGGGATTATTAGTTAGGAAGCTCAACCCTACACATATCAGAAAAGGAGAAGCACCGTGGAGTGATTATCAGTAACAGACTATCTCTGGCTGACCACATCAATGAGAAGGTACGGAACATGTATATACTGCTTGGTAATATGTGAATAGCAGTCTGTTACATAGCCTATGATTTCATCATCCTTTGTGTAATTTTAACGCACAGTATGCTGCATGTTTGATCACGAGCGTGTTCTGCCTCAGTCCCCCCCTTCTACCGTTATAGTAGGGTAAGTCGTTCTCTCTGTTATTCAGAGTGGGATTTTCAGCTCTTTGTCCCCATGGCTTCATTTGCGCGTCCTTCTTACAAGTTGTATCAAGCTCTCCTGGCCCCTATATAATGAGCTCAGTCTCTGCATCATTGCCACTTAGATCTGCTCCTCATTTTGTTCACATCTCTATCCTCCCCTGTACAGTTATTATTATTGTGAGTGCTCAAGAAATCTCCAAACATCTAGCAGCTGTGTGTAATTTGAGTATAACTGTTGTTGCATTTTTTCTTGTACTGTGTAGCATAAGATTAATTCTTAGGCCCAGTGAGGTTTTTTGATTAATGTTGGGTTTTATGTCAGTCATTTTTGATAATAGTTTGTATCTGTAATAATTTATCTGGCATTTACTGAGTATTACCTGGTATCTCATTTTATCAGGGCTGACTTAGATAAATTTACTCTTGCTAATTTCGTGTTAATAGAGGCTATTGCAGTTAACCATATATTTAACCTGTTTATTTGCCATTACATTATCCTTATGAGTCCTGAATGTTTTGTTGTTAGTTTAAGCATTAAACTTTAACTTGTAATTTTACCTACCTCTTTTGTTTTGAACCTGGAACTTTACGGGACAGTAGTGATTTTTAGTATTCTCACTTAAAGTGTACATTATCTTTCTCTGTTCCGTAACATAAATTTGGCGACCTCTCATCAGGATATTCAGGATATTATCATAAGGATATTGCTCGATATTTTGTGACTGTTACTTATTAATTATGTCTACTATTACTACACTTGATGAAGCCAAAGATTTTTTGTCAAATGTGCAAACAGTGTGTGATGTAGAAAACAGAACAAAGAATGAACTTAAGCTTGTTGCTCAACAATTGGGAATTGCTGTTCGCTCTCATCATTCTAAAGATCAAATTGTTGACATGGTTAATGAAAGCTTGTTTAATGTAACTCCTCCAAATGAGCAAACGCAGATTGAATTAGCTAAGTTACAGCTAGCCCTGCAGGAGGCTAAGGCTAAGGAGGCGGAGTCTCGTGTTAAGGAGGCTGAATTTCAAGCACGTTCTAAGGAGGCTGAGGCACAAGTTGAAATTGCTAGGATTCAGGCAGACCATGAGTATATATCGCATGAAACAAGGTGGAACTGGATCATCTAGCTCTGATGATTTTGATGTGGCTAAAAATGTTAAACTTGTCCCTCCTTTTAATGAATCTGATTTAACAAAGTATTTTCAGTTGTTTGAGAGGGTAGCTACAGGTTTTAATTGGCCCAAAAAGTATTGGCCAGTACTCCTTCAAACTGTTCTCACCGGTAAAGCTCAAGTAACTTATGCATCTTTGCCTCAGGATCAATCTGATAATTATGATGTAGTTAAGAGCTTGATTCTTAAGGCCTATGAGCTTGTACCTGAAGCTTATAGAGTAAAATTTAGGACAACTTACAAGCAAGATAAGCAATCCCATGTTGAGTATGCAAAAATCAAAGAAGATCTGTTAGAGCAGTGGTTAAATTCTAAGAATGTGAATTCTGATTTTGACAAATTTAAGCAGATGTTTTTGCTGGAGGACTTCAAAAGGTGTATTAGTAAAGATGTGAGCCTATATCTTGATGAGAAAAGAATAGATAATTTGTCTGATGCTGCAGTTTTAGCTGATGAGTATGTTCTCACTCACAAGAGATATTCTAGAGAAAAAGGGAAAGCTGAGAGTAAGTACGTTGCCTCTACTCAAAGTACAGGTAACAGGAAAGAGAATAAAGATGATGTTTCTCAGGAAGTAAATACCAGCTTCACCTCTAGATTTCAGAAAAGTAAATGTACTTATTGTAGTAAGCTTGGTCATACTACGGAGAGATGTTTCAGGAGACAGCGTGATGTGAACAAAAAGGAGTCTTTAAATATTCAGTCAATTGGTCTAGTGTCCACTCTTGAGAGTTCCCAGAATTCTTTAACTGAGTTAACTGAACCTGCTTTGAGGGGTAACTTAAATTCTCATGATGGAGCTCCTCTTTTGAGCAGTAACGTGGGTGACACTCTCAAAAGTTCATGTGCTAATTTCCTGTCTGATGGTTTTGTCAGTCCTCTGGACAGTAATGACAGGAAATCAGTTAAAATATATCGTGATACAGGTGCTTGCCAATCCCTTATGCTGACCAGTGTTCTAGGCTCTAATGTTAATTCCTCTGATGAAACTGTAATCTTACAAGGTGTAGGGAATAATTACTTCTCTGTCCCTCTGTGCAGAGTGAATTTAGAGTCTGGTTTTGTTAATGGTTCCGTTATGGTTGGGTTGGTTGAGACACTCCCAATGTCAGGTGTAACTTTCTTACTTGGAAATGATATTGGTGGAAGTCAAGTGTGTCCAGCTCCTCAGTTGTCTAGTGAACCAGTGGCTGCGACCCAGGATTGTGATGTCTCTGATGTGTTCCCTGCATGTGCTGTCACTAGGGCTAAGTCTAAAGTTACTGGTGATTTAGAGGATAATGATGATGATGATGTTATCCTAGCTGACACTTTTCTTGCTAATTTGGACCACTCACCAGATGAGGCAGTACCCCGTAGTGTTGATAATTTGTCTCGTCAAGAGTTGGTTGAGTTGCAGGTTGCTGACCCTGAGTTGAAAGGTCTAGCTAACTCTGCTTACAGTGAAGAAGAGTCAGCCGGTGCTTCTACTTGTTATTATGTAAAGTCAGGAGTACTTATGAGGAAGTGGAGACCCCCAACAGCATCAGCCGACTGTGAATGGGAGGTTGTACATCAAGTTGTCATCCCTCGTGTTTGTAGGCAGGATATCATTCGAGTGGCTCATGATACCAGTTTGGCAGGACACCTTGGAGTGAGGAAGACTGTGGCACGCATTTTGAAACACTTCTACTGGCCAGGTATCTTCAGGGATGTTTCCTGGTATTGTAAGTCTTGTCACACCTGTCAAGTTGTGGGGAAGTGTAATCAGACCGAAAAGGTTGCACCTCTAGTTCCCATTCCTCCTTTTGAGGCGCCTTTCACCCGTGTGTTGGTGGATATTGTGGGCCCTCTTCCTAAGACTTCTTCAGGATTTTCTTATGTGTTGACCCTGATTGATATGGCTACTCGTTATCCTGAAGCCATTCCACTTTAGAAATATCTCAGCAAAGAACGTGTTTAAGGAAATGCTAGGGTTCTTCACAAAGTTTGGTCTGCCCAAGGAGGTACAGTCAGACCGGGGAAGTAATTTCATGTCAAACGTTTTCAAGCAGTCTCTGAAAGAGTTGGGCATCACCCAGATCACGTCTTCAGCTTACCATCCCCAGACCCAAGGAGCGTTGGAGAGATATCATCAAACACTCAAATCGATGCTCAAGAAATACTGTTTGGAACATCAGAAAGACTGGGATAAAGGTCTTCCATTCGTTGTGTTTGCCGCAAGAGAATCTCCAAATGAATCACTGGGCTTCTCACCTTTTGAACTACTGTTTGGCCATGAAGTAAGAGGACCCCTTAAGTTACTCAAGGAATGCTGGCTGTCGGAGGAAGATGACGCCAACCTGTTGGAGTATGTGATGAAGTTCAAAGAACGGCTGTCCACTGCTTTACAGCTGGCGAGAGAGAATTTAGGAGCTGCTCAGGAGAAGATGAAGACTTGGTATGATAAGAAGTCCAGGTTACGCCACTTTCAGCCAGGAGATCAGGTTTTGATTCTGCTACCAGTTCATGGGCAACCTCTTCAAGCCAAGTTTAGTGGCCCTTATTTCGTGGAGAAGAAACTCAGTGATGTCAACTATGTCATCGCCACACCAGATCGTAGAAAGAGCAAGCAACTATGTCACATCAACATGCTAAAGTTATATCACAGGCGGGACGAAAATAATCCAGTCTGCACTGTAGCTGTTCCACCCGAGTCTACAAGTGAAGTTCTCCCATGCAGCATGAGCCTGAGTGATAGTTTGGGGAAGAATCCTGATATCATGAATGATCTCCAGACTAAGCTTTCTCATCTACCTCCCAAGGAAAGGCAGGAGTTTTCGGCATTACTGCAGGAGTACCCGCAAGTGTTCCGTGCCACTCCAGGAAGAACCACTGTGTTGATGCATGATGTCGATGTTGGAGACGCAAAGCCAATTAAATTGCCTCCTTACCGTGTGAACCCAGTGAAAGTTCCTCTCATCCAGAAGGAGCTTGGCTACCTGTTGGACCACAAGATGATTGAGCCCTGTCAGAGCGAGTGGAGTTCTCCTGTCACTCTGGTCCCTAAGCCAGGTGGGTCACAGCGGCTTTGCATTGACTACAGACGTGTTAATCAGATAACCAAAACAGACACTTACCCTCTCCCTCGTGTGGAAGATTGCATAGACAAGATCGGAAAGGCTAGGTACATAAGTAAGTTTGATTTGTTAAAGGGATACTGGCAAGTACCTATGACTGAACGTGCTAGGGAGATCTCATGTTTTGTAACACTAGGAAAGACTTTTGCATGTTCTGTAATGCCATATACAGATTGTTTTAGAGTAATAAGAAATTTCGTGTGTAAATTTCTTTTTCTTTGTGGGGAGGTGTTACATAGCCTATGATTTCATCATCCTTTGTGTGATTTTAACGCACAGTATGCTGCATGTTTGATCACGAGCGTGTTCTGCCTCAGTCCCCCCCTTCTACCGTTATAGTAGAGTAAGTCGTTCTCTCCGTTATTCAGAGCGGGATTTTCAGCTCTTTGTCCCCATGGCTTCATTTGCGCGTCCTTATTACAAGTTGTATCAAGCTCTCCTGGCCCCTATATAATGAGCTCAGTCACTGCATCATTGCCACTTAGATCTGCTCCTCATTTTGTTCACATCTCTGTCCTCCCCTGTATAGTTATTATTATTGTGAGTGCTCAAGAAATCTCCAAACATCTAGCAGCTGTGTGTAATTTGAGTATAACTGTTGTTGCATTTTTTCTTGTACTGCGTAGCATAAGATTAATTCTTAGGCCTAGTGAGGTTTTTTGATTAATGTTGGGTTTTATGTCAGTCATTTTTGATAATAGTTTGTATCTGTAATAATTTATCAGGCATTTACTGAGTATTATCTGGTATCTCATTTTATCAGGGCTGACTTAGATAAATTTACTCTTGCTAATTTCGTGTTAATAGAGGCTATTGCAGTGAACCATATATTTAACCTGTTTATTTGCCATTACATTATCCTTATGAGTCCTGAATGTTTTGTTGTTAGTTTAAGCATTAAACTTTAACTTGTAATTTTACCTACCTCTTTTGTTTTGAACCTGGAACTTTACGGGACAGTAGTGATTTTTAGTATTCTCACTTAAAGTGTACATTATATTTCTCTGTTCCGTAACAATTCACATACATAAATGGAGACATGCTGAGAAACATAATAACATCATTCATCAGACCAATCCTGCAGTATGCATTAGTAGTCTGGAATCCTCATTTCAAGAAACACATACTGTAGATTGAAAAAGTTCAAACGGCTGCTACAAGATGGGTACCAAGCTTATGGGATCTAAACAACAAAGAAAGTGTAGAAAAATTGAATCTGCCATCACTACAGGAGAGAAGGAAAAGAGGAGACATGATTATGCTATATAAATGTGACTCAGGGAAAGATAAAATAGACATTAATGAGTATATATCCTAAGGGGAAACATCAGCGAGCGGACACTGCAAAAAAAATTAATAAAAAGAGAGGTGATAAAGATGTAAAGAAATTCAGTTTCCCAAATAGGTCAATTAATCAGTGGAATGCACTACCGAATGAATCAGTGTGTGCCAAAACAATTAATAAATTTAAGGATATGTACGATAAAGGTGATTTAATACACGGAACAGTACGAGCCTGACTCATTCCTGTAAAGATACAAATTAGAAAAAACAATTAGGTAGGTAAGAACACCCACACACACACACACACACATACATATATATATATATATATATATATATATATATATATATATATATATATATATATATATATATATATATATATATATATATGTATACATGTACATACTGTTATATTCGTGCCTAGTGTCTTCGTCTATTTAGAGATACATCCCGTTCAGTGCGATGTCATCCTTTTTTTTTTTTTTTTTTTGTGTTCTTACTGCCGTCAGACCATGAAACTGAGTTTCGGAGAGACTTGTAGTGAAGCTGCAAATCTTGTCAGTCTGAAAAATGCCTAAGGTGATTAAAATTGCTGGTTGCAAGTTAGAGCATAATTTAAAAAAATACTATATATTTAATGTCAAGGGAGATTATCTTGAATATCTTTATCCAGAAAGATATCTTTTTCAAGCGACATAACATTGGCTTAGGCTACGTGGGGAGGTTTTATTTTTTGTGGATAATCTGCAAAGTAATACAGTACAGGGAAAGAAGACTTAGAAAAAACATTTGTTGGAGGCGTAAAGGTAGTCTCGAATATTCTTTGCTTTTATTTTTCTTAGGAACAAGTGGAAATTGTTGTTTTAGAAGAAATCCTTTGCATCTCCACAACATCTTTACATTTGCTCTTACATTTCAAGACGACTGACCATGCTAGGATGTGTCTGTTATCATCTGATGACAGCACTCCATTTCTCTATTCACTGGTATTATAAGCAAGTGCACCACAGTCGTAAGGTAATGAAAGAATTCTTTAGCCACTTTGCAAAGTTAAGTGATCCCTAATGATTTTGATAACATCTCAGCCAGTGCATGTGATGAACAGGAGAAAATATGTTCCAAGAGAGTGGTTTGTACAAGCAAACTATGAATCCGTAACTGCAAAAAAAATCTCGATGAGTATCTCTATAACTGTAAGAAGAAGCATCTGAATTTTAAAAAGTATCGATAAAGTGGAAACGAACGCTGTTTTTTCAAGTACGCAAGACGCGCAGCAGAAGCCAAAACGTGCTCGTGCTGTGGGAAAAAGTGATTTTCAATTACATTCATGATCACAGGTGTGCCCAGGTGTGTCAGACTATAGCACCAAGAAACACACGCCGGTACCTATTTCAACAACTCAGTCCTTTTGTAAGTGTACTGACCCGTATGGTAATTAGGGCAGATCAGCATCAACACAGGGACCTGGAGGCATATATGTCGCTGCTACCTTAAAGATAAATATGGAGTTCAGCGTCTGGCAGTAGGTAGACACGTAATTAATGTTTGTCTACGTGCACATTTCAAACGCAGCTCGGTTTATTTGATGCTAAATATCGCATCAGTGAGAGGTCCCTGTCCAGCTGTGATCACATCTCACAAGGTACGTCATCCATTCCCATATGCTCTTCTCTTATGGTCTTTGTCTACCATTTCCTCCAGCCACAGTTGTTCTCATAAACTCCTATTAGTCAGTCTCTCACTCTCCGAACGTTAAAGATTAGCAAAATTAAATCAAAATATAAAACTTGCAGTGGTGTTAGGAGTAGCCCTGTTTTGCAGTCCCAGCACATTACCTATATATTGGACTACAAGACATGTCTCCAGTTATCAGCAAAGTGAGATACAAAGAGACCGGAAGAAAATCGAGTGGCTGAGGGAAGAATGAGAGGAAGACAACAAAGTGGGAGGTCAACGCAGGAGAGTTAAAGAGAAAGAATGGATTATCGTGGAAGGAGAGGACGTTGATAAGCAGATAGAAATTCCTGTAAATTATTCTGGCGAGTCCACCCTTTACATCTGAATGGACTCCAAATTTTATGAGCGATTTTTGTTAAGTAAAATTCGAACTGCCAGAGGCTGAAAGTTGAGTGAAATGTTGTCTTTGGATGCTGTGTGTGTCTGGGGGGGGGGGCGTGATGTGGTGTGTGTGTGTGTGTGTGTGTGTGTGTGTGTGTGTGTGTGTGTGTGTGTGTGTAAAAAGTGATAGAGTATAAGGGTAGGCTATGTGTGAGACGAGAGAAAGTGAGAGAGTGAGGACAATTCTAATATGAAAGAGTACTTGATTTTGACCGTGAGAGAGAGAGAGAGAGAGAGAGAGAGAGAGAGAGAGAGAGAGAGAGACAGACAGAAAATGCAAGAGTGCTTGATTTTGACTGTGTGTGTGAGAGAGAGAGAGAGAGAGAGAGAGAGAGAGAGAGAGAGAGAGAGAGAGAGAGAGAGAGACCAAGTGGAGTGAGAAAGTAAGTGAAAGACAGAGTGGAATATATGAAAAAGAGAGAGTTTAAGAGTGTGAGTGACTGGAAACATAAGTGACAGAGTATGAGAGAGTATGTGATAGTATATGAGGGAGTGATAGGGAATGTTTATACAGAGGATGCTGCAGACCAAGGGCTCGTCCACACCGAATGCTTTCTGGCGCGGTGAGAGTTCTTCACTACTGTCACCCATTGAATTTCTCGCCTGTACCCGCCCACGTCCATTGGGGGCGCTTGTATGGGTTTCAATGATGCAAAACCCGTCCCCGCCAGCCCGCACCAGCAAGCTTTTGGTATGGACGCTACCTGAAAGTGAGCGAAGGTGTTTTAGCGTGTGTGTGTGTGTGTGTGTGTGTGTGTGTGTGTGTGTGTGTGTGTTTGTGTGTGTGTGTAATTCACCGGGTCGGTCAGGATCACTTGATGATCGTGATCGTCAGCTTTTACCCTCCAGGAAGGGAGCTGAGAGCTCATATAATCCGATCTAAGGGCAAGGCTGTGACCTTCACACATGCATACACCCGTCCCCTTGCTCAAGGGGGACAGTAACCACCCACTGCGTCAGTGAAACTTTTTGCAACCTGAGCGAGGCGCGAACTCTTGTCTACCACATGGTAAGCGAGAACGTTACCACAGTGTGTGTGTGTGTGTGTGTGTGTGTGTGTGTCAGAATCAAACTCGCAACATTTTCCTTTTGTGAGAAACCACGAACTTTAGTGGAAAACTCACTGTATATCGTTCAGTTAACCGTTTCTCTCTCTAGTTCGATGGTATATTTTTTTCAAAACATTCGTCACTGTTTCAAAAGTGACCGTTCTAATGCACGTCATTAAGTGCTCTACTGAGCGATATTATTGTTTCTATATTGTTCGCCCCTGCTTGCCTCAACCGTTGGCCACTCCTTCTTCCGGCTGGCCTGGGCATCCTACCCCACACATTGAATTTGAATCAGTATTTATATGTCGCGACGGAGTGTGGTTCTGTGCTCCAGTAGTGAGAGTGAGAGAGGTCTTCTAGCACCCAGACTCCACTAGATCTACAGTTCTCCAGGCTCCCACCCTTCCTTGGTGATATGCCACATTGACCAGTATTTCCTTTTCGTATTTTCCTAGGTTTAAGAGGTTAGCTTCTGAGTGAGCGAGTGAGTGCGATCTCCTTACTTTGAATTCATTTTGAAATGTTAAATTTATTCCTTTGTAATCAATAAATTTAATAGTTCTTTTTCTTGAGCTTAATGTAATGTAAACTCGTGTTTCATTTCTCCATAATTAAGCTTATTTCCCTTATAGCTCCTAGCTTGCATAAACGCTTTGCTATTCATAACTGGTACTTAGGCCAGTCTTGTTGTATTAAGCTTAAAATCCGTTGTGCCTTCTAGGAGTTAACGCATCAGCAAGAACCTGATATCATTAATAGTATTAGTTATTTATTGTCAGGGGTGAAGTCACTTTCTCCAGAGGCTAACAGTACTAAGAAACAGCAATTGTGAGTAATTAGTCTCTGCAGTGTACTGTTGAGAAAGTTTATAAATTCTCGTTCTGAGAGAATCGGCGAAGCAAGCCGGCATAAAGTAATCATTGCTTGATTTAGCAAGACAATCATTGTCCCTGCTCTTCAGTATTATTGAACATTATCTTTTAATACTGCATTTATTTTAAAAGCTCCGTGACAATTGGCGACCTCATTCCAGGATATTAACTCCTAGCTCTAAAGCTATTCACGAGATAGTACTCACTCGTTCATATTTAGGTATTTATCATTAAAGTTACAGGCACAAGCATACTGATGTTTACCGTTAGTTTAGCAAGTGAATTTCTGCTTTATTAATCCATAGAGTACTTAACTCTATTTAGTACTTTATTCTTGGTAACGCCAGACATTACCTGGGAAGTCGCCGTACCCATTGCGTTAATTATTGAGTCTTCCCAGTCATTTGCATTTTTGCTTTATTCTTTGCCAGTTAACTAGATAAGACTGGTCACCAGTAGCTTGTGTCTGTATTCTTTACTTGTGTTATTAGCATTCGTTTGCAAAGCAGCAGTCAGTACTCAGTTTCGGCTTGCTTAGTAAGTTAGTGTCATGGCTACCACCGTATTTTTACAGGAAGCCAAAGACATGGGCCTTACCAATCCCCAGGAAATTAAAGAGTACATACTCTCACGGCATAATCAGGAGCAGCAGCGCGAGAATGATGCCCGTGAAGAGCGTAAGATTCAGCGTGATTACGAGCGAGAACAGCGCGAATACGAGCGACAACAGCGCGAACACGAGCGAAAACAGCGCGAACTTGACTTAGAACACGAGCGAGAACAGCGTGAGGAACGAGAGAGAGAACGAGAACACGAACATGCCGAACAAGAAGCACACGAAAAACATGAATTTGAAATGTTGAAGCTCAAGCGAGATTCCTTGGCTTCAGACACGTCTGGTGCAGTTGGTCCAAGCTCCACTAGCGCTCTTCCTACACATGTCCTGGCGACCCCATGCATCAAGCTTCCTTCATACAAGGAAGGCGAGCAAATCGAGCCGTACATAGCTCGTTTTGAGGACATGGCAGACATGTATCAACTGGATGAGGCAGCTAAGCAGCTCCAATTTCTTAGTTTATTTGAGGGCCCTGCCCTCGATATTCTCCACAGAATTCGTGGAAACAATCTCATGTATGAGATGATGAAAGCTGCACTCATTAAGGCGTATGGTCTCACAGTGGACGACGCCAAAGTTCAGTTCATGCGAGCTTGTCTCCAAGACAAGGAGACAGCTGTTCAGTTCCTCGACCGTCTCACTGCTTACTTAGGTGAGTGGATGGAAAAAGATCAGACCCCTAACACACTAGAGGGGATAATTGACCTCATGCTGCGTACACAGCTAGAGAGGTCGTGGCCTGCTGAGCTCATAGCACAGCTTAAGATCTGCCAGGTGAAAGATGCCAGCCAAATGGTGGAAAAGGCTGATGCATTCTTCACTGCTTACAGGTACCAAACTCGTAAGCAAAACACCTGGAACAGCAGAAAAGATATTGCCAAGTCTGGGAAGCCATCTCAGACTGAACTCCAGCAACAAGGCCGTTCTCAGAATAATGGCCAAAGTCCAAAACCGCAGTGGAAGGACCAGGGGCAAAACACTCAGAAACCTGAGTGGAAGCGGTACAACAAGTACTCTAACCAGCAGCAGTATCAGCCACGCAACCGACCGTCGGGACTGTCCTTTTCACCACCAGCTCAAGTGTATAGGAGGCAGGAGGCAAACGCAGCCTTCATTCCATGACAAACACATGATGGTGCCATCTCTACCAGTACAGGTACTCCCCCACAGTTCACTAGTCCCACAGTGACAGTGAACACCCCTCCACAGATGGCCAATGTTCCATCTCCACAGGCAGTGAGTTCAACCCCTCAAGTATCTAGTTCACAGGGCACAATGTTTGCCGCATCATTTATTCAGCAGCCTCATGAGTGGCTAGCTGCTTCCTCCACAAGCCCTCCCACAGGTGACAGTACCTTCCTTGTTCAGCCAGGGTTTGTGGGAGGCATCCCTGTAAAGGTCCTGAAAGATAACGGATCCTCAGGTTGCTCTGTCAAGAAGAGTCTAGTTCGGTCTGAGCAGTACACAGGTCGACAGATCCATGCAAACCTTATTGATGGATCAGAGAGATTGTTCCCTGAGGCATATATCCAGGTGGCATCTCCATTTTATACTGGTACAACACTCGCAGTTGTCATGCCAGAACCTTTATTTGACCTAATCGTAGGCAATATTCCAGGTGTCAAGGATAGTTACACTGAAGATGACGCTACTCAGACTTCGGCTACAGTAACACAAGCCATGGATGAGGCTCCAGACTGTGTCACCCCAGTGACCATTGAATTGCCGCAAGATCTGATGTGTAGCCAAATTGTTGTCCAAGAACAACATTCTGACCTGACACTTGCTGCCATGCAAAAGTAACAAAAGGGTAGAGTGATAAAGTATTCACGGGGAGGTCAAGCCAAGTTCCTTTACAAACAAGGATGGCTCTACCGTGAGTCACGAACACCCGAGGGCGAGGTTCGACTGCAGTTTGTCGTTCCCGCCAAGTACCGCCAAGCAGTGTTACAATGGGGTCACTGTTCAGCCTCAGGAGGTCAAATGGGCAAAAGGAAGACCCACGGCCGTATCCAAGCTGACTTTTTCTGGCCAGGGATGGGACGAGACATAGATAGTTTTGTGCGTTCCTGCAGTATGTGTCCATGTAACACCAATCAGGGACAAGGCCTTCCTGTGCTGTTTGTAACCACACCCATAATCTCTGAGTCAGTTGAGAGACAGGGTAGTGGTGAAGTGGGTGCAGACCTAACATCTCGCCCATTGGCCCCACAGGACACAGTATGTCCAGGGCCTGTACATACATATGTACCGTAAGTTAAGGGGAAAGTTCGAGGACCCGCAGAGGCGACCCGAGGCTGTGTCTGCGGACACACGAAAACGAATTTGCGTAAGGATTCTCAGCTGCCCTGATATTGTGTATACATGTGTACTCTAGGCTAAAGGGGGGAAGTTTGAGGACCCGTGTGCAGTCCGGGGCTGTGTCTGCGGACACACGAGCCCGAGTTTGCACAAGGATTCTCAGCTCCCAATTATTAATATAAGTACTGTAGGTTAAGGGGGAGGTTGAGGAACCGTGTGTAGTCCGAGGCTGTGTCTGAGGACACATGAGCCCGAGTCTGCATAAGGATTCTCAACTTGACGACACTAATCGTAAGTGTAGAGTTAAGTTTAACCAGTAAACTACACGAGTCCTCGAGACCAACGGTGTCCAGGGACTACGTTTCCTGGTTAATAATATACCTAATAAATTAATGGTAACCTCGAATGTACGAAGCTTAGGCTGTCACTCGTATTTTTCAGCTAGAGCGTACCTTTCGTAGCATGTACTGATTGCAAAGCAGAGAGAGTAATTGTAATGTATTAAGAATTTGTCTCATTGACACTTTTGATGCTCCACCTTAATTGATTTTGCAGGTACAGCGATGGGTATAGCAGTTTTGCTGTGCGGGCCAGCTGATCGTCTGCCGCACGCTGCCGCCTCTTCTCCTCTGCCTTCGTCGTCGCTGTATTATTAATATTTACTACATGATTTTACACATAGGTACAGTTACACTACAACTGTCACACCTACACCGTGTATTACGTACATTACGCTACATAACAATTAGTTGTTAATGTAAATGTAGCAAACTTTTCGCTCAGTTTGACCTGAGTACAGGATTTTTCACCGTCGTCACGGAGTTTTTTCCCTCAGGTTTGCTTCTATTAATGTAAATACAAGTTTTTTTTCTCTCACTGGCGACTGCGACTTTCTCCTGTAGCAGGATAGCACACACAACACAGTGTGAATCTTGTATGACTGAGTTAGGATGTGTACATATATATATATCCACAAATTTTTTCCCATAAGGAAAAAATTTCATTTTGAAGGGGCGTAATGTCATGAATCAAACTCACAACATTTTCCTTTTGTGAGAAACCACGAACTTTAGTGGAAAACTCATTGTGTATCATTCAGTTAACCGTTTCTCTCTCCAGTTCGATGGTATATTTTTTTTCAAAACATTAGTCACTGTTTCAAAAGTGACCGTTCTAATGCACGTCATTAAGTGCTCTACTGAGTGATATTATTGTTCCTACATTGTTCGCCCCTGCTTGCCTCAACCATTGGCCATGCCTTCTTCCGGCTGGCCTGGGCATCCTACCCCACACATTGAATTTGAATCAGTCTTTATATGTCGCGAAGGAGTGTGGTTCTGTGCTCCAGTAGTGAGAGTGAGAGAGGTCTTCTAGCACCCAGACTCCACTAGATCTACAGTTCTCCAGGCTCCCACCCTTCCTTGGTGATATGCCACATTGAACAGTATTTCCTTTTCATATTTTCCCAGGTTTAAGAGGTTAGCTTCTGAGTGAGCGAGTGAGTGCGATCTCCTTACTTTGAATTCATTTTGAAATGTTAAATTTATTCCTTTGTAATCAATAAATTTAACAGTTCTTTTTCTTGAGTTTAATGTAAACTTGTGTTTCATTTCTCCATAATTAAGCTTATTTCCCTTATAGCTCCTAGCTTGCATAAACGCTTTGCTATTCATAACTGGTACTTAGGCCAGTCTTTTTGTATTAAGCTTAAAATCTGTTGTGCCTTCTAGGAGTTAACGCATCAACAAGAACCTGATATCATTAATAGTATTAGTTATTTATTGTCAGGGGTGAAGTCACTTTCTCCAGAGGCTAACAGTGTTAATAAACAGCAATTGTGAGTAATTAGTCTCTGCTGTGTACTGTTGAGAAAGTTTATAAATTCTCATTCTGAGAGAATCGGCGAAGCAAGCCGGCATAAAGTAATCATTGCTTGATTTAGCAAGACAATCATTGTCCCTGCTCTTCAGTATCATTGAGAATTATCAATTAATATTGCTTTTATTTTAAAAACCCCTTGACCGTGTGTGCTTGTAAAAGGATGTGAGAAATTGAGATTGTGTGAGAAAGTGAGAGGGTGCATGAGAGAATGAGAGGACCTACTTACAATTAATACTGTATGTCTGAGTCTGAGATAATGAATATGACTTACTGTTAATATGAGAGAGAGAGAGAGAGAGAGAGAGAGAGAGAGAGAGAGAGAGAGAGAGAATCTGAGTGTGTAAGACTATGCCAGAACCTGATAAGAGCCCAGTCGAGCAGGGCAGTACCCCCGAGGTGGATGGAAAGCTGATGACAGGGAGTGCTGGAGCTCCCGTTTCATCAGCCCTCAGGACTAGTTCCTGACCATCCCTCTTTGCTGAACTTTTTCAGTGTCTCAGTTACACAGAGAGTAGGCCAGCATGCTCTCCAGTACAGATTTCTCTAACTATCTTCACCAAACTACATGCACAGTACACACTACACTTCCTATTCAAAATTTACCTAAAATGGCGTCGTTATATCAAGCCTCGGAGTCCCCAGGGGGGGGGACCATAAATGCCCCCACCATCTGCCCCTCTCCCGATGACGACTCAAGGTGCCTGGAACCATTGTCTGACTCTCTTCTTCTTCATTTCTGCAACATTCGCGGCCTTTCCTCTAACTTTCGCTCTGTTGAGCACCACCTCTCCTCCTCTAAACCTCACCTTCTTTTTCTTAGGAGACTCAGCTGTCTGAGGCAACTGACAGCAAACCCTATTCTGTATCCTCCTACTTTCTCTATACTCATTTCAAAGCTAAAGGTGGCTGTTGTGTATATATACGCAATGACTTATCTTGCTCTCGTGTTCCTGAACTTGATTCTTCTGAATTCTCCACACTCTGGCTTCGGCTTTCCTGTCATTCTCTGACTAAATATATCTGTGCTGTTTACTTGTCCCCTAATTCTACTGACTATCAAAAATTCTTCGACTATCTTACTTCTACGATGGAACACATTCTATCCATTTCTCCTTTCTCTGAAATCTCCATTCTTGGAGATTTCAATGTTCACCACCACCTTTGGCTCTCCTCTCCTTTCACGGATCCACCTGGTGAACAAGCCTACATCTTTTCTATCCTTAATGACCTAGAGCAGCTTGTACAGCACCCTACCCGTATCCCTGACTGCCTTGGAGAGAGCTCCAATATACTTGACCTCTTCCTCACAACTAATCCTTCTGCTTACTCTGTTAATCTTTTCTCTCCGTTGGGCTCCTCCGATCACAACCTTATTACCTTAACCTGTCCTATCACTCCGGTACGGCCTGTGGACCCTCCAGGGAAACGTCGTCTGTGGCATTTTGGAGCCGCAGACTGGGAGGCCCTCAGGCAGTACTTCTTTGATTTTCCCTGGAATGATTATTGCTTCCATGGCCGTGAGCCATCTGAGTGTGCCTTGCGCCTTACGGAGGTTATTCTCTCGGGCATGGAAGCATACATTCCTTTCTCATATCCTTTGACTAACGCAAGAAAGCCTTGGTTTAATCACGCTTGTTCTAATGCTGTCCGCAACAAGGAGAGGGCCTACAAAAGGTACCGGAGCCAACCCACCCCTGAATCACATCATCTTTACGTTTCTGCCCGGAATCGTGCTAAGTCTGTTCTTCGCTCTACTTAAAATAATTTCATCCATACTAAATGCTCTCAACTCTCCAACTCGAATTCTTCCCGCTCCTTCTGGCATCTTGCCAAAATTCTTTCTAACAACTTTACCTCATCATCCTTCCCTCCTCTTTTCTACTCTGATGGTTCTGTAGCTATTTCTTCTACTGATAAAGCAGATCTCTTTGCACAGACTTTCTCCTCCAATTCTACCTTAGACGATTCCGGTGCTGTTCCTCCATCACTTCCCCCCTCTGACTTCCTCATGGCTGACATTAAAATTTCTTCAGTTGATGTATTTTCTGCCATCACTGGCCTCAGTACTAACAAGGCATATGGGCCTGATGGGGTCCCTCCTGTTGTTCTCAAGAACTGTGCTTCTGTGCTTACACCCTGCCTAGGCAAACTCTTTCATCTTTGTCTGTCAACTTGTACCTTTCCTTCTTGCTGGAAGATTGCTCTCATTCAGCCAGTCCCAAAGAAGGGTGACCACTCCCAACCCTCCAACTATCGTCCAATTGCTTTAACGTCCTGTATTTCAAAAGTTTTCGAGTCAATTCTTAATAGAAAAATTTTAAGGCATCTTTCCTATCACAACCTTCTTTCCGATCGTCAGTCTGGGTTCCGTCAGGGACGCTCCACTGGCGATCTTCTCACCTACCTTTCAGACTCCTGGTCATCCTCCTTTCAGGACTTTGGCGAAAGCTTTGCCATTGCACTTGACATCTCAAAGGCTTTCGATCGAGTCTGGCATAAATCTTTAATTTCCAAACTGCCCTCCTACGGTTTCTATCCTTCTATCTGTGCCTTCATCGCTAGCTTCCTTTCTGGTCGTTCTATAGCCGCTGTTGTAGACGGCCATCGTTCTTCTCCTAGATCTATCAACATTGGTGTTCCTCAGGGCTCTGTCCTATCACCAACTCTCTTCCTTTTATTCATCAATGATCTTCTAAGCTGTACATCTAACCATATCGACTCATACGCTGATGACTCCACCCTTCACCTTTCCATTCGGTTCCCGCAACGCCCATCTCAACAGTTACTTCAACAAACAAGGGATGAGGCAATGGCACACCTAATGTCTGACTTGGCTCGTATCTCTGACTGGGGTAAAAATAATATGGTTGTCTTTAATGCATCTAAGACTCAGTTCCTACACCTATCAACCCGAGAAAATCTTCCACAGGTATACCCACTAATGTTTAATAATATTCAGCTTAATCCTGCATCATCCTTGAACATGCTTGGGGTTTCATTTACTCGGGACTTATCTTGGAAAGATCATATTACATCTCTTGTAAAATCTGCTTCCAAGAGATTGGGTGTGCTAAGCCGACTCCGCTCTTTCTTTACCCCTGCGCAATTGTTGACTCTATACAGGGGTTTTATCCGCCCCTGTGTGGAGTACAACTCATGTGTGGGGTGGCGCCCCACATACAGCTCTTCTCAATAGGGTGGAGTCAAAGGCTTTTCGTCTCATTAACTCTCCTCCTCTTACTGACTCCCTTCAACCTCTGTCTCTTCGCCGCACTGTTGCATCTTTATCTCTTTTCTATCGCTACTTTAATGGTCACTGCTCCTCTGAACTGTCTGCTTGCATTCCTCCACCTCTACGACGGGCGCGTAGCACCCGTCTAGCAGCAAACTCTCATCCTTTTTCTGTCCAACTCTCTAATGCAAGAGTTAACCGTTACTCCCAGTCTTTCATTTATGCAACAGGTCAGCTCTGGAACTGTCTCCCTCTGTCTGTATTTCCTGCTGCCTATGATCTCCAGTCTTTCAAACGCAGTGTGTCCAGGCATCTCAAAATGATCGGATCTTGAATTTGGCTCTATATTGTATTTTGTTTTTCTCTTTGAGGGAACTGTTACTGCGGGCTCATGGCCTTTGGTTCCTTCTTCCTCGCATTTAAAAAAAAAAAAAAAAAAAAAAAAAACATGCTGGCAATGATGGAAGTTATAAGACTGAGAGTGATAGCGTGCGATGTAAGAGAGAGACTAAAAGTGAGAGAGTGAAAGAGATTATGTGAGAGTGAGCGTGAGACAATAAGCGAGTAAGAGAGTGAGAAAGTGCGAGAGGGAGAGCAATAAACAAGGAAACGAGAGGAGGTGCTTACACTGAGGATGTCTGAGACGGAGAGGTTGAAGCATCCCTCAACGCGCAGGGTTACGGGAATTTCGTCCAGTCTGTATATCATCACCTGCAACACACAATAAAATAATAATAATAATCATCATCATCATCATCATTATTATTATTATTAAGAACTCCATATTCTGTGGAGTTCTTATTGGTATTGCAGATATTATTTCTTTTTCTTTGAGGAGGGGGAGTTAGATCTATAACAGAAGGCTGGCATTCCATGACCGTTCGAGATTTGAGATTTGAAATTTTCAGAAGTCATGTATTTTGGTTGCGGGCTTCTTTTGACACAAGCAATTGTTTCCTAGCTCTAGCGCCGCACTGGTGCCATCTATGTTATTTATTTAGTTTTTGCCCTCCTGCTCAGCAAAAACTGCTGAATCGATTGCTTTGCAAATGTTCCAGTATGTAGTCGTCAACATATACTAGTGCACCTGTGTATTGATGCTGAGATCCAACAAATACTTTCTGTGGTAGTGAGGAAAATCAAAATAGCCGCCTCATGCCTGAAAGTGCTAAATCGGAAAGTATTTGGCCGATTTTGACCAAATTCGGTGGAAATGTACTGTCACTACTGAGTCTTGAGTGAACATGATATGTATAGTATTAATGACCTTGATCTTGATCTCAAAGTCACAGGAAAATATCCGAAAATAATTTTGTCATACCAAGTCCCCTAATTTTAGGTTTACAATGATAAAAGTATTTTCATCTGGAATGTGGATTTCTTCGAATACTGCCTCAGCAATTTTTCGAATTCTAGTTATTGTTTATTATTATTATTATTATTATTATTATTATTATTATTATTATTATCACTTATTTTCATTATTATTAAATCGTTACCCTTTTCAGTTCAGTGTCATTTTGCTCACTCATATCAACACAATCACTAGGCTAAAATTACTGTTATTGTTATTGCTATTGTTTATCCTCATCATCCTCAGCTGCATTATATCATCATTTTCATCATTCCATTGTTTTATTATCACTGGGTTATTACCATTACAACTAGAGGGGCATGGGAGAGCATGTCTCCGACGAGGGCAACTTAATTTCCAAACCACGCTTCATACTGGGTTAGGTTTTCTTATCACTGATTAGGGTTTCACAAAGAAATGTTTTCCGGATCCAAAATCTGTAATACGAATCGAATCGGACTCAAAAGTTAATCGATTGTTCCGTGGGACATGGGCTCTCCAACCACCGAAATTGGTCCAAATTTCTCTTTAGTTTTTCAGTAATCCTAGACAAACAAACAAACAAACAAACTGACAAACAGAGGTGAAAATATACTCTCCTTGTCAGAGAGAATTATCATCATTATCAATGTTATCATCATCAACATTATCCTCCTCCTCCTCATCATCATCACAAGTTTTACGTAAGTAACATACTTTTGCACACAAAGATGTGCAATAATACACATGGTATAATGAGAGTTCAAGGGAAGTTGACAAAGTTCTGGCTGATTATGTGAGTACAAGGAGAAAGAAACTTGAGAGTGACATTAACAGCTGAGTCGAGAGAGGAGGGCGCGAAGGACCGTCCGATTATCGGCTGTGGCAAGCATGGCAAAATTAAAAGGAGCATGGAAAACAAGGGTTAGATAGGAGAAAGCTGCAACTTTAGGTTCATCTTAGAGAAAACCTGGAGGACTTCAGGCCAAAAGTGTCCATATGCAGTCCACTATCTTCCTTTTTCGGGGGATAGGGAGGGAACAGGACAGGTCCACCGCCAGGTCATATCGATGCCGTCATGTGAAGGCATCCCTCTCCAGCACAGAGCAGAAAAAGTGAAAAGGCTGAAATGACAAACAATGCAGTGACACATGATAATGACAAAAGACTGATTAACTGGAACAAATGAGAGCAAGCAAGTTTAGAACAGCTGTAGGAATAATTTACAGTGTTTGGGGAGGAACGGTAAAAACATGTGTAGTGTTGCAAGAGTGTCAGCCATTCGCCGTTTGCATCCGATTCTATATTGTTATCAGATGTGGGTGCATTCCTGGGGACTCTCAGTTTCAGTGGGAACAATGTGATGAGGCCCCCTCCCCCCCAAAAAAAAAAAAAAAAATCTTTACTGGAGGGCCGAAATAAAATCATTTTTATTGTCAGACGTTTCGACATCTCATGTTATCTATAGTAACCTCAGATGAGAATATGTTAAAACGTCTGGCAATAAAGATTATTTTTATTTCCGTCCTTCTCATGTTGTTTCATACTGTTACTTTCATTCTTGCCACTTCCAAAAATTTCCATTCAGTGATATGATTGAAGTCGAGCTCTGAAGGAACTGAATGCCATATTTAATCCTTCGTGTAGAAAGTCTCTTCAGATAAATAAATAAATGAATAAATTTTAAGGCGTCTTTCCTATCACAACCTTCTTTCCGATCGTCAGTATGGGTTCCGTCAGGGACGCTCCACTGGCGATCTTCTCACCTACCTTTCAGACTCCTGGTCATCCTCCTTTCGGGACTTTGGCGAAAGCTTTGCCATTGCACTTGACATCTCAAAGGCTTTCGATCGAGTGTGGCATAAATCTTTAATTTCCAAACTGCCCTCCTACGATTTCTATCCTTCTATCTGTGCCTTCATCGCTAGCTTCCTTTCTGGTCGTTCTATAGCCGCTGTTGTAGATGGGCATCGTTCTTCTCCTAGATCTATCAACAGTGGTGTTCCTCAGGGCTCTGGCCTATCACCAACTCTCTTCCTTTTATTCATCAATGATCTTCTAAGCTGTACATCTAACCCTATCCACTCATACGCTGATGACTCCACCCTTCACCTTTCCATTCGGTTCTCACAACGCCCATCTCAACAGATACTTCAACAAACAAGGGATGAGGTTATGGCACACCTAATGTCTGACTTAGCTCGTATCTCTGACTGGGGTTAAAATAATATGGTTGTTTTTAATGCATCTAAGACTCAGTTCTTACACCTATCAACCCGACAAAATCTTCCACAGTTATACCCACTAATGTTTAATAATATTCATTTTAATCCTGCATCATCCTTGAACATGCTTGGGGTTTCATTTACTCGGGACTTATCTTGGAAAGACCATATTACATCTCTTGTAAAATCTGCTTCCAAGAGATTGGGTGTGCTAAGCCGACTCCGCTCTTTCTTTATCCCTGCACAATTGTTGACTCTATACAGGGGTTTTATCCGCCCCTGTGTGGAGTACAACTCTCATGTGTGGGGAGGCTCCCCACATACAGCTCTTCTCAATAGGGTGGAGTCAAAGGCTTTTCGTCTCATTAACTCTCCTCCTCTTACTGACTCCCTTCAACCTCTTTCTCTTCGCCGCACTGTTGCATCTTTATCTGTTTTCTATCACTACTTTAATGGTCACTGCTCCTCTGAACTGTCTGCTTGCATTCCTCCACCTCTACGACGGGCGCGTAGCACCCGTCTGGCAGCAAACTCTCATCCCTTTTCTGTCCAGCTCTCTAATGCAAGAGTTAACCGTTACTCCCAGTCTTTCATTTATGCAACAGGTCAACTCTGGAACTGTCTCCCTCTGTCTGTATTTCCTGCTGCCTATGATCTCCAGTCTTTCAAACGCAGCGTGTCCAGGCATCTCAAAATGATCGGATCTTGAATTTGGCTCTCTATTGTATTTTGTTTTTCTCTTGGAGGGAACTGTTACTGCGGGCTCATGGCCTTTGGTTCCTTCTTCCTCGCATTAAAAAAAAAACAAGAACAAGAATGTAAAAGACGTCAACTATCTGAAGGCGATGGAAACGATCAGTCTGGTGAGAAACAAATGTGGAAGACAAATGTAAGAAATGAATGGAGTGGACAGAAAAAGGAATTCATGTGTAACAAGAAGCGGTGCCAAGGCACAGCAAACCCGTCCCTGACAGTCATTTTAGTGCTGACGTATAAACACAACAGGATATCTGTTTCAAGATGTCATATATAAAATTTCAGTAAATCGGGTAAAAATTGACGATTTTATGCCCATTTGAAGTTTTAGGCCTGACCCACCTGACATTAACCCCCCTCACTGCTAACTGGGGGTGATCCCCCTGATGTAATGAGGCATGTTATTGGATGCAGATCTGAAAAGTTAACCAGGTAATCAGAACGTCATAGCCCATAATCCCTGTAATTTTAGTCAAAATCACCCCAGTAGTTTTTGTGCAATGTCGTTAAAAGACAGACAGAAAGACAGAGAGACAAGCAGACAAACCGGGTGAAAACAGTACCCGTCCCCGAGCCCCTCCGGGGCGGGGATGGGTCATAAGGAACACATACTGATAACATGAAGTACTGCAAATTCTAGATCCACTCCAGTGATTATGGAATGATGGTGACCACGATGACGACGATTTTCTCTTCCTTACTGCTAAAAGTCTGTAATTAAAGTAAAAATTTTTAAAGATATCATCGCACTGTGCAGGTTTAATCTTCATACAAGTTTATGTAGGCCTATATATCTATATCTCCATCTATCTATCTATATCTATATCTATCTAACTATCTATCTATCTGTCTATCTGTCTATCTATCTATCTGTCTATCTATCTATCTATCTATCTATCTACATATATATGAAATGATAACATCTAGCAGCAACACGACACCCCCAGGAGGCAACAACAGAGGGTTAGATGGAGCGTACGGGGTGTCCGTACTGTATGGGCTCAAGTTCCGGGTAGCTGTGTGCCCGTACTCCCCGGAACCGACTCGACTCGTACACCTCAGCCCGGGTGCACTACCCTTTTGCCAGCCTAGTATGCGTCAGGACTTTGATGGATGATTGTGGAGAGTGTAGACGTGCTGCTCATCTGCTCTCTCCTCTAGCTTTTTAGGGCTGCCTCACCGGCATTAGTTCTTTTTTTTTTCACCCTTCTGGTGGTCGATGGGAGAGCTAGTACTCATTTTCCACCTCTCCCTGTTAGCTTAGAACATTAGGTGTCTGTTCTAATACTCTGAGTTTACCTTTGCTTACTCGCCCATGGAGGGTCCCCCCCACTGATCGCTCTGGGGCGTGAATAAACACAGTCGGGCCTCCCTGGAGTGGTTTGAGAGGGCAACCTCAGACGTAGGTGTTTGGTCCCAGGTTTATTGTCCTTTGCTTGTTTTCTTTTCTCCTTCCCACTTTCCCCTTTGGGGGGGAGTGGTACTCTGGCGGACGCCCCTACTGCCTCCCTCCCCCTTCAGGTGCGAAGGCGGTCCTGACCGACCCCTGACTGAACTTCCGACTGCCAGGCCCCAGACAGAATGGCCCCAGATTCGTTTGCCTCACGACATTAATGTACAGAACACTGAGTTTGTTATCATTCATGCTCTAGGTTCCGCTCCCTTGAGCAGTCTCAATCTCTTCATGATTAAGAAGGTTATTGATGGCTGTGCTGGGGAGGTGGAACAAGTAAAAAAACTTGCGAATGGAGACCTCCTTGTAAAGACTTGCAATTCATCCCAGGTTAAGGACTTGTTGAAGCTGCCCAAGTTTCATAGCTATGATGTCGAAGCCAAGATCTCAACTTCTATGAATTCCTGCAAGGGTGTTATCACTTGCAGGGATCTCATGGTGATGAGTGAGGAAGAGATCACAGAGGAACTTGCTCAGCAAGATGTCATTGATGCTCACTTTATAACCAGATTTTCAGAAGGTGTCAGGACAAACACTACGACTATTGTTTTGACTTTTGGTAAAGTGTCACTGTCGAGCCATGTAAAAATCGGTTACGAAATTGTTCATGTGCGGCCATAAATCCTCAATCCTTTCCGTTGTTTGAAATACCAGTTATATGGGCATGGTGCCAAGACTTGTTGGGCTTCCCAGCCAGTGTATGGCAAGTGTGCAAGCCAAGGTCATGATGCGGAACATTACGCATCTGAGATGGTATGTTGCTTTCACTGCGAGGGCGCTCACTCCACTTCCTCTAGGGATTGTCCCAAGTAGGAGGAGAAGGAGGTCTGCACAGTGAAGGCAACTGAGGGCATTTCCTACTACGAAGCTAGGAAAAAGGTGATGGAGTTGCATGCAACTCCTATGCCGAATAGGTCTTATGCTTCAGCGGTAATGTCCCATCCTGTGATGTGCTCTGTCGAGACGCAGACTGACCTTGTCCTTCTCCCTCCTACCACGCACAGTACCTCTCCATCTCAACCCCTTGTCCGCACCAACTCTCTCACTGACATCCCTAAGGCTTAAACCTATTCTCAGGCTGCTGCTGCTTCTTCATCAGTACGGCCTAAACCAAAGTCAGACAAGTCTAGTAAATATAACATGACCACCCTCACAAAACAGTCTCGTCCTCATGCTCTTCCAGTTCCCACTCCAGCGAGGGAGAGAAAGGTTAGCTCTTCCTCGGGGGAGTCTGGGAGCCTAGTAATTGATGAAAATTTGGAGGTTTCCGTAAACAAGCACCGGGATAGGTCCCCCGGTAGTCGCTCGCCTGCCAGCGGGCAACAAAAATAGACAAAGTACACTGGCCCCCAACGTAAATCTGAAACCATTGCTTTCACTGTATTACAGTGGAATTGTAGAAGTGTTGGGAATAAGTTACAAAATATAGCAATCTTGCTTTCAATACACAGGCCAGACATTGTTTGTTTACAGGAGACGTGCCTGGAGGATCATCCTGATCCTCCACAGTTCCAACACTACCATTCGTATAGAAGATATGAAGGTCACGGAGTTGCCATATACACCCACAAATCACACCCACAATCGAAAGTGATTCTAAATACTACTCTGGAAGCTGTTGCATGCAGAGTAAAATTTAATAACACATATCTGTCTATTTGTTCTCTGTACTGTTCTCCACATGGCCCCATTGATAGTGATGCTTTAAATTCATTATTTGAACATCTTCCTGGAAATAAGTTAGTGTTGGGCAACTTTAACGCCCATCACTATCAGTGGGGTAGCTTGAGGATCGATGGTCATGGGGAGCAAGTAGCCAACCTAACACTACAGTCCAACCTCTTCTTCTGAACGATGGTAGAGCGACTCATGTAGATGATCGTACTGGTAACTTTTCGGCCATTGACTTATCTCTGGCCTCCCGTGGTATACATCAAGATTTCTCATGGGACCCTTATGACGACTCCTTGGGAAGTGATCATTTACCCATCTGTCTTTCTTATACATGCGAAATCGTTTTGAAACCTCCACCTCCAAAATTTAACTATAAGAAAGCAGATTGGGGATCCTTCTCAAGGATTGCCAATTTAGATATATCTGGGGAGACCATAGATGTTAAGGTCGAAAATTTAACCAAATCCATATTACACGCAGCTGAGGCTACTATTCCCAAGACTTCTACAGTTCATGCGAAGCATAAAGCACATTGGTGGACGCCGGATTCCCAACAAGCATTAACCCTTTAACTGCGGGCATTGTTTTGCCCCAACTGGCCTGTCCCGCGGGGGTTCCAGCCAAATGTAAACAAACCTTTAAACCTTAATAACTCAGCACAGAATAAAGCTAGAGAAAAAAATAAGGTACCATTAGAAAGTACCAACCTTCAGCTTTGCAGTGATGTAGGTTTCATGACTTTGTGGACTTTCACAGGACGGGCAGTGCCGTTAGAAGTGAGGGGTGTAAAATCACTATTTTACGCCCCACACACCAGTACCAAATGCCAACCACTCTCTGATAATAGTACTATAAACATATATGAATACTGCACATACGATAAACACCCACTCTGTGTTCACTGAGGTAGGTAAAAGGCACTGTAATTGCCCACAATTCACTGTGGCATCACATGCTCACTGACGTTTGGTTAGTGGCGATGTTTTCATTATTTCTAACTTCTATTACTATTTTACATATAATCTGGGCAATATACATTATATTTACAATGCACTTATTACTATATTGCATCACTGTCGCATCATAGAATTACAGCAGTGCCGCAGATTTTCTTATTACCATATCACTTATATACTTGCCATTTTTACATAATTTTCTAGGTAAAATATCTCTTATTACTATATTATACAATTATTGGTAAAGCACGTCATTGTCGCATCACAGAATCACAGCAGTGCCGCAGATTTTCTTATTACAATATCACTTATTATACTGGTCAATACTTACATTGTTTTCTAGGCAAAATATCCCTTATTACTACATTATCCCTTATACAATTATTGGTAAAGCACGTCACTGTCGCATCACTGTATATCACTGTCACTGTCAGTATTTACTCAGAGAGTGGTACTCAGCAAAGCATGGAGTCACACAGAGAACGACTTGGCATTCCTGGCAATGGTGTGTGCTCATTTTTCTCGTCTGAGGCCTCCGTGTGGTTTTATGACACACTCTGCAGCAGCCCTGTGACAACCTGCCACCTGCGGTGAGAGGCAATTTCACAAGCTGGTGCCAGCTCATGTAATTGCGGCACTCAAGATGGTCAGGTTGTGTGTCAGAGTGTTGCCTCGGGACCAATGCTGTCACCTGACCAAATCGTGCAAGCAGCTGCTGCACGACAGTCTTGGAGAACTGTCTCAGGGATGGTTGCCTTATGCCCCCAGCTTGTGTCTTGTAGAGGAGGAAGGCGTTGAGCATGCACATATCGAGCATGTGGAGGCAAGCCTTCCTGTACCATCGGGTGTTTCTCCTGAGACAGTCTATCTCGCCAATCATCATGTCAGACTTATCAACAAGTCTCATGTTGATGTTATAGTCAATGACGGCATCGGGCTTCATGATTGGCTCTCCCGTCCTGTAGCTGAACTTCCCAGTTCTCTTCAATTCCCCCTTGTGGATGGTGCTGAGCATTTTCACGATCTTCTTGTCGTGCCACCTGATCGCCAGAAGCTTGTCAGACTTCTTCAGGTGCACATCTCCCTTGGATGATGATGATGCTTCAGGGAAACTTGGCTACTCTTTCCTATGGCTCCGTACAGTGCCAACAGTGCCGATGCCTTGTTCAGCCAGGTATTTGGCGAGTTTCGGTGCTGTGTAGTAATTGTCTGTGTACAGCACATGATTCCCACCAAAATACCTCTCCATCAGCACTTTTACTACGGAGCCAGAGAAGCCAAGGGGGTCTTTCCTGTCTACGTCCATTGTACTTGCAGAGTAGATCACGAAATCAAGGATATACCCCGTCTCACAGTCACACAGCACAAAGAACTTTATCCCAAAGCGGTGGCATTTGCTGGGGATGTACTGCATGAATTTGAGTCGTCCTCTGAACAATACCAGGGATTCATCTATGACGACTTTTTGCATAGGACGGAAAAATCACATAAATCGATCCCTAATCCTGTTGAGGAAATCCCTCACTTTCCACAAAGGGTCAGTTTGGGACGGGTTTCCATTGTCAGCGAAGTGCAGGTATCCTAGCAGCTGTCGGAACTGATCTCGTGACATGTACTTGCCGAATGTTGGGATTGAAGTAATGTCATCAACCAGCCAGTACTCCTCCAACTCATGTCTCTTGATATGGGGCATCAAGAACATGAAAGCAAAGAACACATACAGCTCTCTGATCCCGACAGGCAACCACGACACTTGCTTTGGTGAGCCAATAGGTCCCAGCCCTTCTGCAGCACACTGAGCTGCATGCCTATTGGTCTCATCGCTGACAAACTGCACGATTTCGTCATCCATGAAGGCCAGGAAGTAGTCTACAAAGTCATCTCCTTCGTTGCATGGGAAGGCAGGCTGTATTCCCACATTTGTCATGTCAAATGGCGGATTGTGTGGCTGAAAATCAGCACCATCAGACTAAACAAATGCATCCACTTTCCCGGTGCGTGGTTCAGTGGCAGTGGCAGGTCGCATTGGACTCTTTTCCCCGTGAGAAGGAGCTGAGGTGGAGGCAATGGGTGAGGCTATGGGTGAGGCAGGAGGTGAGCGGGAGGGGGGTGAGTGGGGGGGTGGCGAGGGTGAGGGAGCTGGACGGGGGGCAGGCGGGGGGGTTACTGACCTGGTGTGTGGTGAAATCTGACCCTTTCTTCCCCGCTTATCACCTCGCTTATCACCCCGTTTTGCCCTCCTACTGCCACGCATCCCCTTTGTTCTAGGCCGGCCTGCCCTGCTTACCCTGCCTGCACGGCCTGCCTTCCCTCGCTGTGCAGGCTCTGGGAATTCATATTCCTCAGATGATGTAGACTGAGGAGAGGGCATGGCAGAAGATGAAGATGATGTGAGGGCAATAGGGCTAGGGGAATGGGAAAGTGGTGGGAAATGCTTGCTAGGGCCTGGTGTAGGAGACGTAAGTTTATGCTTCACTCCCTTCCCACGTGCTACACCAATTTTCCCCATAGGCGCCTTCCCTTTCCCAGAGTAAGTTGGGGGCGGTGGGGGGGAGACAACATGTTCACTTTCATCACTGTCACTGTCAGTCCTGAACGGTTCACCACCAATCACTGCATAGTCATCACTACTACTTGCTGTAAGTGTATCACTCTCACTGCCACAATCCAGAGTTGTACTTACAGTTTTATCCAGCTCTGTCCTAATTTCTGGGGTGCTCAACCCCTTCTGCCTCGCCGTTGGCAGTTCCTTCCTCAGTGTAGAGGTCGAAGGCACACTAGCACTAATAATTTCCGAGGAGGAAGCGAGGGACGATGACCCGGGACGGAGCGCCATTATCATGCACAGAGCTGGACAGATACTGACTGATGCGTGTCAGGGCAGGGGTGGGGGGGCCCCCGGGGGGTGGGAGGAGGGAGGTGTGGGAGGGCTGGCGTGAAAGAACTCGACAGCTACTCTTGCGTGAAACAAGCTGCGCACAGGAAAAACGCGCAGTGTTAAAAATATTCACGAACATCAAGAATGACACCCGCGGTTTGGTCCAGTTTTGTCAATGTCATTCTGGAATGACACCCGCGGTTAAAGGGTTAAGGAAACACAGTAGGAGATACAGGATTTTTGATAGTCAGCCCACTGAGGAAAATTTTATTGCATAGAAACAGGCACGGGCTGAGGCAGGAGAATAATAAGGGCCAAACGTGACTCCTGGTGGTCCTTTGTGTCCACGGTGACTCGTACTACACCATTAAGTAAAGTCTGGCCCACCATAAGAATATTAAATAATAAAGGCCCATACTTCCCTGTCACCACCCTGCAGGTGAATGACACCATCTATGAAGAGCCTGTGGACGTTGCCAACATCCTCGCCAGGAGTTTTTCTCATGTAAGTAGCTCAGCCAATCACGACCTGCGTTTTCAACACCATAAACACACAGCTGAGTTACAGATCATAGACTTTGCCACAGAAGACGTAGACTCCCCATACAACCAAGAGTTTATGCTATATGAACCTCTCTTTGCCCTTAAATTCTGTAAAGACACCAGCCCTGGACCTGACACCATCATGTACGGTATGATCCAGCAACTTAATCAGGACAGCCTGATTAAGATGTTAGCATTGTACAATGAGATTTGGGTATCTCAAACATTCCCAAACTCATGGCACTTTGCACATGTAATACCGATACCCAAAGAGGCTGGTCGTCTTATGAATCCCACTTTATTTCGTCCTATTGTGTTGACTTCTCGTCTGTGTAAGGTCATGGAACGTATGGTTAACAATATGCTTCTTTTTGTTTTAGAGTCGAAGAATTTGTTAAATGATCAACAATGTGACTTCCGTAAATACAGAAGTTCACTAGATCATTTAATGAATTTGGAGCATTGTATTACAGAGGCATTTGCCAATAAGGAATTCATGATAGGGGTATTCTTGGACATCCATAAAGCCTGTGACATGACATGGCGACACGGTATACTAATGAAGCTCTATGCTTATGGTTTAAGAGGAAATTTACGTATTTTTATTTCAAATTTCTTAAGGGACAGGACTTTCTCTGTCAAATTGCCCCATAATGTAACCGGATATATTTATCCAGGAAAACAGGGTGCCGCAGGGAAGTGTGCTTAGTCCCACTTTATTTAGCATTATGATCAATGATATTCTGTCATCAGCTCCCATCCCGAGGAACCTTAAATACTCATTCTATGTTGAAGATTGTGCAATATGGCACTTTTCCCATAATGCACAATTTTTGGCTGGGCAGATTCAAGCAGCCCTTGACTCTTCACCAATGGGCCTTGCAGTGGGGATTTAAGTTTTCCGTCCCTAAATGTGCTGCTTAGTTTTTACGACTCGTAACGTACCTAATTTGTGCTTAACTTTGGATAATCATGTGGTACCATTTCAAAATTCTGTAAAGTTTTTGGGAATACATTTTGACTGTCATTTGAACTTCAAAATTCGTGTTAATTTGCTTGCTCGTTGTGATAAGCCATTAAATGTCCTCAAGTACCTAGTGGGTACTGCATGGGATGCCGACAGAAAATCTTTATTAATGGTGTATAAGTCCCTTATTCGATCGAAGCTAGACTATGGTGCACAGGTGTATGGCTCGGCATCCTATGCCATGCTGAAAAGATTGGATGTGTTGCAGAATAAATGTTTGTGTATGTGTCTTGGAGCCGTCCAGTGTACCCGTGTGGCTCGAATGGAAGTGGAGGTGAATGTGCCTCCCTTCTGTATATGCCATGACCATCTGGCCTTGTCCTATGGACTAAGAACATATAGGAAAAGTAATATCGGCAATGTGGCCTGTACCCCCCTGCATCAATATCCCCACCTTCTGCTGGGGGTGCGTCAGCCACTTGCCATTCGCCTCCACTTAGTGACTCAGGAGCTTGGTGTGGACCCCAGTGACTGTGACAAGTTGGTGTTAAAAAATATAGCGCCTTGGGAGCCACCCGGCTTTAATGTTGATGTATCGTGGCTCCCAGCACCTAAGACCAAGGCGCCGGAGGCGGAGGTCCACCACTTGTTTCGTAACATCATCATTCGTCACTTGAGGTCCCACCAATTGTACACCGACGGCTCCAAGTCTAGTGACTGTGTGGGTGCTAGTGTGTGGTTGACTGAATGTGCCCTCAGGTATCAGCTGCCGACTCATACATCTGTGTTTACCTCCGAGCTTTTTGCTATTGACAAAGCCATAGACTATGCTCTAAATTCTCAGCATGACTCATTTGTTATATTTTCAGACTTGAAATCAGCCCTTCAGGCAATTGCATCTTGCACTATGGACTCGCACGAGATCCAGAGCTGTATTGTTAATAAGTTACATTCATGCAACAAGTCATTCACGCTGATCTGGGTGCCTGGTCATTGTTGTATGTACGGCAATAAGCAGGCTGACTTACTTGCAAAGTCAGCTGTAGAGCTCGAGGAGACTTGGGACGTTCCTCGTGATCTACGGTTGAGTCTGTGTCTCGGAAAGAATTCAATAAATCTTCTGTGGCAAGGTCAGTGGACCAGACTAAATATTCGAACGTGTAAGCCGTGCCTGGGCGACTGGGACTCTGCCAACCGTCCCAGTCGCCTGGAAAAAAAGTGTTGGCTTGTTTGTGGCTCAATGCCACCATCCTAACACACACAAAACCTTATATGGAAAAACGATTCCCACCGCAATGTGACATCAGTGATGCGGTGTTATTTATCAGTCATATCATCCTGCGCTATCGGCGATTTATTCGTGAAAGGGGTTCACTTATAAATTATTGAGGCGCAGCAGACGTCCCCTTCACCCTTTCCACCATCCTGGGTGATGGGGACATTGTTATGACTGATTAATTGATGGCTTTCTTGAGAGAGACCGGACGGATCAGAGTGATGTGACTTTTTTACTGTGTGGTTATGGTTTTTATCAACGGTAAATATGTATATATTGTAATATTAATTAGGGTTGACAGTTGACATATTTGAAATAGTTCCTCCTCCCACTGATCTATTTCTAATATAGATGTCCCCTACATTAAACCCCGTTCCTCGACTAACAGTCACCAGCTGATGAGTGCAAGTGTGCAATATAGAAAGGTATTGGGCACTTGCAGTCGATGGTGGTCTGCTGGCCGAGGTTCTTCACTTTTTGTACAAATTATGTAAATACATTATACCATCTTGCTTAAGTTATTCTAATTAGGGCCGACAGCTGACGTATATGGAAATGTTCCTGGCTCGTCTGGTTCCCTTTCATATATTGATGTCCCCTATATTAGGTTGTTTTTCTCTTGGAGGGAACTGTTATTGCGGGCTCATGGCCTTTGGTTCCTTCTTCCTCGCATAAAAAAAAAAAAAAAAGGTATGTAATGTAGAAAGGCATTACATATCTGCAGTCGATGGTCTTCTGTTAGTCGAGGTACTTTTACCATTAGTGTAGGTCTAGCTATTAGTCTCTGTAGGATTTAGTATAGGTTAGCGATTTGTCTGTTAGGTGATTAGTTTTAGGGTCTTTAGATTAGTTTTTCTTGATACTATAAGGTATAAAAAATATAAAAGTAAGAAAAAAATTAAAATCTAAAAAAATAAATAAAATAAAAATTATTATATATATATGTACGTGTGGATGAAAGTGTGTCTGTATATATGCATGGAAGTGTGTGTGTATGTGTGTGTGTACGTGTGTATAAATATATGTTTGTATATATATATTTATATATGTTTATGTGTATATACATAAATATATACAGCCTTATGACCAGGGGCTTTGGCCCCAATGGTCGATAGGCCAGAAAAAAAAAAGTTTGTGTCAGGATCAGGGTGGAGCTGAACCTTACGCTCCTTACACCTCCTTGGAGACGGCCTCAAGCCGCTCTACCCTTGAGACAGCCTCCAGACGCTGCACTAAATAGATGGCCTCCAGCCGCTCCACCTGGACTACCCGCAGTGTCGGTGGTGGTCCTGAGGACATGACACAGGCGAGGGCCTCCTGCTGTGCCCGTGGATGAGAGATGGTGGAGCACCCAGAAGTGGACTGAAGCCCCCAGGTCCCTGACGGCGCCCCCAGCTCCCCGGGGCGAGGCCTACCCCACCCATGGCTGAGGCGATGTGGATCTCCAACCCAGCGGCTCCGGAGGCATGTTGAGAAGTTGTTTGGCCCCTACTCCACCAGCCAGACCTCTGCCCCCAGCCCCCAGCACCCGGGGCCCTACCTCACCTCCATGGGGGACGACACTGACCCACCTGGACAATAAGTGACTCAGTGTGAGGTTCAGTGCATTGACATATTGGAAAGAACCAAAAGTGGATTCATGAGGTGACCGTGCCTAGAAAGTCACTTAAAGTGCAGTGCAATAGAAGTAAGGCTCCTGTGTTAAAAAGTGATCGTTATTGCTCAGCACGCCCTCTGCCTCTCTCCCCCTTGCACCTGTGTCAGCCTAAATTCTCCCCTCTCCCCCTTGTTCCCTGCAACAAGATCAGGTCAGTGCACCCCTCAGTGATCATGACAATGGTGACCATAAGGACTCTCATGTGACCCAGAGCCACCAATCCAGAGACTGTATAAAAATTATTATCCCGAGGCACCAAGATTCATATTGTAAACTGTACCACCCTGAATTGTGAACTGTGTTTATCACGTATCCTGCGAGATAAGCTTACCCCATTCAGCAGCCCAAGAATTGATGAGTCAGAAATATTGTGAGACATCCTATTGCCCTTATGTAAGATTTGTGAAAATACCTGCAGGTTGTTGCCTTGAGTTTTTACGCCCTATTCCCCCTGTATTTGTGGTGTAGCCCCGGTCTTGAAAAGAACCCAGTACTAAGCCAGGTGTTCATAGGACGGGAAGCCGCCCTAAAAACACCTAGCATAACAATATATAAATATATATATATATATATATATATATATATATATTTATGTTTATCCGACTCTGGGCATAAGTTTGACAGCCTGCGCTCAAGGCCTAGTAGTCCTACATACCATACACCTTCACATGTCACCACCTCGGCGCTAACACCCACCGTCCATACTGAATACATGCTAGGGAGTAGACTGTAGCACCAGTCGAGCAGGGCAGTACTCCCGAGGTGGATGGAAAGCTGATGATAGGGTGTGCTGGAGCTCCCGTTTCATCAGCCCTCAGGACTAGTTCCTGACCATCCCCCTTTGCTGAACTTTTTCAGTGTCTCAGTTACACAGAGAGTAGGCCAGCATGCTCTCCAACACAAATTTCTCTAACTATCTACACCAAACTACATGCACAGTACACACTACACTTCCTTTTCCACAGTTCAAAAAAGAATCATGGCGTTTCATCACTTAGCCTCGGAGTCCCCAGGGGGGAGGGGACCATAAATGCCCCCACCTTCCGCCCCTCTCCCGGTGACGACTCGAGGTGCCTGGAACCACTGTCTGACTCTCTTCTTCTTCATTTCTGCAACATTCGCGGCCTTTCCTCTAACTTTCTCTCTGTTGAGCACCACCTCTCCTCTAAACCTCCCCTTCTTTTTCTAACTGAGACTCAGCTGTCTGAGGCAACTGACAACAAAACCCTTTTCTGTATCCTCCTACTTTCTCTATACTCATTTCAAAGCCAAAGGTGGCTCTTGTGTATATATATGCAACGACATATCTTGCTCTCGTGTTCCTGAACTCGATTCTTCTGAATTCTCTACACTCTGGTTTCGGGTTTCCTGTCATTCTCTGACTAAATATATCTGTGCTGTTTACTTATCCCCTAATTCTACTGACTATCAAAAATTCTTCGACTATCTTACTTCTATGATGGAACACATTCTATCCATTTCTCCTTTCTCTGAAATATCCATTCTAGGAGATTTCAATGTTCACCATCACCTTTGGCTCTCCTCTCCTTTCACTGATCCACCTGGTGAACAAGCTTACTTCTTTTCTATCCTTAACCCGCGCCGTCCCGAGGACGTACTTCCACGTCCTCACGTTTTGTCACAGCTAATCCCGAGGACGTACTTCAACGTCCTGCAATTGCAAGGTTCATAATTTCCACAATTTTCAATTTTCGCGAGTCATTTTTGGTACGTATACACGGGACACCTGCCTCAACAAGATGCCAGGCAGAGACAATGCCTTACCCAGCATGACCTCCTCCCCCCCCCTGCATGCCCTTTTCTCATCAATTCACCTGTTATCAGTGACCTGGCCAGTATAGCCATGTCATGCCACGGTACGAAATTCAGGGCCAGAGTGATTCCCCAATCAATGACAATGTGGAGGACAAACTTTACATAGCATTAGAGGAAGAAACAGTTAGAAATGATGATCAGGTAATGTGGCAAAAAAAGGTCAGGTATTAGTGAGTGAAACAATGCTTATAATGCCTATATTACTGCTTGAAAACCAATATACATTTGTACTACATATAAATTCGTAACAGTAAATAAATAAATACCGTTTATGAGTGGTGTGAAATAGTTATCCTCCCATAGAACTCGTTTTCTTTGGTGCCAGCCTGATAGAAAACCCAGTAAAGTAAGGAGGCTCTCCTACCTGTAATGAGTATTTTAAACCTCAGGTGAGCGATTTCTCTATGAATTTTCGATGTTTCTCACCAAAAGCGAAAGTTTTAGCAAAAAAAAAAAAGGTCGAAAATTGCCCGGGATTGGGGGGTACCAGTGGTCGAAAAGGGGCCGGGACGGGGCGGGTTAATGACCTAGAGCAGCTTGTACAGCACCCTACCCGTATCCCAGACCGCCTTGGAGAGAGCTCCAACATACTTGACCTCTTTCTTACAATTAATCCTTCTGCTTACACTATTAATCTTTTCTCTCCGTTGGGCTCCTCCGATCACAACGTTATCACCTTAACCTGTCCTATCACTCCGGTACAGCCTGTGGACCCTCCAGGGAAACATTGTCTGTGGCATTTTGGAGCCGCGGCTTGGGAGGCCCTCAGGCAGTACTTCTTTGATTTTCCTTGGAATGATTATTGCTTCCATGGCCGGGAGCCATCTGAGTGTGCCTTTTGCATTACGGGGGTTATTCTTTCAGGCATGGAAGCATACATTCCTTTCTCATATCCTTTGACTAACGCCAGAAAGCCTTGGTTTAATCATGCTTGTTCTCATGCTGTCCACAACAAGGAGAGGGCCTACAAAAGGTACCGGAGCCAACCCACCCCTGAATCACATCATCTTTACGTTTCTGCCCGGAATCGTGCTAAGTCTGTTCTTCACTCTGCCAAAAACAATTTCATCCGTACTACATGCTCTCAACTCTCCAACTCGAATTCTTCCTGCTCCTTCTGGCACCTTGCCAAAAACCTTTCTAACAACTGTACCTCATTATCCTTCCCTCCTCTTTTCTACTCTGATGGTTCCATAGCAATTTCTTGTACTGATAAAGAGATCTCTTCGCACAGACTTTCTCCTCCAATTCCACCTTAGATGATTCCGGTGCTGTTCCTCCATCACTTCCCGCCTCTGACTTCCTCATGGCTGACATTAAAATTTCTTCAGCTGATGTATTTTTTGCCATCACTGGCTTCAATACTAACAAGGCATATGGGCCTGATGGAGTCCCTCCTGTTGTTCTCAAGAACTGTGCTTCTGTGCTTACACCCTGCCTAGGCAAACTCTTTCACCTTTGTCTGTCAACTTGTACCTTTCCTTCTTTCTGGTTGTTTGCTCTCATTCAGCTAGTCCCAAAGAAGGGTGACCACTCCCAACCCTCCAACTATCTTCCAATTGCTTTAACATCCTGTATTTCAAAAGTTTTCAAGTTAATTCTCAATAGAAAAATATTAAAGCATCTTTCCTATCACAACCTTCTTTCTGATCCGTCAGGGATGCTCCACTGGCGATCTTCTCACCTACCTTTCAGACTCCTGGTCATCCTCCTTTCGGGACTTTGGCGAAAGCTTTGCCGTTGCACTTGACATCTCAAAGGCTTTCGATCGAGTCTGGCATAAATCTTTAATTTCCAAACTGCCCTTTTACGGTTTCTATCCTTCTATCTGTGCCTTCATCTCTAGCTTCCTTTCTGGTCGTTCTATAGCCACTGTTGTAGACGGCCATCGTTCTTCTCCTAGATCTATCAACAGTGGTGTTCCTCAGGGCTCTGTCCTATCACCAACTCTCTTCCTTTTATTCATCAATGACCTTCTAAGCTGTACATCTAACCCTATCCACTCATACGCTGATGACTCCACCCTTCGCCTATCCATTCGGTTCCCGCAACGCCCATCTCAGCATTTACTTCAACAAACAAGGGATGAGGCAATGGCACACCTAATGTCTGACTTGGCTCGTATCTCTGACTGGGGTAAAAATAATCTTGTTGTTTTAATGCATCTCAAACTCAGTTCTTACACTTATCAACCCATATGAATCTGCCACAGGTGTACCCACTAATGTTTAATAATATTCAGTTTAATCCTGCATCATTCTTGTACATGCTTGGGGTTTCATTTACTCGAGACTTATCTTGGAAAGATCATATTACATCTCTTGTAAAATCTGCTTCCAAGAGATTGGGTGTGCTAAGTCGACTCCGTTCTTTCTTTACCCCTGCACAATTGTTGACTCTATACAGGGGTTTTATCCGCCCCTGTGTGGAGTACAACTCTCATGTGTGGGGAGGCTCCCCGCATACAGCTCTTCTTAATAAGGTGGAGTCAAAGGCTTTTCATCTCATTAACTCTCCTCCTCTTACTGACTCGCTTCAACCTCTGTCTCTTCACAGCACTGTTGCATCTTTATCTCTTTTCTGTCGCTACTTTAATGGTCACTGCTCCTCTGAACTGTCTGCATGCATTCCTCCACCTCTACGACGGGCGCGTAGCACCCATCTAGCAGGAAACTCACATCTCTTTTCTGTCCAGCTCTCTAATGCAAGAGTTAACCGTTACTCCCAGTTCTTCATTTATGCAACAGGTCAACTCTGGAACTGTCTCCCTCTGTCTGTATTTCCTGCTGCCCATGATCTCCAGTCTTTCAAACGCAGTGTGTCCAGGCATCTCGAAATGAACGGATCTTGAATTTGGCTGTCTCTTGTATTTTGTTTTTCTCTTGGAGGGAACTGTTATTGCGGGCTCATGGCCTTTGGTTCCTTCTTCCTCACATAAAAAAAAAATACAGGACTGGTGTACTGGTATTAGCAAGGGTATTTTTACTACATGTCGTCGGGTCTTCTGGTAGATCAGGAAAGTCTGTTTTTATGAAATTCAAATCCTTAAACTGTTCCATGCCCCAGCGGGGATTTGAATCTGGGTCCGGTAGGACTGCAGGCCACCTCTCTACCGACTGAGTGTATATATATATATATATATATATATATATATATTGTTACGGAACAGAGAAAGATAATGTACACTTTAAGTGAGAATACTAAAAAATCACTACTGTCCCGTAAAGTTTCAGGTTCAAAACAAAAGAGTTAGGTAAAATTACAAGTTAAAGTTTAATGCTTAAACTAACAACAAAACATTCAGGACTCATAAGGATAATGTAATGGCAAATAAACAGGTTAAATATATGGTTAACTGCAATAGCCTCTATTAACACGAAATTAGCAAGAGTAAATTTATCTAAGTCAGCCCTGATAAAATGAGATACCAGATAATACTCAGTGAATGCCAGATAAATAATTACAGATACAAACTATTATCAAAAATGACTGACATAAAACCCAACATCAATCAAAAATCTCACTAGGCCCAAGAATCAACCCTATGCTACAAAGTACAAGAAAAAACGCAATAACAGTAATACTCAAATTACACACAGCTGCTAGATGTTTGGAGATTTCTTGAGCACTCACAATAATAATATCTGTACAGGGGAGGACAGAGATGTGAACAAAATGAGGAGTAGATCTAAGTGGCAATGATGCAGAGACTGAGCTCATTATATAGGGGCCAGGAGAGCTTGATACAACTTGTAATAAGGACGCGCAAATGAAGCCATGGGGACAAAGAGATGACAATCCCGCAAAGTATAACAGAGAGAACGACTTACTCTACTATAACGGTAGAAGGGGGGGACTGAGGCAGAACACGCTCGTGATCTAACATGCAGCAACTGTGCGTTAAAATTACACAAAGGATGATGAAATCATAGGCTATGTAACACCTCCCCACAAAGAAAAAAGAAATTTACAAAGGAAATTTCTTATTATTCTAAAACAATCTGTACATGGCATTACAGAACATGCAAATGTCTTTCCTAATGTTACAATACATGAGATCTCCCTAGCACGTTCAGTCATAGGTACTTGCCAGTATCCCTTTAACAAATCAAACTTACTTATGTACCTAGCCTTTCCGATCTTGTCTATGCAATCTTCCAAGCGAGGGAGAGGGTAAGTGTCTGTTTTGGTTATCTGATTAACACGTCTGTAGTCAATGCAAAGCCTCTGTGACCCACCTGGCTTAGGGACTAGAGTGACAGGAGAACTCCACTCGCTCTGACAGGGCTCAATCATCTTGTGGTCCAACGGGTAGCCAAGCTCCTTCTGGATGAGAGGAACTTTCACTGGGTTCACACGGTAAGGAGGCAATTTAATTGGCTTTGCGTCTCCAACATCGACATCATGCATCAACACAGTGGTTCTTCCTGGAGTGGCACGGAACACTTCCGGGTACTCCTGCAGTAATGCCGAAAACTCCTGCCTTTCCTTGGGAGGTAGATGAGAAAGCTTAGTCTGGAGATCATTCATGATATCAGGATTCTTCCCCAAACTATCACTCAGGCTCATACTGCATGGGAGAGCTTCACTTGCAGACTCGGGTGGAACAGCTACAGTGCAGACTGGATTATTTTCGTCCCGCCTGTGATATAACTTTAGCATGTTGATGTGACATAGTTGCTTGCTCTTTCTACGATCTGGCGTGGCGATGACATAGTTGACATCACTGAGTTTCTTCTCCACGAAATAAGGGCCACTAAACTTGGCTTGAAGAGGTTGCCCATGAACTGGTAGCAGAATCAAAACCTGATCTCCTGGCTGAAAGTGGCGTAACCTGGACTTCTTATCATACCAAGTCTTCATCTTCTCCTGAGCAGCTCCTAAATTCTCTCTCGCCAGCTGTAAAGCAGTGGACAGCCGTTCTTTGAAATTCATCACATACTCCAGCAGGTTGACGTCATCTTCCTCCGACAGCCAGCATTCCTTGAGTAGCTTAAGGGGTCCTCTTACTTCATGGCCAAACAGTAGTTCAAAAGGTGAGAAGCCCAGTGATTCATTTGGAGATTCTCTTGCAGCAAACACAACGAATGGAAGACCTTTATCCCAGTCTTTCTGATGTTCCAAACAGTATTTCTTGAGCATCGATTTGAGTGTTTGATGATATCTCTCCAACGCTCCTTGGGTCTGGGGATGGTAAGCTGAAGACGTGATCTGGGTGATGCCCAACTCTTTCAGAGACTGTTTGAAAACGTTTGACATGAAATTACTTCCCCGGTCTGACTGTAACTCCTTGGGCAGACCAAACTTTGTGAAGAACCCTAGCATTTCCTTAACCACGTTCTTTGCTGAGATGTTTCTAAGTGGAATGGCTTCAGGATAACGAGTAGCCATATCAATCATGGTCAACACGTAAGAAAATCCTGAAGAAGTCTTAGGAAGAGGGCCCACAATATCCACCAACACACGGGTGAAAGGCGCCTCAAAAGGGGGAATGGGAACTAGAGGTGCAACCTTCTCGGTCTGATTACACTTCCCCACAACTTGACAGGTGTGACAAGACTTACAATACCAGGAAACATCCCTGAAGATACCTGGCCAGTAGAAGTGTTTCAAAATGCGTGCCACAGTCTTCCTCACTCCAAGGTGTCCTGCCAAACTGGAATCATGAGCCACTCTAATGATATCCTGCCTACAAACACGAGGGATGACAACTTGATGTACAACCTCCCATTCACAGTCGGCTGATGCTGTTGGGGGTCTCCACTTCCTCATAAGTACTCCTGACTTTACATAATAACAAGTAGAAGCACCGGCTGACTCTTCTTCACTGTAAGCAGAGTTAGCTAGACCTTTCAACTCAGGGTCAGCAACCTGCAACTCAACCAACTCTTGACGAGACAAATTATCAACACTACGGGGTACTGCCTCATCTGGTGAGTGGTCCAAATTAGCAAGAAAAGTGTCAGCTAGGATAACATCATCATCATCATTATCCTCTAAATCACCAGTAACTTTAGACTTAGCCCTAGTGACAGCACATGCAGGGAACGCATCAGGGACATCACAATCCTGGGACGCAGCCACTGGCTCACTAGACAACTGAGGAGCTGGACACACTTGACTTCCACCAATATCATTTCCAAGTAAGAAAGTTACACCTGACATTGGGAGTGTCTCAACCAACCCAACCATAACAGAACCATTAACAAAACCAGACTCTAAATTCACTCTGCACAGAGGGACAGAGAAGTAATTATTCCCTACACCTTGTAAGATTACAGTTTCATCAGAGGAATTAACATTAGAGCCTAGAACACTGGTCAGCATAAGGGATTGGCAAGCACCTGTATCACGATATATTTTAACTGATTTCCTGTCATTACTGTCCAGAGGACTGACAAAACCATCAGACAGGAAATTAGCACATGAACTCTTGAGAGTGTCACCCACGTTACTGCTCAAAAGAGGAGCTCCATCATGAGAATTTAAGTTACCCCTCAAAGCAGGTTCAGTTAACTCAGTTAAAGAATTCTGGGAACTCTCAAGAGTGGACACTAGACCAATTGACTGAATATTTAAAGACTCCTTTTTGTTCACATCACGCTGTCTCCTGAAACATCTCTCCGTAGTATGACCAAGCTTACTACAATAAGTACATTTACTTTTCTGAAATCTAGAGGTGAAGCTGGTATTTACTTCCTGAGAAACATCATCCTTATTCTCTTTCCTGTTACCTGTACTCTGAGTAGAGGCAACGTACTTACTCTCAGCTTCCCCTTTTTCTTTAGAATATCTCTTGTGAGTGAGAACATATTCATCAGCTAAAACTGCAGCATCAGACAAATTATCTATTCTTTTCTCATCAAGATATAGGCTTACATCTTTACTAATACACCTTTTGAAGTCCTCCAGCAAAATCATCTGCTTAAATTTATCAAAATCAGAATCCACATTCTTAGAATTTAACCACTGCTCTAACAGATCTTCTTTGATTTTTGCATACTCAACATGGGATTGCTTATCTTGCTTGTAGGTTGTCCTAAATTTTACTCTATAAGCTTCAGGAACAAGCTCATAGGCCTTAAGAATCAAGCTCTTAACTACATTATAATTATCAGACTGATTCTGAGGCAAAGATGCATAAGTTACTTGAGCTTTACCGGTGAGAACAGTTTGAAGGAGTACTGGCCAATACTCCTTAGGCCAATTAAAACCTGTAGCTACCCTCTCAAACAACTGAAAATACTTTGTTAAATCAGATTCATTAAAAGGAGGGACAAGTTTAACATTTTTAGCCACATCAAAATCATCAGAGCAAGATGATCCAGTTCCACCTTGTTTCATGCGATACTCATGGTCTGCCTGAATCCTGGCAAGTTCAATTTGTGCCTGAGCCTGTACCTCTGCCTCTTGAATACGAGCATTTGCCTCATTAACACGAGCCTCCTGCAGGGCTAGCTGTAACTTAGCTAATTCAATCTGCGTTTGCTCATTTGAAGGAGTTACATTAAACAAGCTTTCATTAATCATGGCAACAATTTGATCTTTAGACTGATGAGAGCGAACAACAAATCCCAATTGTTGAACAACAATCTTAAGTTCATTCTTTGTTCTGTTTTCTATATCACACACTGTTTGCACATTTGACAAAAAATCTTTGGCTTCATCAAGTGTAGAAATAGTAGCCATCATGAATATATCACAGTCACAAAATATCAAACAATATCCTTATGATAATATCCTGAATATCCTGATATGAGGTCGCCAAATTTATGTTACGGAACAGAGAAAGATAATGTACACTTTAAGTGAGAATACTAAAAAATCACTACTGTCCCGTAAAGTTCCAGGTTCAAAACAAAAGAGTTAGGTAAAATTACAAGTTAAAGTTTAATGCTTAAACTAACAACAAAACATTCAGGACTCATAAGGATAATGTAATGGCAAATAAACAGGTTAAATATATGGTTAACTGCAATAGCCTCTATTAACACGAAATTAGCAAGAGTAAATTTATCTAAGTCAGCCCTGATAAAATGAGATACGAGATAATACTCAGTGAATGCCAGATAAATAATTACAGATACAAACTATTATCAAAAATGACTGACATAAAACCCAACATCAATCAAAAATCTCACTAGGCCCAAGAATCAACCCTATGCTACAAAGTACAAGAAAAAACGCAATAACAGTAATACTCAAATTACACACAGCTGCTAGATGTTTGGAGATTTCTTGAGCACTCACAATAATAATATCTGTACAGGGGAGGACAGAGATGTGAACAAAATGAGGAGTAGATCTAAGTGGCAATGATGCAGAGACTGAGCTCATTATATAGGGGCCAGGAGAGCTTGATACAACTTGTAATAAGGACGCGCAAATGAAGCCATGGGGACAAGGAGATGACAATCCCGCAAAGTATAACAGAGAGAACGACTTACTCTACTATAACGGTAGAAGGGGGGACTGAGGCAGAACCCGCTCGTGATCAAACATGCAGCAACTGTGCGTTAAAATTACAAAAAGGATGATGAAATCATAGGCTATGTAACAATATATATATATATATATATATATATATTGGTAGGCGGGGGCGCTCACCATCCACTCACTGGATGTTGTGCTGCTCTAGGGTGTCTGCCCTTTCATCTCCTTGATCCTTCTATCCTTTCATCCTCTTCTATCTTTCTTTCCTTCATTCTCTCCTCGTCGTTCTGCCTACGGGTAACTGTACCCTACCTCCTCTGTGTTTCTTTCCATCATTCTTTCCTCTTCCTTCTGCCTGTGGGTGACTCAACACTGAGTGACAAGCCAAATGGTTTCCTGTACACCAGGAAACCATTTACTACGCTGGATGGTACCCATTTAACCAATTTTGGCGCCTGGTCGTTTAGTGGGTAATTATTGCGCTCCAATCGGATTGAGCCGGTGAAGATTTATATGCAAGGGATAGTTGGGGTAGATTGCTCATGTAATGCCATTCAGGGATGAGTGAGGCTGGTCACTCATCTTAAATGTCGGGACCAACTGCCTAGCCCCGGGCTCCTACGCTCCTCATGGGGCATTGTAGGATTGGATGATATATATATATATATATATATATATATATATATATATATATATATATATATATATATATATATATATACACACACACACACACGGTATATGTATGTATGTATGTATCTATAAAGTCTAGCAGCACCACGAATACAATAGCAATAAATATAAATCAGTAACTGAAAGAATGTATGTCAGCCTGACTTTGTCTTCTTTTCAGGGAAGGTGTGTTGTTATCAATGTTGGGTACAATGGTCTGGCAGCAGTAAAATCAAGATAAGTCACTGTGAATCAATATTGCAGGATATCTCTTTCTTCTGGAAGAAGCATTTTCTTACCTACTCTGAAAAAATTCATTTCGCGTTGACGAGAATAAGGTAGTAAATACGTTCATTTCCTAAAGAAGTGCGTTTGTCTGTCCGTGAGTTTTCTGTCTGTCTGGTTTATTTTCCTGTTTAGAGCTGCATAATTTCCTTTACTTTAATAAAGCAGTCCGGAGTTACGAAGAAAAATACATCATTCTTGATTATATTTTCCAAAGAGGATGCTTGTTTTTGTAAGTTTTTCTGTCTGTCTGCCTTCCCGTCGTTTACTTTTCTCTGCAAGAAAGCTTGTTCTCGGATTAACTGAATAGCGTTGTTTTCGTGGTACCAAGAGTGAGAGACAAAAAACTAGCAATCACTGTGAATAGGTAATGCAGATTCTCTCTCTCTCTCTCTCTCTCTCTCTCTCTCTTCTTAATGGGAGACTATGTTCGCGCCTAACTTGAATAATATCATCTGGATGTATTAAGAATAAAATAGCAGTCACTTTGCATAGAGAGTCTACGGGCTTTATGTCTATCTGCCTGTCTGTCTGTTAGTGCAGGACCATACTAGCAGCAGGGTCTGGCCAGGGAACACAATAGTGTCTGAGTCACTCTGTCTCCAGGTGAGAACGTGGCCAGTCTAAAGCCCCCAGGGTGGCTCCAGTAATCATCCCCACACCTGACTGGATGCCAGGCTATGTTACCTGATCATACCATCTGAAATCTGATAAGGGTTCTTCGGGGGAACCTTTAAAAGCCCTTTTAGGTCTCTTTTTTAATGTGTCGTATGCCACCCAGCCCACTGCCCGTTAGCTAGGACAAGGCCTGGCACTGCCATTGCAGTGTAGGTCACAGTGTGTTACTATTACACTAATTATTTCAACTGAACATCACGTTTAGAGCCTTTAATAATATTTACAAAATATTTATTGTCTTCATGTCACAACAGCATGGCTAAAAGGATAAGTAAATGAACACAAACATATTATTTTTCAGACTGTAGACGTCCAGGATCCCTTAGCAGACTCTTTCTCTCTCTTACTAGGTTGGGAAACATTAATTGTTCCTTCACCTCCCTCTCTCCCGACCCTAATCCCTCCTAAGTAATTAACAGAAAAATGAAATAAATATATTTAGTTTACTCGTTCCTTATGGAATATTTGGAAAATTTTTAGGCTTGATATCTATCTATCCTATATATATCAACTAGATATATATAAAGATAGATAGATAGAGACAGATAGATATAGATAGATAGATAGAGAGATAGATAGATATTGTTACATCCCAGTCCCCACACTGCCACAGGCTCCAACAGCAGTAGTACAGTACAAGAAGGACGTTGCCCAGTGAGTTGTTCTATGGTCAGCCTTTAGGTGTGCAGTACACCAGATCAGCTGAGGCGAAAATAAACACTGGCTCCTTAGAGTTCACTGTTTTTATTTCCCAAATATTTCCACTTAATGCCTTCCAACTTCACTTCTCACAAGCACTGGAGCTATACAAATTGTAATTAAACTTAATGCTTAACAACACTTCACAGTTATTACACTTAATGCTAGACACTTCATTGTTTTCTCAAGTTCCAATGATGTACAAACTTCAATAACCCTTCACTATTTGCCACTGTTTTCACAAGTACCAAAAATATACAATCTTCACTGACACTGCACTACATTCAAACCGAAACCGACTGCACTTCTCTCAAACTGAACTGATCCCCGACTAAACTTGTAATTTTTTTTTTTTTTTTTTTTTTTTTTTTTGCCTATCGACCATTGAGGCCGAAGCCTCTGGTCATTAAGGCAAATATATATATATATGTATATATATTGACACATATATACATATATATACAAACATATATATATACATACATACATACATACACACATCCATGCATATGAACATACACACTTTCATGCACACGTACATATATATATAATAATTTTTATTTTATTATTTTTTGTAGTTTTATTTTTATTATTTTTATTTATTTTTTATATTTTTAACCTTATATTACTTATAAACAAAATACCTAATCTAAAGACCCTAAAACTAACCACCTAACAGACAAATCGCTAACCTATACTAAATCCTAAGAGACAAATAACTAGACCTACACTAATGTTCAAAAAGCCTCGACCAAGAGAACACCATCGACTGCAGATATGTAATGCTTTTCTACATTACATACCTGCACTCATCACCTGATGACTGTCAGTCGAGGCACAACCTAATATAGGGGACATCAATATATGAAAGGGAACCAGACGAGTCAGGAACATTTCCATATACGTCAGCTGTCGTCCCTAATTAGAATAACTTAAGCAAGATAATATAATGTATTTACATAATTTATACAAAAATTGAAGAACCTCGCCCAGCAGACTACCATCGACTGCAAGTGCCCAATACCTTCCTATATTGCACACTTGCACTCATCAGCTGGTGACTGTCAGGCAAGGAATTTGGCTTAATGTAGGGGACATCTATATTAGAAATAGATCGGTGGGAGGAGGAACTATTTAAAATATGTCAACTGTCAACCCTAATTAATATTACAATATATACATATTTACTGTTCATAAAAACCATAACCACACAGTAAAAAAGTCACATCACTCTGATCAGTCCGGTCTCTCTCAAGAAAGCCATCAATTTATCAGTCATAACAATGTCCCCATCACCCAGGATGGTGGAAAGGGTGAAGGGGACGTCTACTGCGCCGCAGTAATTCATAAGTGAAGCGCGTTCACGAATAAATCGCCGACAGCGCAGGATGATATGACTGATAGATAACACCGCATTACAGATGTCACAGTGCGGTGGGAAGCGTCTTTCCATATAAGGTTTTATGTGGGTTACAATGGTGGCATTCAGCCGTAGCCGTGCCAACACTTTTTCTTCTAGGCGACTGGGACGGTTGGCAGTGTCCCAGTCGCCCAGGTACGGCTTACAAGTTGGAATATTTAGTCTGGTCCACTGACCTTGCCACAGAAGATTTATTGATTTCTTTCCGAGAGATAGACTCGACCGTAGATCACGAGGAACGTCCCAAGTCTCCTCGAGCTCCACAGCCGACTTTGCAAGTAAGTCAGCCTGCTCATTGCCGTAGATACGACAATGACCAGGCACCCAGATCAGCGTGAATGACTTGTTGCATGAATGCATCTTATTAACGATGCGGCCCTGGATCTCATGAGAGTCCGTAGTGCAAGATGCAATTGCCTGAAGGGCTGATTTTGAATCTGAAAATATGACAAATGAGTCATGTCTAGAATTGAGAGCATAGTCTATGGCTTTGTCAATAGCAAAAAGTTCTGAAGTAAACACAGATGTATGAGTCGGCAACCGATACCTGAGGGCACATTCAGTCGACCACACACTTGCACCCACACATTCACTCGACTTGGAGCCGTCGGTGTACAATTGATGGGACCCCAAGTGACGAACAATGATGTTACGAAACAAGTGGTGGACCTCCGCCTCCGGCGCCTTGGCCTTTGGTGCTGGGAGCCATGTAACATCGACTGTAAAGCCGGGTGGCTCCCAAGGCGCTATATTTTTAAGCACCAACTTGTCACAGTCACTGGGGTCCACATCAAGCTCCTGAGTCAGTAAGTGGAGGCGAGCGGCAAGTGGCCGACGCACCCCCCGCAGAAGGTGGTGGTATTGACGCAGGGGGGTACAGGCCACATTGCCGATATTACTTTTTCTTAATGTCCTTACACCATAGGACAAGGCCAGGTGGTCACGGCGAATACGGAGGGGAGGCACATTCGCCTCCACTTCCATACAAGCTACACGGGTACACCGGACAGCTCCAAGACACATTCGCAAACATTTATTCTGCAACACATCCAATCCTTTCAGAGTGGCATCGGATGCCGAGCCATACACCTGTGCGCCATAGTCTAGCTTCGATCGAATAAGGGACTTATACACCATTAATAAAGATTTTCTGTCGGCACCCCAGGTAGTACCCGCTAGGTACTTGAGGACATTTAACGGTTTATCACAACGAGCAAGCAAAGTATTAACGTGAAGTTTAAAATTCATTCTACGATCAAAATGTATTCCTAAAAATTTTACAGAATTTTGAAAAGGTACCGCCTGATTATCCAAAGTTAAGCACAAATTAGGTACGTTACGATTAGTGAAAACTATAGCGGCACACTTATGTACGGAAAACTTAAATCCCCACTGCAAGGCCCATTGGTGGACGGAGTCAAGGGCTGCTTGAATCCGCCCAGCCGAAAATTGTGCATTACGGGAAGAGTGCCATATTGCACAATCGTCAGCGTAGAGTGAGTATTTAAGATTCCTCGGGATGGGAGCTGATGACAGAATATCATTGATCATAATACTAAATAAAGTAGGACTAAGCACACTTCCCTGTGGCACCCCGTTTTCCTGGATAAATATATCCGATGTTACGTTACGGGGCAATTTGACAGAGAAAGTTCTGTCCCTTAAGAAATTTGAAATAAAAACAGGCAAATTTCCTCTTAAACCATAAGCATAGAGCTTCATTAGTACACCGTGTCGCCAGGTCATGTCATAGGCTTTATGGATGTCCAAGAACACCCCTATCATGAATTCTTTATTGGCAAATGCCTCTGCAATACAATGCTCCAAATTCATTAAATGATCTAGTGAACTTCTGTATTTACGGAAGCCACATTGTTGATCATTTAACAAATTCTTCGACTCTAAAACAAAAAGAAGCCTATTGTTAACCATTCGTTCCATGACCTTACATAGACAAGAAGTCAACACAATAGGACGAAATGAAGTGGGATTCATAAGACGACCAGCCTCTTTGGGTATCGGTATGACGTGTGCAAAGTGCCATGAGTTTGGGAACGTTCGAGACGCCCAAATCTCATTGTACAATGCTAACATCTTAATCAGGTTGTCCTGATTAAGATGCTGGATCATACCGTACGTGATGGTGTCTAGTCCAGGGCTGGTGTCTTTACAGGATTTAAGGGCAAGGAGCAGTTCATCTAGCGTAAACTCTTGGTTGTACGGGGAGTTTACGTCTTCTGTGGCAAAGTCTAATATCTGTAGCTCAGCCGTGCGTTTATGATGTTGGAAACGCGGGTCATAATTGGCTGAGCTACTTACATGAGAAAAACTCCTGGCGAGGATGTTAGCAACGTCCACGGGCTCGTCATAGATGTTATTATTTATTTGCAAGGTGGTAATGGGGAAATATGGGCGTTTATTATTTAATATTCTTATGGTGGACCAGACTTTACGTAATGGTGTCGTACGAGTCACCGTGGACACAAAGGACCGCCAGGAGTCACGTTTGGCCCTTCTTATTATTCTCCTTGCCTCAGCCCGTGCCTGTTTGTATGCAATAAAATTTTTCTCAGTGGGCTGACTATCAAAAATCCTGTATCTCCTATTGCGTTTTCTTAATGCTTGTCGGCAATCCGGCGTCCACCAATGTGCTCTATGCTTCACATGAACTGTATAAGTCTTGGGAATAGCAGCCTCAGCTGCGTGTAATATGGAAGTAGTTATATTTTCGACCTTAACATCTATGGTCTCCCCAGATATATCTAAATTGGCGATCCTTGAGAAGGATCCCCAATCTGCTTTCTTATAGTTAAATTTTGGAGGTGGAGGGTCCGAAATGATGTCGCGTGTATAAGAAAGACAGATGGGTAAATGATCACTTCCCAAGGAGTCGTCGTAAGGGTCCCATGAGAGATCTTGATGTATACCAGGGGAGGCCAAAGATAAGTCAATGGCCGAAAAGTTACCAGTACGATCATCTACACGAGTCGCTCTACCATCGTTCAGAAGACAGAGGTTGGACTGTAGTATTAGGTCGGCTACTTGCTCCCCACGACCATCGATCCTCAAGCTACCCCATTGATAGTGATGGGCGTTAAAATCGCCCAACACTAACTTATTCCCAGGGAGATGTTCAACTAGTGAATTTAAAGCATCACTATCAATGGGGCCATGTGGAGGACAGTACAGAGAGCAAATAGACAGATACGTGTTATTAAATTTTACTCTGCACGCGACAGCTTCCAGAGTAGAATTTAGAATCACTTCCGTTTGTGGGTGTGATTTATGTGTGTATATGGCTACTCCGTGACCTTCATATCTTCTATACGAGTGGTAGTGTTTGAACTGTGGAGGATCAGGGTGATCCTCCAGGTGCGTCTCCTGTAAACAAACAACGTCTGGCCTATGTATAGAAAGCAAGATTGCTATATTGTGTAACTTATTCCCAATACTTCTACAATTCCACTGTAGTATAGTGAAAGCGGCGGTTTAAGATTTTCGTTGGGGGCCAGTGTGCTTCGTCTAATTATTTCTCCCGCCAGAAGGCGAGCGACTACCGGGGGACCTATCCCGGTGCTTGTTCATGGAAACCTCCATATTATCGTCAATTAAGAGGTTCCCAGACTCCCCCGAGGAAGAGCTAACCTTCCTCTCCCTCGCTGGAGTGGGAACTGGAAGAACGTGAGGACGAGACTGTTTTGTGAGGGTGGTCAGATTAATCTTATCAGACTTGTCGGGCTTCGATTTGGCTGCACCGACTGTGAAGGAGCAGCGGCAGCCTGAGAGTAAGAAGTGGCGACAGGGATGTCTGTAAGAGAGTTGGAACGTACAGGGGGTCTAGACTTAGAGGTAGGGCATGTGGCATGTGGAGCGAAGGTAAGGTCAGTCTGTGTCTCCACAGTGCACATCACGGGACGGGACACAACCGCCGATGCATAGGAGACATTAGGCTTGGGAGTTGCATGCAACTCCTTCACCTTCTTCCTAGCATCGTAAAAGGATATTCCCTCAGTCGCTTTCACTGTGCAGACCTCTTTCTCCTCCTTCCACTTGGGACAAACCCTCGAGGAAGTGGAGTGAGCATCCTTACAGTGAAAGCAGCACTCAGTCTCGGATGTACAGTTGTCAGCAGAGTGACCTACAGCCGCACACTTGCCACACACGATGTTGGAAGCCCGACAAGCCTTTTCATGATGTCCATAGAGCTGACATTTTGAACAACGAAGGGGATTCGGGATGTACGGTCTTACATTTACAATTTCATATCCTACTTTGACATTTGTAGGTAGCAAAACTTTGCCAAAAGTGAGGATAACTGTGGCTGTCTTCGTCCTTACACCTTCCTGATAACGAGTGATGAATTTGGCATCAATTACATCCTGATGAGCAAGTTCCTGTATGATTTCTTCCTCACTCATCACCATGAGATCCCTGCAAGTGATAACACCCTTGCAGGAATTCATGGATGTTGGGATCTTGGCCTCGATATCATGACAGTGAAACTTACGCAGCTTTAGCAAGTCTTTCACCTGAGCAGAATTGAATGTCTTTACTAGGAGGTCTCCATTTCCAAGTTTTTTTACTTGTTCCACCTCTCCCGCACAGTGGTCAATCACCTTCTTGACAATGAAGGGATTGAGTCTGGACAGGGGAGTAGAACCTAGCGCATGAAGAGTTACAAAGGTCGCGTTATTTACAGGGATGTCAAGCGGGGAACGAGTCTGGCGTCCATCAGTCTGGGGCCGGTCAGTAACGGTCGGAGTGTCGTCAGGACTACCTCCCCCCCTGAAGGGGGAGGAGGCAGTAGGGGGGTCCATCATAGCTACCACTTCCCCCGTAAGGGGGAAGTGGGAAGAAAGAGAAAAACAACCAAGGGATAAATTGCCCGGGGAAAAAACACCTAGTCTGAGATTACCCTCTCAAACCACTCTCGGGAGGACGCGCCCGTGTATACCTCACACCCCAGAGCGATCAGTGGGGGTACACTCCAGAGGTGAGTAAGCAAAGGCAATCTCAGGAAACAGATATAGACACTTACTATATCTCTAAAGGGCTGGGAGGAGAATTAGTACTAGCTAACCTAACTTTATTGAAAAACGCCCTAGTGGCGAGGAAAACAAAAAGCTAAGGCCGGTGAGGCAACCCTGTAGCTAGACGAGAGCTCAGAAACACGTCCTCACTCTTCGCAACCATCCATCAAAGTCCAAAACTTGTAATAATCTCTACCCCATCTTATATAAGCTTGCATTACTCTCGAAACTTCGTGTTTACTCTCGATGGGCAATAGTCGCCAACTCGGAAACAGCCCAAAACATTCCAGTGTTGTCTTACATTACATAACACTCTAAATCATTTACCATACGAACTTAAACTACATAATTTAATAAGCAATCACTTAAATAAAACATTATAAAGAAAAAGAGCACAAAAATTAATGCACAACTTACGAAATAACTGTGCTTACAAACAGCAGGCAAACTGGCAACTCTGACACTTATCGATGCCGGAACTTACAGTACGAGAAACATCTCAAAGATACGAGACTACCTAACTGGCAAATCTCCTTTCATAACAATATATATATATATATATATATATATATATATATATATATATGATCCCCATTGTTTGTTTGTCCTTCAATCACACCCAAACCAAAGGTCAGAGACCTCCAAACCAATAAATATTCTGATTCAGGGTGATCCAAAGATGGTTTTATGAGAGGGCGGCAAAATTCAGATCTGGGTCATCTGAGGTCACCGGTAGAGTGTTTGCCTATTTGGCCCGGGCAACAACGGGTACCCCCGCAGCCCAATTGTTGGTATGGAGACTCACATGACCTCCAGTTCGGACATAGGCTATGTGAGATTGACCTCCGAGGTCTATCTGTCTATCTATCTATTGCCAGACGCCTCAATCCCGTTCGGGGTGGCCACAAACAAATCGCCTTCACGTCGCCCTGTCCCCTGCCATTTCATTGTCCTGTTCCCAACTCACCCTCCCCTCTCTCATATACCTCTCCACCCCATCCCTTCATCTCATCCTCGGCCTCCCCCTCCCTCTTCCCCCCTCCACGTCACTTACATACACTCTCCTCGTCAGTCTTTCACCCTCCATCCTCTCCACATGGCCAAACCATCTCAGTGTATTTCTCCTAACGCTTGCTATCACATCCACATCCACACCACAATGCTTCTTTATATCCTCATTCGTCAGCCTGTCTCTCCATGTGACTCCACAGGCTCCTCTTAAATAACTCATTTCCACTGCTCTCACTCTTGACTTGTGTCCTTCCAGCAACGTCCAAGCTTCACTTCCGTACGTTAGAGTTGGTATCACAATACTGTCATGTAGTAACTTTTTCACTTCCATGATCACTTCCCTGCTTCTTATCACTGCTTTCAAGGAACCACCAACCTTTCTTCCCTGCTGTACTCTTTCAAGCACTTCACCCTCGAAAACTCCATCCTTACTCATCACACTACCCAAGTACTTAAACGTACTCACATTTTCCAATTCCTCACCATCCAACCTCGCTGTACATTCACTAACTTCACCTCTCTCAAATACCATCACTTTACTCTTCCCTACATTTTTACCTTTAGATTCCGTTTCTTATACACTCTCTCAAACTCATCCACCAAGCCTTGCAGCTCTCCTTCGTCTTCGCTCAACAACACAGTATCATCTGCAAACAACAGTACAGGGAGCTTCCAAACACTACCCTCTCTCATCAGGGCCACTCCAACATCCACTACCCTACCTTGTACCTCTTTTATTGCCCCATCCATGTACAGATTGAAGAACCATGGGGACATGTCACATCCCTGTTTCAACCCAACCTTCAAAGAGAAAAATTCACTTAGTTCACCATCCACACGCACTGCAGCTTTAGCACCATCATACATACTCTTCACAACATGCAACAACTTCCCATCTACTCCATTATATTCTTAATACTTTCCACAGTCCTTGTCTATCCACCCTGTCATATGCTTTCTCCAAGTCCATGAAAGCAGCATACAACTTCTTTCCCTTCTCTAGAAACTTTTCCACTAAAGATCTAAGAACGAATATCTGATCTACACAACCTCTTCCCTTCCTAAAGCTTCCCTGTTCTTCTCCAACTAACTCCTCTGTTCTTTCTCTAACTCTGTCAATAAGTATCCTACCATACACTTTTCCTCTTATACTAAGAAGACAGATGCCCCTATGATTACCACACACTTCTTTCTCCCCTTTTCCTTTGTACAAGGGAATAATTATACCTTACTTCCAATCCTCCGGGACTCTACCTTCCTCCCAGGCCAATGTGCACATTTTCCACATCCATTCTACTACTATCTCTCCCCCATACTTCAGCATTTCGCCACACACTCCATCAATTCCTGGGGCTTTCCCCAATTTAACTTTCTTCATTGCTTCCACAACTTCTATCCTACTGATTTCTTCCTGTCTTCTCACCCCCCTCCTTCTCTCAGCCATTCCGCAGCCACTTATACTCGCATTACTTCCATTCTCTATGTTCAACAATTCCAAAAAGTGTTCTCTCCATCTGCTCAATTTTTATCCCTTCTCCACCAGTAATCTGCCATTTTTATCTTTCACTCCCCTACTAACTTCACTGCCACCGTGTCTTACTCTCTTCATCTCTTTCCAGAACATTTTCTTACAGTCCCTCCACTTTACACTCAAATTCCTTCCAAATTCCTCATCCACTCTCTTCTTACTCTCTCTTACTAATCTTTTCACCTCTCTCTTTCTTTCTACATATAACTCTCTCTTCCACCTCTCAATGTCTTCCACGCCCCTATTTCTCATCTATTCATTTTATGCTTTTCTCTTTTGTGCCACAGCCTGTCTCACCTCTTCATTCCATCATGCTGTTCCTTGCACCCCCTTCCGTCTTCTCTTCACCCTACACACCACATCACATGCTGCACATATTTCTTCTGTGAATATCCTGCACACACCTTCCACGTCCCCCATCTGCTCCAATTTATATTTTCCCAATTGTTCCTCCACTTCTCTCTTATATTCTGCCTTTTTCTCATCCTTTTGTAACCTTTCGACCTCCTTGCAACTACTCCTTCCTCCTGCCCTTCCCTTCTTCTATTTCTCCATCTTACTTGGATCTTGATTCTGGCCATCACCAAGTAGTGGTCAGAAAGTCCATTCCCCTATCCTCTATAAGCTCTTGCATCCATTACTCATCTTCGCATCCTTTCATCCACACACACATGATCAATCATTGCCTTCTTTTCATTCAGTTCACCACCCACCCTTCTCATCACTCGCCATGTATACCTGTGGATCATTTTGTGCCTGAAGAGGGTATTGGCTATTACCAATCCCCTCCAGGCACAAATGTCCACTGACGTACTACCATTCTCATCTATCTCAGCAGGCACACCCCACTCACCAACTATTCCACCCAACTTGACATTCCCTACTTTACCATTCATATCACCAATCAAAAACACTCTCTTATTCCTTCCAAACTCTTCCATGCACATTTCCACATTTGTCCAGAACTCTTCTCTCACTTTACTTGCACGATCTTGTATTGGCGCATACATGCACACAATCGCCCACATTTGTATTCCAACTTTCAATCTTACCCACACAATCCTTGAGCCAACTGATCCATACTCTCTTATTTTCTTCTTCCATCTTTTACTCACAACAATACACACTCCTTCTTTTGCCCTCTCATTCTCACCTACTGCACATATACCCCATCCATACTCCCATTCACTCACACTCACTCCTCTCCATTTAATTTCAGCTACTCCACATACATCCATTTTCACACCCTGAAGCACCTGGACAATCTCTCTCTCTTTCATCTCATCATTTGCACCCCTTACATTCCACGTTGCGATCCGTACCATGTCCTTTGTCCGGTCCTTGGTCGTCATCTTTTGGTCAGTCCTTGTCCAAGGCTTCTTGTTCGTCTTTTAAGTTAGCTGTTTTCTGGGGAGGGGCACAAACCCTCCACCAACCCTTTTAGTCACCTCATATGACAAGCAAGGATACTAGGGGAGTATTCTTGAAAACCTCCCTACCCCCAGGGGGTAAGTACACTCACGAGCACTAATATCTGCTCAGGGAAGAAAGGAGGGCGGTGACTTTCTTGAAAACCATGCTCGTGACATTGCCCCTAACATGTCTGTGACATGATGCTAACATGTTTGAGGCATGAATGTAACATGTCACGGGCAATGTTTCTGACAATGTTCGAGGGCAAGTGTGGCTGCATCTTAGGCATGCTGTTTATTTAGTTCACACACACACACACACACACACACACACACACACACACACACACACACACACACACACACACACACACACACACACACACACACACACATACACACGTTCAGTAGAGAGGCGGCCTGCAGTCCTGATGGACCCAGGTTCGAATCCCGGCTGGGGCAGGGAACAGTTTAAGGATATGAATATCATAAAATCAGACTTTCCTGATCTACTAGATGACCCGCTGACATGTCATAAAAGAACCACCGCTAATACCAATACACCAGTCCTTATGAGACAACCCTAGTATGTATTCAATATGGACGGTGGGTGTTAGCGCCGAAGTGGTGACATGTGGAGGTGTAGGAGGACTACTGGGCCTTGGGATATGCTACTGCCCCCGAGATATAGGCCCTGAAGCCTTTGCCCAGAGTTGGACACAAAAAAAACACACACACACACAAAAGCAAGCACGCATCCTCTGTCTGTCCGTCTGTCTGTCTGTCTCATCTACATAAACATTTGTTTGTCTGTCACTAACTTTTAATGTCACTGCCTCTCTGTAATGCCAAATCTTTAGCTGTTGCTGTCTCTGTCACAGAATCTGTCTCTGTCTGTCTATTATCACACACACACACACACACACACACACACACACACACACACACACACACACAAAGACAGAGAGAGAGAGAGAGAGAGAGAGAGAGAGAGAGAGAGAGAGAGAGAGAGCATGTGCACGGTTGAGTGGGTTGTGCTTCTACATGCGTGCGTATGCACGTGTGCGTGAGCTTACGTGTGAGCATGTATGCGTGCATGCGCGCGTGTGTGTGTGTGTGTGTGTGTGTGTGTGTGTGTGTGTGTGTAATACTGTCCTTGTTGTAGAGACTCGTATACATCTTCTTAGGATGAGACTTTGACTGGTGATTTCAAAACAGTATTAGGTGGAATTGCTAGAATCATAACATAAGTGAGAAGATGGCGGTTTTCAAAATGGCCACCACCGGTGTCTTTCAGGACTACAAAGGCTTACAGTTTCTAATAGAATGTAGTACCTGGAAGACTATCATGGGGTTTTCAGGCACGGCCAACACGATGGTGCCTATGAGAAATCAATACGACCTTGCATTGTACCCGAAATCCAAGATGTCCACCATCCGGATCCTCCCCAAACCATAAAGTATATCTTTTGAAACATCGCGACTGGATGATTTTTTTGTTAATTATGAGGTTTTCATTCACTGCCGACACGATAGTACCTTTACTGATTTGATATCGCAACATTTGATACCCAAAATTCAAGATGGCCACAAATAAGTAATGAAAACATAAGCACAGAAAAGTATTTATGCAAAGATATTTCCCAGTCATACACATATCAATACCATGTGAAGCTCATTTCACAAACATATGAGTTAATCATGGTTGAAAGATGGCATTTTCACTTATTTTGACAAACTGATTCCAGTTGATGACAAAAAAAATACACATTTGGCACCCTCCTTTTTGCACAAACATCGCATTGAGCCACACTTACAAACGACTAGCATTCTTTAGGGTAATGAATTCAGGCATTTTTCAGATAGTACTGTGTCATTGTCTTTCACCCATCCGTATATGATCGGGTCTGTGGCAGGGTGGATAACATCAAGAAGGCATGGAACTTTACAGAGTAAAATGGTCTCCTGATGCTGCCACGAATTGCGCTTGAAGTTGGTGGCAGGGCTTCCAACGATTTTGGTGTTGGAGCTCGCGGTTGGACTTCCACCTGGAGCTGGTTGAATTAGGGTTTGCTCTTCGCACCAGCCCTGACCCGAACGAGATACTCCTCAGCTTTCAAGATCTTGTCAGTGAGAGTGTCAGACTGCAAAATCATCCAGGTAATGCTCTGGATCACATGACAGAGGCATGTTTGGTACCTATCTTACTCACTGCATCATCTCCAGTCAGTATATGTGCCTTCACGATGACTTTAGATGGTCCTATTCTCAGCTCATCTGCAAGAGTGTGTAGTGGTATATGATGCCATCGCTCACCGGTGCCGAACGCTACCCACAATTCTTGGGAGCCTCGCTTTCGAAAATATTGAACATAACGAAGCAGACGTGCAACTGTGTCTGTGTCACTGTAAACTACCAGCAGCCGGCTACTTCCCCGATCCACCTCCCATGCACAGTACATCACTATGTGATCAACGGCTTCTTCCACATCACATGTCAGCATGTCAATAGGTTCTGTAGTTTCAGAAGGCTGTTGGGTGGACAGTCTTCCAGAGTGGAGAAACTCTGCTGACACAACACCATCATCTGTGATGCATCCACCAAGCACAACATTCAACTTCACCATCTCAGGAGTCGAGACGAGATCGCGAACGAGACGCTGTAGCATAGTTTTGTTGAATGAGGAGGTCCACATTTTACTCATCTGTTGGGGTATTGGGACACCTGCAGTAAGTTTAGTGAGGTCAATGGATTCAACTCCACAGGCGCAGAGTAGCCTTTCTCCACTCATAACAGATGACTCTAAGTTGCTGTCAAACATGATATAGGGGCTGGACCTGGAACAAACAGAGTGGCCCGCTGATAGCACACAAATGATTGCACTTTCGAATGTTCCCAATGAAGCAAAGTTTGAAAAGGAACGTATTTTCGACATGAAGTCCAATATAACGGATGCATTTACAGACAGGAAAGTGGAACTCGTCGCCTGTTAAGCTCTTCTCTAAGTCTGCGATGAGCGCACTTTTGTCAGTCTTGGAAGGAAGAGTGCCCTCAAATAGAGATGAAACAAGCACGACATCATGGGCATAGGTAGATTCAGGTTCCATGCCTCGCTCTTTCACAATTTCGATGTTGCACTGAGCCGCTGCTGTCATTTTTGATGTCACAGCATAAGTTGCACTGACATCAGTGAATGGTGTGCTGTCAAGCTGAGGTAATTTCCCCCTCGATATAGTGGTAGAGAGTTTTTTGGTCTTGTCAACAAACTTCTCTCTCCTGAATTCTCCCAGCTACTGTAAAAAGTTTTCTTGTGTTGCAGGGACATTATAGCGCCAACTGTGAAATGCAAAAATTTAGGGTAAGATATTCTAAGGATGTATTACCAACGACTTATTACACAAAAACGTAAGTTACACATTTCAGTGTCATATTCGTTTTCTGGAGAAACATTGAATACGTAACCATAAACGTTGGAAAAAAAATAAACGCACGATAGTGCAGAAATTCATATTCTGCGATAATGTCACGAGACAATTAAAGCGCCTTCCCAAGGGGGGGAAGGTTTGTGGATTTAACCTCCCCATTTGGAGAGAATGAAAAACCTGAATGGATATCTATCTATCTATCTATATACCTAGGCTGTTTCCCTCAAGGAAAGTGAGGTAGCCGAGACAGGACGACACACTCCCCATTTACTCATCCATTCAAACACATTCATTCGCATTTTAGCCCCAAGGGGAGAACGGACAGAACCTCACCGCACCACACCGCACAAGGGTCAACTGCGCAATGCAATCAGTAACATCACTGTCACTGAATGAATATAATACTATAAAAGCAGCTCAATAAATTAATTAAATCCTGTTAAAAATGTTACTAGAAGGAAAAATAATAGAAAGTGTTAAAAAATGTTCAACAAATTATAAGAAAGAACAAATAGAAGCGTTCACAAACGTCCAGAAGTTGCCAATGTTTACTTGTTATTTTGAAAAACAGAAAGGCGGTCAACTAAACTACTGCTTTGTGTTTCCTTTATCACTTTGTGAATAAACTATGTAATGATTTTTTAACCCTCCCCTCTTTCAGAAATCCTGCGCACTGCCCTGATTTCTACATAAGTGATGTGGAACTGTTAGCCTAACAGATGTATATCTTTTAGCTTAATTTTAACAGTAAACTTTTGTTTTAGTTACAAAGGCATCATTCCCACGGTAATGTATTTCATCAAGTAATACGTCATGAAATCGGATGTATATTACGCAATAAAGAATATTTTTCTTCTGACGAGGTCGTCGAGATCGCAGTTATGTTACAAATCTCGTCAGAACAAGGAAACCATCATTATAGCAATGAGGTGTCTCAGTTTCACCATGGTGTTGTAGCCGTCCTCGAAATTACACAGCATATAGACTTACTGGCATTAGGATTAAGCAGCCCCATGTCAATGACACGTTGTTGTTTTTAGCCTCAAGATGTTTATAATGGCTGGTTAGAACAAGATTACTCATTGGTCTTTCCGGAACCTGTACCGACATGGGAACTCCCAGTCGGTAATTTGACATTAATGTTTTATACCTAAGGTCACATGTTAAAGACAGAAGTTATAATAATCACTGCAGCAGAAAGCTTTGAATTGTGTAAGGAATAATCGGAAATCACTGGCAGAAACTGTATCGAATTGTTTATGTGCATATGTGCATCCACTCATCATGTTTTCATGTGACTGATACATGCTCCTTCATGAAAGTGTTCAAAATCAGATGTTCCACTGAGGTCAAAGGTTTGCCTCTTGCACTATGATGCGACTACTTAATAATAATAATAATAATAATAATAATAATAATAATAATAATAATAAAAAAGCAATATTATGAAGTGCATTCTAGGACACGCCATACCTACACACGTTCATCTGGGACTGAAACTAAATTATAATCAGAGTTCACTCAGCCATAGTATCTCAAAGCCCAGCTCGAATCACCTGAAGCTGTTAAGGTTACAGTGTTACCACACAAAACGCGGAGGGGTTGGCAAGCGAGGTATCACTTCTTCAGTGAGTGACTGTACACTCGGAAACCATATTCTCTAGCCCACCTGGGTTGGTGCCGGAGGTTAGTATAGCGACCGTTCTGGACGGCGGCCCACTCAAACTATCACGAGGCAACACACGCACGAACACACACAGTCCTTATGAACCATTCGAGGCTTCGCTCTGAATGTGTCATATGTTTCATCATTTTGCTGTATATAATGCTAGGTAGTCATAGCATGGCTATATAGATATCATTATGTATAAGAAATGTATGTGGCTTTGTATACTCTGCATTATTCTTCATTAAAGAGGGACAAGAAAAAAAATTAACGTAGGTTGTAGTTACGAAAGTAAGAATGGAAATAAAGACTTCCAAACCACCCAGTGATTCCACACAATATTTTCAGTGTGTATGTGTGTGTGTGTGTGTGTGTGTGTGTGTGTGTGTGTGTGTGTGCAAGCGAGACAAGGAAGTGAACTTTTGTATTACGTGTGTGTGTGTGTGTGTAAGCGAGACACGGAAGTGAACTTTTGTATTAAGTGTGTGTGTGTGTGTGTGTGTGTGTGTGTGTGTGTGTGTGTGTGTGTGTGTGTGTGTGTGTAAGCGAGACAAGGAAGTGAATTTTTGTATTGTGTGTGTGTGTGTGTGTGTGTGTGTGTGTGTGTGTGTGTGTGTGTGTGTAAGCGAGACAAGGAAGTGAACTTTTGTATTGTGTGTGTGTGTGTGTGTGTGTGTGTGTGTGTGTGTGTGTGTGTGTGTGTGTGTGTGTGTGTGTGTGTGTTTTCTGTAACATAAAGCTTCATCCGTAGTAGGCATGATTTTTCATCAAGGGGTGTCTCCATTCATTGTCGGTGATAGCCCGGCCATCCGTCATTGTGAGCATCGTCCCATAGCACCATCAAAACCATGGTTCATCCATATTTCCTTTCTTTCGTGTAACCATATCCATAAGACTATGTGCTTGCTTTTCATTTCTTTATTTATCAAACTAAAGTTTTTTTTTTTATGCGAGGAAGAAGGAACCAAAGGCCATGAGCCCGCAGTAACAGTTCCCTCCAAGAGAAAAACAAAATACAATAGAGAGCCAAATTCAAGATCCGATCATTTTGAGATGCCTGGACACACTGCGTTTCAAAGACTGGAGATCATAGGCAGCAGGAAATACAGACAGAGGGAGACAGTTCCAGAGTTGACCTGTTGCATAAATGAAAGACTGGGAGTAACGGTTAACTCTCGCATTAGAGAGTTGGACAGAAAAGGGATGAGAGTTTGCTGCCAGACGGGTGCTACGCGCCCGTCGTAGAGGTGGAGGAATGCAAGCAGACAGTTCAGAGGAGCAGTGACCATTAAAGCAACGATAGAAAAGAGATAAAGATGCAACAGTGCGGCGAAGAGACAGATGTTGAAGGGAGTCAGTGAGAGGAGGAGAGTTAATGAGACGAAAAGCCTTTGATTCCACCCTATTGAGAAGAGCTGTATGTGGGGAGCCTCCCCACACATGAGAGTTGTACTCCACACAGGGGCGGATAAAACCTCTATGTGCAGGGGTAAAGAAAGAGCGGAGTCAAAGCACACCCAATCTCTTGGAAGCAGATTTTACAAGAGATGTAATATGATCTTTCCAAGATAAGTCCCGAGTAAATGAAACCCCAAGCATGTTCAAGGATGATGCAGGATTAAGCTGAATATTATTAAACATTAGTGGGTATACCTACCCACTAATGTCGGGTTGATAGGTGTAAGAACTGAGTCTTAGATGCATTAAAAACAACCATATTATTTTAACCCCAGTCAGAGAAACGAGCCAAGTCAGACATTAGGTGTGCCATAACCTCATCCCTTGTTTGTTGAAGTAACTGTTGAGATGGGCGTTGAGAGAACCGAATGGAAAGGTGAAGGGTGGAGTCATCAGCATATGAGTGGATTGGGTTAGATGTACAGCTTAGAAGATCATTGATGAATAAAAGGAAGAGAGTTGGTGATAGGACAGAGCCCTGAGGAGCACCAATGTTGATAGATCTAGGAGAAGAACGATGGCCGTCTACAACAGCGGCTATAGAACGACCAGAAAGGAAGCTAGCGATGGAGGCACAGATAGAAGGATAGAAACCGTAAAAGGGCAGTTTGGAAATTAAAGATTTATGCCAGACTCGATCGAAAGCCTTTGAGATGTCAAGTGCAATGGCAAAGCTTTCGCCAAAGTCCCGAAAGGAGGATGACCAGGAGTCTGAAAGGTAGGTGAGAAGATCGCCAGTGGAGCGTCCCTGACGGAATCCGCACTGATGATCGGAAAGAAGGTTGTGATAGGAAAGATACCTTAAAATTTTTCTATTGAGAATTGACTTGAAAACTTTTGAAATACAGGACGTTAAAGCAATTGGACGATAGTTGGAGGGTTGGGAGTGGTCACCCTTCTTTGGGACTGGCTGAATGAGAGCAAACTTCCAGCAAGAAGGAAAGGTACAAGTTGACAAAGGCGAAAGAGTTTGCCTAGGCAGGGTGTAAGCACAGAAGCACAGTTCTTGAGTAGAACAGGAGGGACCCCATCAGGCCCATATGCCTTGTTAGTACTGAGGCCAGTGATGGCAGAAAATACATCAGCTGAAGAAATTTTAATGTCAGCCATGAGGAAGTCAGAGGGGGGAAGTGATGGAGGAACAGCACCGGAATCATCTAAGGTGGAATTGGAGGAGAAAGTCTGTGCGAAGAGATCTGCTTTATCAGTAGAAAAAATAGCTACAGAACCATCAGAGTAGAAAAGAGGAGGGAAGGATGATGAGGTAAAGTTGTTAGAAAGATTTTTGGCAAGGTGCCAAAAGGAGTGGGAAGAATTCGAGTTGGAGAGTTGAGAGCATTTAGTACAGATGAAATTATTTTTAGTAGAGCGAAGAACAGACGATTCCAGGCAGAAACGTAAAGATGATGTGATTCAGGGGTGGGTTGGCTCCAGTACCTTTTGTAGGCCCTCTCCTTGTTGCGGACAGCATTAGAACAAGCGTGATTAAACCAAGGCTTTCTTGCGTTAGTCAAAAGATATGAGAAACGAATGTATGCTTCCATGCCCGAGAGAATAACCTCCGTAATGTGCAAGGCACACTGAGATGGCTCATGGCCATGAAAGCAATAATCATTCCCGGGGAAAATCAAAGAAGTACTGCCTGAGGGCCTCCCAGTCCGTGGCTCCAAAATGCCACAGACGACGTTTCCCTGGAGAATCCACAGGCTGTACCGGAGTGATAGGACAGGTTAAGGTAATAAGGTTGTGATCGGAGGAGCCCAACGGAGAGAAAAGATTATCAGAGTAAGCAGAAGGATTAGTTGTGAGGAAGAGGTCAAGTATGTTGGAGCTCTCTCCAAGGCGGTCAGGGATACGGGTAGGGTGCTGTACAAGCTGCTCTAGGTCATTAAGGATAGAAAAGATGTAGGCTTGTTCACCAGGTGGATCAGTGAAAGGAGAGGAGAGCCAAAGGTGGTGGTGAACATTGAAACCTCCTAGAAAGGAGATTTCTGAGAAAGGAGAAATGGATAGAATGTGTTCCATCGTAGAAGTAAGATAGTCGAAGAATTTTTGATAATCAGTAGAATTAGGGGATAAGTAAACAGCACAGATATATTTAGTCAGAGAATGACAGGAAAGCCGAAGCCAGAGTGTAGAGAATTCAGAAGAATCGAGTTCAGGAACATGAGAGCAAGATTAGTCATTGCGTATATATACACAACAGCCACCTTTGGCTTTGAAATGAGTATAGAGAAAGTAGGAGGATACAGAATAGGGTTTGCTGTCAGTTACCTCAGACAGCTGAGTCTCAGTTAGAAAAAGAAGGTGAGGTTTAGAGGAGGAGAGGTGGTGCTCAACAGAGCGAAAGTTAGAGGAAAGGCCGCGAATGTTACAGAAATGAAGAAGAGAGTCAGACAGTGGTTCCAGGCACCTCGAGTCGTCACCGGGAGAGAGGCGGATGGTGGGGGCATTTATGGTCCCCCCCGCTGGGGACTCCGAGGCTTGGTGATGAGACGCCATTTTAGTTGAATTTGTAATAGGAAGTGTAGTGTGTACTGTGCATGTAGTTTTGTGTTGATAGAGAAATTTGTACTGGAGAGCATGCTGACCTACTCTCTGTGTAACTGAGACACTGAAAAAATTCAGCAAAGGGGGATGGTCAGGAACTAGTCGTGAGGGCTGATGAAACGGGAGCTCCAGCACTCCCTGTCATCAGCTTTCCATCCACCTCGGGAGTACTGCCTGCTCGACTGGTGCTACAGTCTACTCTCTCAAATGTGGATCAATAACTCGTTTTTTCACACACAGATACACACAGAGCAACAAGATTGTTTTGTTGGCGTGACTATTGGTCATATGAAACTCCCAAAATATTTTTCACATTTATTATGCATAAGCATTGTAAACATATGTGATTACTGTAGTAATATACTCGGTCTTGACAGATTTCCAAGAGTTATGCACATTTATGCATAAACATTGCAAGCAAATTTATGTGAAGTGACGTATAATCACATAGTAAAATACTTTGACAAATTCCCGAGAGTTAGGAAAGAATGTGTATGTGGCCCCAACGAGGTTACACGAGGCGCTACCTCCCCCGCCACCCTCAACAAGGCAACGTCGAGAGCGGAGATTTAATTCCTGACTACAGGATCCCGAGGGAAGGCTGCTACCACTGACACACCTCGTGCCCATACTTTAATACCCTGTCCAACCTCTATTTGCTGCTATAACTTCATGCAATCTGGCGGGCATGGAATCTACCAGATTGCTGCAGATGTTGGGCCTCCTCCTAATTCCCTCACACACATGATGTGCATGTCTCACCACCTCGTTTTCTCCTCAACACCCCATTCAGCAACTACATGCGCCCAAAGATTTTCTACTGGATTACAATCGGCCCCTTTAGGGGGCCTGTCCAATAGAATAATTTATAGGTGCATGCACCTCAAACCAACGCTTGACTGCCAGACTTGTATGTATTGGACTGCGGTCTTGCACCATATAGGTAGGCTGCGGGTCTGAGATGGCATATGTTCGCACAAACCATGAATTATGAGAAAAAAGGAAAAAATCAAATAACGGATTGGATGAACAGGCACTCATACATACTCGGCGGACTGTCAGAGCTGGGAGACTCCTGTGACATCATCACACCCCGGTGGATGCGCGCGAGTTAACCTTATCTCGTTTACTCCTGCTCTGGGATACAGTGCAAGACCGGTAAGGTGCCAGATTCGGGTTCACTTCACGAATGCCATGCCTGTGTATTTGACCAGGACTGTAAATAACTTTTACAACAACCCGTAGGGTTTCCGCTCATTACGTCCGTCACATGTTCTCAGTACTTGGCATTATGTTTTATATTCTCATGTCTCAGGAACACCCCCTTACGTAATGATTGGTATTTATGAAACAGCCTGAATATTTAGGGAATCCGTTATGCTCATCGGTCACCGGTGCGATGATACAGGATGGGTTGCTGGGGGGATGGTTAGCAGTCCTGTTGAACTGCCAGGTAGACAAAATAGCCAACGCGTAATCAAAGAAAACCCATGGGCAAGAGACATTAGTAAAATAAACTAGGTCATTTTAAGGCGTGTACACCCATTATATACTAACCTATTTGTCTTAACGAGGCTGTTTGGTTATTCTATGCTAACTAGCCTGTTTCGGTGAGGGGATAATATTATACAATATATATATATATATATATATATATATATATATATACAAACCAGCTTATGTCTGAACTGTCTCATATTTGAACTAATTATATATTAACCTTCACTACTAAGGATGACGCCTGGTGCTACCAACACACACACACACACACACACACACACACACACACACACACACACACACACACACACACACACACACACACACACACACACACACACACACTGAAAATATTGTGTGGAATCACTGGGTGGTTTGGAAGTCTTTATTTCCATTCTTACTTTCGTAACTACAACCTACGTTAATTTTTCTTCGTGTCCCTCTTTAATGAAGAATAATGCAGAGTATACAAAGCCATATACATTTCTTATACATAATGATATCTATATAGCCATGCTGTGACTACTTAGCATTATATACAGCAAAATGATGAAACATATGACACACTCAGAGCGAAGGCTCGAATGGTTCATAAGGACTGTGTGTTGTTCGAGCGTGTGTTGCCTCGTGATAGTTCGAGTGGGCCGCCGTCCAGAACGGTCGCTATACTAACCTCCGGCACCGACCCAGGTGGGTTAGAGATTATGGTTTCCGAGTGTACACCTGTAGTAGAGTCTCAGGCCACTCCATCTTACTTCACCTTGTCTCCTACTTCTCCTGTAGCTTGTCATGCTATAATAACTGAAGAAAAACGAAGGAAAACATCACGAGAGTTAAGGCAGAGAGAAAGGGAAAAAATGGAACAGAACAGAAGAGGAGAAAGATATAGAAATGGAATGAGAATAGAAAAAGGATGAAATCAAGAGAGACAAAGACATAAGAATAGAAAAAGAAAATAAGGAAAAGATGGAAGAAAAATTCAGAATTTAATCATAAAGATAGCAGAGAAGAAGAACAAGAAATACCGCAGAGAAGGAGAGAGAGAGAGAGAGAGAGAGAGAGAGAGAGAGAGAAGTAAACTGGGTGGAACTCTAAAAACCTACCATAATTCAAGGAGGTAGAAAGGGGAAATTACAATGGACAAAGAAAAAGAGGAAATGGAAAAGATGAAAAATGAGAAAAATGAATTAAGAAAGAAAGAACAAAAAGAGTGAGAGGGGTAGATCGGAACAGAAAGGTAGATCAGTAGAAGACAATAGTGGAATAAAAAACAAAATAAGAATAATAGAGGAAATAAAGCATTTGAGAAAGAAATATAAAAAGGAGCGTAGTTGCAACCAGGGTGGAACTCAAGACACCTTTGTTAGAATCTCAGGCCGATCCACCTTACTTCACCTTGGCTCCTACTTCTTTATTGCTGTATTGTTGTAATATAGTGAAGAAAGAAATGCGACAGAGAAACGGAAAGGTAAAGACGAAGACAAAGAAAGGAGAGAGAGAGAGAGAGAGAGAGAGAGAGAGAGAGAGAGAGAGAGAGAGAGAGAGAGAGAGAGAGAGAGAGAGAGAGAGAGAGAGAGAGAGAGGAGTAAAATAAGAGCTGGAAAAAAAGAGAAAAGAGAAAAAGTTGAAAAAGAAAGTAAGAAGAAAGCAAGAAAGGGAACAGAAGGGAAAATAAGAAAAAAGGAGAAAAAGGAAGAAAAGAATGAAAAAAAAAATTATATAAGTGTGAAGGAAAGAAAAAATGGGTAAAGAAGGAAAATGAGTTGTAAATAATAAAGGTGTTAACTCAGCACACCTGTAGTAGAGTCCCAGGCCGCTCCACCTTTCTTCATCTTGTGTCCTACCTCTCTTGTTGCTTGTGATGTTGCATTATAGTACCTATGTCTGTGTGGATGATTATGGTGCTGGCAGTGATGATGATGATGATGATGATGATGATGATAATGGTTATATTATTTATTATTGTTAATAATGAGGTTCTAGTGCAGCTACTACCTCCCTGCTAGCCTGTTGCTGTAAGTCGTAGCATTAATCTAATGTAGCCATTGCTGAATGTGATGATGATGATGATGATGATGATGATGATGATGATGATAGTTACGATGACATCATGAAAAAGCTAAATGAACCGGCCAACCAACCTTTTAATGAGACAATAAACAACAGACTGGATAAAGTTGGTACTCACACAGGTAGACCAGACAGGTACTGCACAACTCCTTACCTGAAACAATAAACCATATTATACAGACTGCATTATTTGATTACACAAGAATTATGACAATGAAATAAATTAACTATAAAAATAATTTGCCATTAGAGTACGTTAGTACAGCGGAAAACCCGACTTCATAGCCCTACCTTTTTTTTAGCTTGTAATGCCGTGATGAAATGGCGAAAGAAAAAAAGAAGAAAGAAACTAGAAAAGAAAGATTGTGGGAAGGAAGAAAATAAAAACACAATGAGGGTATTAAAAGAACTAAAAATAAATCGAGAAAAAAGTATGGCGTTAAACAAGTGATACAGATAAAGAGAAAAGTAGAAAGGAACACACAATTAAAAACGAAACCAAACATGGGGAAAGAAAAGGAGAAAGGAAGATAAAAAAGATACAAAAGCAGAAAAAGAACGAAAAAGGAAAAGAGGAGGAAGAAAGAAACAGGAAATGAGAAAAAAAGTAAATGAGAGACAATAATAAAAGGAGCAACTTATGATTTTTAGGTCGAGCTCAAGACACCTTTCATAGAATCTCAGTCTGCTCCACATTACTTCACTTTGGCTCCTTATTTCAGCATTGCTTTATTGCTGTAATATAGCAAAGGAAGAAAGGCGAATAAAAAAAGAAAGAAATGGAGACTTAAAGTAAAAAGGAATAAATTAGAAAGGCAATGAGTAAGAGAGTACAAGAAACCAGTAAGACAAAAGAGAGTTATAGCGAAAACGAAGTTCTACGAAGTATGGGTGAAGGTGTTAACTCGGTACACCTCTTGTACAGTCCCAGGCCGCTCCACCTTGCTTCACTTCGCCTCCTACCTGTCTTGTAGCTTGTGATGCTGTAATATAGATGTGGATTTGATCTTATGTCGCTAATGGTGCTGCTGGTGACAGTGATGACGATAATGGTGTTGGTGGTGCTGACAGTGAAGTAACAATGTTAGTGCTCGTAATAATGATGTTAAACCAATGGATGATGATGGTGTTGGAGGTGGTGGTGATAATGATGGCGGTGGTAATGGTGATTTACGTTTTTTTTTTTTTTTTTGTAATGAAAATTATATGGATAATGATGATTGAAACTACCGAGGTAACGATGGTGATGATGATGATGATGATGACGAAGAAAATGAAGTGGAACAATAGCGATGATGACAATCTTACTTCATCCCTGTTCCTACCTCTTGCAACTTCTAATGTTGCAGTAAAGAAAGGAGAAAGAAGGAAAGAGAGAGAGACAGACTAGGAAAAAGAAAAAAAATGGAAAAAAAAAAAAAAGAAAGGAACGTTAAAGAATCTTCACAAAAAAAAACAGAAGGTGAAGGAAAGGAGAGGACAAAAGGAGGAACATCGATGAGTGGGTGAAGGTTTGAACTTTGTACACCTGTAGTAGAGTCCCAGGCCGCTCCACCTTACATCATGTCTCCGCCTACCTCTCTTGTAGACAGTGATATTGTACTATTGTTGATAAAGGTAACGGAAATGACAAAGTAGAATGGAAGAGAGAGAAGGAAAATGAAGAAAGCGAAAAAGAAGTATAAAGAGGAGAAGGAAATAGAGAAATAGGGACAGGAAGCAGATTGAGGATATAACTCATTACACACAGCAGTCCAAGGTCGCTCCACATTACTCCATCTTGTCTCCTGCTTCTGGTATAATTGTAATGCTGTATAAATGGATAGACAATTGTCCATGTAGATGATGTTGAGAGACAGAGAGAGAGAGAGAGAGAGAGAGAGAGAGAGAGAGAGAGAGAGAGAGAGAGATCAACGTAGTCAAAGAAACTGAATTCGAGACACCTTTGTTCGCATCTCAGGTCACTCCACCTTGGCTCCTTCTCTTTTTGTTACTCCGCTGTACTCTAGTCAAGGAAGACGGGAGAAAGAAAGAAAATAAACAAGAAAGGAAAAGGCAAAGAAAGAAAGGTAGAAGACAGAACATATGGAAGTAGAGAACACACAAAAATAATAAAGGTGTGACGAGAAAGAAAGGAATCAAAACAAACAAATTTTTGGTAATGAAAGAAGCAGGGGAGGAGGACGAGAATGAGTTACTGCATGATGCAAAGAAGACAAGAAGGAAACGGAGAAACAAGGAAAATTAGGAATAAACAGTAAATGTGTTAAATTAGTAACCTGTCATTGAGTCACAGGCCGCTCCATCTTGCATAATCTACCCATCTATTCTCCTACCGCTAAGTAACTTATGATGGAAAAAACTGGAAAAAGAAAGAACGAAAAAAGGCAGAGAGAGATAAAGACCGAAAGTAAGAAACTGAGAAATATGTAAAAATTAGACACTGAGCAGAAGGTGAAAGAAAAGGAAACACACCGGATAAGGGCAGAACTCGGTACACCTGTAAGAAAGTCCCACGTAGCTTTACCTTACTTCATCTTGTCTCCTACTTCTCTTGGAGATTTGGGTGCTATAATAATAGTGATGGATTTAATCAAAAGTTTCTAATGGTGATGGCGGTGATGATGCTGATGGTGACTTAGGGGAGCTTTGGTGATAACTAAATAAGCTAATGGCGAATCAGTGGCAAAGATGTTAACTCGGTACACATGTTGTAATGTCTCAGACCGCTCCACCTTACTTCATCTTATCGTCGACCTCTCCTGTAGCTTACGACGATGTAATGTATAAGACGAGAAGGAAATATAATGTGGGAGACGGACTGAGGGAAAATAAGAAATACTGAATGGAAAAAAAAGGAACAAAGCAAGACCGAGAAGAAACAAAAGGATAGAGAATGAAGGAAAAGGATGACGAAAGTGGGTCGAACTCGGTACACCTGTAGTAGAGACCCAGACCGCTCCACCTTACTTCATCTCGCCTCCTGCACTCTCTTGTAGCTTGTGATGCTGTAATATAGATGTGGCTTTTATCTGTAGTAGCTAAACGTGGTGATGGTGGTGATAGTGATGATGGTGATTTGGATCAGTTCTTACGATAATGAGAATTTTCTGGCCCATGCTAATTATGATGACTGTGGTAATTATGATGATGTTACTGATGGTCGTAATAATAACAAATCATCTCGCATCTTAACTCCTTATAGATTGTGAGAGTGTAATATATGGAAAAAATTCAGGAGGAGATGCAAAGAAAGTTGGCAAAAAAGAAAGAAAAAGTGGAAGAAAGAAGATAATGAATAATTAAGAAGATTTTAAAAAACAGAAATGACAAAGAAACAATAATAAGAAAGGATTAGTAAAGAAAGGAAGATAATGGGACAGGACGAAAGAATAGTAAGAAACAAAAGGAGAATAAAAAGAAAAGGTATGAGAGAGAGAGAGAGAGAGAGAGACGAGGAATATGAGCAGTAAACATGAAAAGGAGCCGCGAAAGAGAGGCCAGGGTGGAACTCGAGACACCTTTGTTAGAATCTCAGGCCGCTCCACCTTACTTCACCTTGGCTCCTACTTCTCTTGTAGTTTGCTGCTGTAATGTAGTGAAGAAGAAGTAATAATGTGAGCTGAAAGTAAGGAGAAACAAAACAAGATAAGATTTAAAAAATACACAATGAGAAATAGAAAAAAAAAAGGGAAAGGAGAATAAAATTAGGGAAAACATTGAGAAAATACGAGGAAAGAGGAAACCATAAGGGAAACTGAGCAAGATAAAGAGGAAATGAACTGGAGTAAAACAAAACGTGAAATAATGGGAGAGGGAAGAAAGTAAAGAGGGAAAGAAGAATACTGAAACATAAATAGCGTGAGTGTTAATTCGGTACACCTGTAGTAAGAGTCCCAGGTCTCTCTACTTTACTTCATCACGACTCCTACCTGCCTTGAAGCTTGTGATGCCATGATTTGATGAAAGAAATAAACAGAAGGGAAGAGGAGTGCGAAGTAAAAGGAGAAAGTAACTGACAAGTGAGGCAAAAGGAACGTTAAGGAAAATTTTGGAAACGGAAAACAACGGAAGAAAATACACATATTTGAATAGAGAGAGAGGAATGGAAAAAAAAAAAAAATAAACTGCATAAAATTAAAGAGGAAGAAAATTATGAACAAAAAAGTAAAGGAAGACGCTAAGAAAAGATCAATTATTGTGCAGAAAATGAGAGAGAAATAAAGAAAAGGAGAGTGACACGAAGGTCCGGGTGAAGGATTGAACTTTGTACACGAGTAGTAGAGTCCCAGGCCGCTCCACCTTACTTCGTCTTGTCTCCTACCTCATTGTAGTTTGTGATGCTGTAATGTAGTTGTGGCTTTGACCTACAGTGTTAATATAGCTAATAGTGATGATGATGATGATGATGAAGGTGTTGGTGGTGAGCTTTGACAAGAATAACTATATGGTCCAGAAAGATGGTGACTAGGGTGATGGTGATGGTGATGTAGCTGAACGCTGATGAGTATTATGAACACTGTATACTTGATGATGATGATGACGTTGGATCTGGTGATGTAAATTACTACCGATTACAATAACCTTATTTAATCTGGTCTCCTCTTTGTCCTGTAACTTGGAGTGTCGTAATACAGCGGAAGAAGGGAGGAAGAAAGAGAAATCAAGAAGTGAAGAAGATAGAAAAAATGAAGAGGAAAATAATGAATGAAAAAAAAAAATCATAGGGCCTAACATAATGAGAGAATATAAAGAGAATTACAAAATGGGAGGAAAAAGAAAAGAGAAACTGAAAGAGCAAAGAAGGTGAATGACTGAAAGAAGGGATTTTAAAATAGTTACAAAAAGAGAAAGAAAGAGGGTAAAGAAAAAGAACACGGGGAGAATGAGAAATAAAAGAAGATAAACAGAAAAGAATAAGTACGAAATGGAAGTGGGAGAGAAGAAAAAATGGAGGAGAAAGAATATTGGGTTGAACTCGAGACACCTTTGTTAGAATCTCAGGCCGCTCCACCTTACTTCACCTTGGTTACTAGTTCTCTAATAGTTTTTTTTTATTTGTAGTAATAAAGTTAGGAAAAGAGACTGCAAGAAACGGAAGGAGAATGAAAGCCTGAAAGGAAAAGGAAAAACTGAGGGAAAAGGAAGCTGACAAAATATTAAAACCCAATAGGAAAAGAAAAAGCTGAATGGAAAAAAGAAAAGTAAAAGGAAATAGACCAGTTGAAAGGAAGGAAGAAAAAAGGAAAGGAAACAGGAAAAACTACAAGGAGAAAGAAACAAAACGTGAAGAGAGACGAAAGGAATCATAAGGAGAAAGAGAAGAAAGTAAGAGAACAAAGCTAAACGATGAAAGGAGAATGAAATATGAGAAGAAAGAGAAGTGGATGAATGAAACAAAACAAGGAATTAAGATGGAAGGAAAGAAAGTAAAGGAGGAAAGAAGAGCATGACGCATAAAAGAAAATATGTTAATTCGGTACACCTGTAGTAGAGTCCCAGGCCGCTCCACCTTACTTCATCTCGCCTCCAACCTCTCTTGTAGTCTGTGATGCTGTAATGTTGATCTATGTACCTGATAATTGTGCTGGCAGTGATGATGGCGATGGTGGTGACTTTCGTGGTGACAATGATGGTTGTCTTGATGGTGATGTTGATAGCGCTTAGTTTTGCTGATAACACAGGTTACGATGGGTAAATAATGATGATGATGATGATGAAACTGATGATGATGATGACTCCGGTAGTGATAATGATGGCTGTCACGATGATGATGATGATGATGATGATGATATTGTTTATGATGATAACAAAGGTAACTACAGTATGGATAAATGATGATGATTATTGATGGTGATGATTATTGATGATGATGACCGAGCTGGTGGTGTATAAGAAGTTACCATCAGTGTAAATAACCCATTTCATCACTCTTCCATCCTCTCTCGTAACTTATGATCGGAGGAAAAAGAAAGAAAGAAAAGGGAGAAGGAGGAAATTAGAAAAGAAAAAAGAAAATGAGGAAAGAAGACAATAGGACGAATACATATAAGTTCAAAAATAAATGACAGAATTAAAAAAGAAAACGAGAAACAACGGAGGATAGAGAGGTGGACTTTAATTACCGGAGACAAAAAAAGAACACAAAAAGGAATAAAAATAAAGGGGAAAAAATAAAAACATGAAGGAAGAAGATTAGCACAAGGTAATTATGCAGGAGAGAGAGAGAGAGAGAGAGAGAGAGAGAGAGAGAGAGAGAGAGAGAGAGAGGAAAAAGGAGCAACGGTGCAAGGGAGCATCGACCTTGAGACACTTTTGATGGATTCTCAGGCCGCTCCTCCTTACTTCAACTCGGCTCCTACTCTCTTGTTGCTTAATTGCTGTTGTATAGAAAAGAAAGAAGGAAAGGAAAGAAAAAGAGAAGGAAAGAAGGAAATACAGACTAAAAAAGAAAAGATAAAGGAAGATAAAGGAGAAAGAAAGGAGTAAAGGCTAAAAAAGAAGAGAGGGAGGAAGAAAAGGAAAAAGAAGAAAAGAAGTAAATAAGGAAGGGCTAAAAAAGGAAATGAGAGAGGAAGGAAAGGAGAAAGAAAAGAATGAAGAAAAGGAAAACATAAAAAGATTAAAAAAAAGAAAAAAGCAGAAAAGGAAAGAAGGAGAACCAAATAAATAAATATATAAGAACTAACGACATAGAAGGAACTAGAATGGCACTCAGTAGAGCGCACACCTCCGCCAAGGCCCAACATGCAGTTCCTTTTAATTCAATCGTCTAATCTTATACGGAAAAAGAATGGCACTCACTAGAGCGTATACCTCCGTAAGGCCCAACATGCAGTTCCTTTTAATTCAATCGTCTAATCCAATAGGGAAAAAAAATGACACATACTAGAGCGCATACCTCTGCCATCAACATCCATGCAATATTCACTGAAGATTTACGAAAATGTCGAAAAACGCCATATCTCGCAACGTTAAAGAAAGTGAAAAAAAAAAAAAAAATCCTGGATCCGAACTTTTATCCGGATATGCACCAAAATTTAATGGAGTCTATTCCGGGCAAAGGCCCATTCTTCTACCAAGTCTTTTGGAAATCCGTCTAGTAGTTTTTGTGTAATCTTACTCACAATCCAACAAACAAACAAACAAACAAACAAACGTACAGGGGTAAAAACATAACCTCCTTGGGGGAGGTAATGATAGAGAAATTAATAAAAAGATATAGAATTAAATGAGAAAGAAGAAAAGACTCAGATGAAAAGAAATAATATTCTGAAGAATATGAAGAGGAAAATGAGGGCACTGAATCAAAATGTGAGGTAAAAAAGAAGAGAAATGTGAAAATAATGAAAAGAATTATGAACTGTAAAGGTGTTAAATGGTACACCTGTAACAGAGTCCCAGGCCGCTCCGCTCCACCTTTCTCTCTTCTTTCCTCTATTGTAGCTCTTGATGCTGAAGTGCAGCATTGTGGAGAGAGAGCGAGAGAGAGAGAGAGAGAGAGAGAGAGAGAGAGAAAGCGAAGGGGAAAATTAGAAAAAGGAAAAAAAATACAAAGCAGATGGGAAGAAAGCACAAAGAAGGAAAAGAAGAACAAAGAGGGAAAGGAAGGCCAGAATTAAACAAAAGTGAAATAAAGAATTAAGTAAAGAAGGGGATAAAGAAGGAAAATGAGTTGTAAATGATGAAGTTGAGTCCCAGGCCGCTCCACCTTCCTTCATCTTGTCTCCTACCTCTCTTGTAGCTTGTGATGTTTTATTATAGTACCTAAGACTGTGTGGCTGATTATGGTGCTGGTAGTGCTGCTGCTGCTGCTGCTGCTGCTGCTGCTGATGATGATGATGATGATGGTTATATAAGTTACTAATGCTGCTGCTGCTGCTGATGATGATGATGATGGTTATATAAGTTACTAATACTATTAATGACGTTACTTAGCTAGGCTCCTATCTCCTTTCTGGCTTGTGATGCTGTAAGTGGCAGCTTTTATCTAATGATGCTGTTGGTGATTATGATGATGATGATGATGATGATGATGATGATGATGATGATGGTGATGATGATGGTGATGATTGTGATAATAGTTGCGGTGATAGCAAGAAAAAATTAAGTGTACCAACCAACCAACCTTTTAATGAGACAATAAACAATAGACTGAATGAAGTTGGTACTCACACAGGTACACCAGACAGGTACTGCTTACCTGAAACAATAACCCATGTTATACAGACTGCTTTATTTGATTACACAAGAATTATATGACAATGTAAGTAATAAATAAACTACAATTATAATTGGCTTTGTAGGTTTGTACAGAGGAAAACCTGACTTTATCTCGCTATCTTTCTTGTAGCTTATGATGGCGTAATTAAAGAAGGAAAAAGACAAAGAAAGAAAGGAAAAAATATAGACAGCGGGAAGGAAGGAAATAAAAGTATATAGGTAAACAAAATGAGAGAATTAAAAGAAAAGGACAAGGAACTGGATGGGGTGATGGAGTGATGTTTAGTGGCTAAACGTGGTGATAGGGATGATGGTGATTTGGATAAATTCTTATGTTAATTAAAATTTTCTGGCAGATGATGATGATGACGATGACGACGAAGACGACGAAGATGATGATGATGATGATGATGGTAATAATAACAATTCATGTCATATCTTAACTCATTACAGGTTGTAATGGAGTAATATTATATGGAGGAAATTTAAGAGGAGATGCAAAGAAAGTTCCGGAGAAGAAAGAAAGAATATGTGGGAGAAAAGAGAAAATGATAAGAAAGATTTTTAAAAATGAAAAAGAAGAAAAGTAAGGAGGAAGACAACGCAGCAGGACGAGAGAGGAGTAACAGACAAAAAGGGAAAAAAACAAACAGAAAATGTTTGAGAGGGAAAGAAAGAAGGAAAGGAAAGAAATATAAGAAATAAACATAAGAAGGAGCCCAGATAGAGTGTGTCATGGTGGAACTCGAGACACCTTTGTTGGAATCTCAGGCCGCTCTACCTTACTTCACCTTGGCTCCTACTTCTCATGTAGTTTGTTTCTGTAATAATTGTGAAGAAAGAAAGCAGAGACGAATGTAAGGAGAAACAAAATATGATAAAATAAAATAAAAGGAAGAGGAAGAAGTATTAAGCAAAGAGAATAAAAAAGACAAATGAGAGAAAGAATAAGGGAAAGTTAGAAAATATGAAGAAAGGGAAAAGGATCAAGGAAAGTGAGAAAGAAAAAGAGGAAAAGGACTGGAATAAAACAAGACGTGAAATAATGAAGAAGAAAGTAAAGAGGGAAAGAAGAATAATGAAACTTAAACAGCAAAGGTATTAACTCGGTACACCTGTAGTAAGAGTCCCAGGTCGCTCTAGTTTACTTTATCTCGACTCCTACCTGCCTTGGAACTTGTGATGTCATGGTTTGATGAAGGAAGTAAACAGAAGAGAAGAGAAGAGTGAATGAAAACGAGAAAGTAAGAGATAAGTGAGGAGAAAGGAACGTTAAGGAAAATATAGGAAAAAAAATGCACATATAAAACAGAGAGAAAATAAAAACAAATTGTGTGGAATGAAAAACTTAGAAAATGAAGAACATGATAGTAAAGGCGAAAACAAAGAAAATATGAAAAGAATACTGACTATGAGAGAGAAATAAAGATAAGAAGACAGCAGGGCAGTCCGAGTGAAGGATTGAACTCTGTACAGGTGTAATAGAGTCCCAGGCCGCTCCACCTTACTTCATCTTGTCCCCTACCTCATTGTTGTTTGTGATGCTATAATTACTGAAAGAAAAATGAGGAAAACCATGACAGTTAAGAGAGGGGGGGGAAATGGAGGGTGAGGGAACAAGAGAAAGATACAAGTATTAGATGAGTAATAAAAAAAGGAAGAAAAAAGACAAAGAAGAAAGAATTAGAAAAAATATAAGTAAAAGCAAGAATATAAATAATCAGAATTCAAAAGTAAAGACAGTAAAGGTAAAAAATAAGAACAAGAAGTTCCGCAGAAAAGGAGAGAGAGAGAGAGAGAGAGAGAGAGAGAGAGAGAGAGAGAGATTGCTGGAACACTACAAACCTATCACAGCTCGAAGAAGTAGCAGGGAGAAATGGCAGTGGAAAATAATATATACGGAAGATGCATTGGAGAAAAAGGTAAAAGGAAATGAGAAAGAAGAAGAAGTGCAAGACGGGTAGAGTGGGACAGAATGGAAGATCAGTAAAAGAAAGGACAAAAGAGGAATAAGAAAAATATAAGAATAATGGAGTAAAATGGAAATGAGAAAGAAATATAAAAATGAGCGGGTGAGATGCCAGGGTGGATCTCCATACACCTTTGTTAGCATCTCAGGCCGCACCACCTTACTTCACCTTGGCTCCTACTTCTCTTGTTCTTTTATTCCTGTGTAGTAGTGAAGAAAAAAATATAAGAAATACAGAAACAAGTAAAAAAAGAACTGACACAGAAGAGAGAGAAAAAATGAAGAAGGTACGAAGAAGAATCGGAGGAGGTGAAGGAAAAAGGAATCTGACAATAAGGTGGAAATGGAGAAAAGAATGACATAAGACATGAAAAAAGAGTAAAGAAAAGACTGATATGGGGGAAGAAAGAAAGGAAAATAAGTTGTAATTGGTAAAGGTATAACTCTGTACACCTGCTGTAGAGTCCCAGGCCGCTCTACCTTACTTCATCTACCCTCCTACGTCTCTTGTAACTTGTGATGCTGAAATGTAGTTGTGGGTTTGATCTGATGTAGCAAATGGTAGTGGTAGTGCTGAATGTTGTGGTGATTTTGATGGTGGTGGTGATGATGGTGGTGGTGGTGATGATGGAGATGGTGATGGTGATGATTGTGATGTTGATGTAACTTAGTACTTGTTTTAAAGATTATGTTTAGAAAATGATAATGGTGATGATGACGATAATTATGATAATGATGAAGGTGGTAAAGATGGTGATGATGATGAATGTGGTAATGATGGCCATGGTGATGAAGGTGATAATGATGGAGATAGTGATGAAGGTGGTATTGATGGAGACAGTGATGAAGGTGGAAATGATGGAGACAGCGATGAAGGTGGTAATGATGGAGACAGCGATGAATGTGGTAATGATGGTGGCGAAGGTGGTAATGATGGAGACAGTGATAAATGTGGTAATGAGGGTGATAGTGGTGAAGGTGGTAATAATGGTAATGACTGTGCAGATTACTAGCGAAAATGTTAACCTTATTTCACGTAGTATGTCACGCTGTAATATAATGTAGAAAGAAATAAAGGAAAACAGGAAAAATGGGACAAAAGGAGGAAATTAAGAGAGAGAGACATAGAAAGAAAAAATACAAGGAGAAAAAGACAAGAGAAGAAAAAAAACAAAATAACGAATGGGGGACAGAAAGGGGGGGTGAAAAAAGTTGATAGAATTACTGTATACAAAGGAGAAAGGACTAAAAATAAAAAACATATATGAAAAGGAAGAAAGGAAACAATAGGAGAAGGGACAAAAGGAGTAACAGAAAATGAAACGAGAATAAATGGAATAAAAGGAAGAAAAAAAATGGAAGAAAACTAAAAAAAAAAGACAAGGGCCCTTCAAGTATTCTGGGTTGAGAGTTAGAAAACTGTGTTAGAATCTCAGGCCGCTCCACCTTGCTCCACCTTGGCTCCTACTTTTCTTGTTGGTTTATTGCTGTAATATAGTGAAGAAGAAAAGGAGATAGAAAGTAAAGGAAGAAGGAAGAGTTAACGTTATCGAAAGGAGAAAAGATGAATAAGGCAGAATGAATAGCAAAAGGAAAGGGAAAAAGGAAAGGAAAGGATAAAGAAGGAAGGACGGAAGAGAGTGGGAGAGAAAGGAAATTGAGAAGTAAGGATAAACAGAAGGAACGGAATGAAACAAAACAAGTAATAGAGGAGAAGGAAGGCACTGAGGAAGGGAATGAAACAAAACAAGCGATAAAGGAGAAGGAAGATTTTAAGCGAGGGAATGAAAGAAAACAAGGGATAAAGGAGATGGTAAGAGAGAAAGGAAGGAAATAAAAGCTGAAAAATGGTAAAGGATTTTCGGTAGATTTGTAGTAGAGTCCCTGGCCTGTCTACCCAATTTCGTCTACCCTCCTACCTCTCTTGTTGCTTGTGATGTAGTATTATGGTACCTTATGATTTAGTATTATTGTACCTAAGTCTGTGTGTACAAAGGAGTACAATCAAAGGAGTACAAAGGTATGCAAACAGCAACAGACCGTATGGTCCTTTCGAGGCTGTTTGTTACAGAGTAGACTATGACTACGAGATCTAACTCTACATGCTGAAGGATAAGGACAGTAAAGCAAGAAGGCTCCCCCCGCCTCCAAACCCGCCAGTTAAAATTGGCAGGAAAAAGTGAGAAAAACCACCATGCAGCATGGAAAAACTGACACGGAAAATTCATAGGAATGACTGAAAAGGAAAAGTTACATTCTGTAATAGTTTATGTTTATGCTACCAGTTTGAATAACCTGAAAGAGAAAGTAAAGTAAAATGAATACTCAAATAAACGAATAAATAACGCATGACGTTATGTACTGGTACGTTGAGTTAACGGGGCTTCTGTAGACACAGCGTGGAAATTACACGGTGCACAGTGCGGATGTTCAGGGGTGGTGCGGCAGCCTTGCCTGCCACTTTTAAGGTAGGCAGCAGTCAACCAGGCCCCAGCTCAGTTCACGCCGCTGAGACAAGGAACTTTCCCACGTGGGACAAGCACACAAGTTACCTCCTGAAGCAGTGACCCCTGGTGCATTAGAAAAAATCCCGATAGTGGTCGCTTAACTAACAGGGACCCTCAGTGATCCACAGCCCATCACAGGTCGAAGGTAAGAGTAGTGACCATTAACTCAGGGCTATCTGTGCATATCCTAGTCTGTGCTTATACCATATTTGCATTTAATAAATTGATCCAGCTTCTGAAAAAAAAAAAATGGTCAAGCGATTTATTCAGGAGTAAACTTATTAAGTTGGGGGTTAGATGACAGATGCTTATCCAAGCGACCTTTATAGGTTAGTAGTGTATACAATTTACCACATTGGAGGGCAATTTGTTCCATACATTTACAGCTCTATTAAAGAAGAAATGCTTAGCTTCATGCGACTGGAATCGTTTGCTAATTATTTTATGCCCACCACTTCTAGCATTATTCGAGTGATCAACTGAGAAGTATTTATCGACAGCCATGTTATCATGTCCTTTGAAGATTTTGAATACTGGAAGTAAATCTCCTCGTAACCTCCGTTTAGTTAGAGTAAAGAGAATCAGGGAATCTAAATGTTCCTCTTATGGTTTACTTCTCAGTCTACAGTAGGTATAATATTTCATGTTTATCCATATCCTTTTTATAACACAGTAACCAATATTGAATGCAATACTCCAAGTGCGGGCGTACTAAGGAATTATACAAAGTGAGGACGATATTTTCGGATTTATTTTCAAATGCTCTACCTATGAATCCAATCAGTTTATTGGCTTTTAAACAGCTTCTGTACATTGTTTGCTTGGTTTCAAATTGTTTGCTATTTTAACTCTTAAGTTTTTTTCATGGTGTACCCTATCAAGCTGGACATTATTCATGTTATAACCAGCTCTTACATTTGTACTGCCGATGTTTCGCACTTTACATTTTTTGATATTGAAATCTATTTGCCATGCTTGGGCCCAGTTAAACAGTTGATCAAGATCTCACCGAATTGCCTGTCTTTGCAGCGCTGTATCTGCTGTTACCTATTTTAGTAACATCAGCAAATTTTGAAATATTACAGCATAATCCTTCACCAATATCATATATATATATATATATATATATATATATATATATATATATATATATATATATGTGCGGGAGTCAGTGAGAATGAGAGGGCAAGAGAGGGAGTATGTCTGATGATAAGCAAGAAGTGGAAGGAGAATATAAGAGAGTATGGAACAGTGGGTGCAAGGATTGTATGGGTGAGGATGAAAGTAGGTATACAAGCATGGGCGATTGTATGTGTGTATGCTCCAACCGAGGATCGGGTGGCAAGAGTGAAAGATGAGTTTTGGGCGAGAGTAGAAGCATGTATGGACAAGTTTGAGAGGAGCGAGAGAGTGCTGTTGATTGGAGACATGAATGGCAAAGTTGGGAATGTACGAGTGGATGGAGTGGTTGGTCAGTGGGGTGTGCCAGCTGAAGTAGATGGGAATGGTAGTGCTTTGGTGGACATCTGTGCTGGTAAGGGGTTGGCAATAGCCAACACCTACTTTCGTCATAAGATGATCCACCGGTATACATGGAGAGTAATGAGGAGGATGGATGGTGAACTTGTTGAACGAAAGGCAGTGATAGACTACGTGTGTGTGGATGAGCGAATGAGAAAAACAAGTGTTGGATGCAAGGGTGTGGAGAGGGTGGGGGAATGGAGTCTCGGACCATCACTTAGTGATGGCCAAGGTAGAGCTGCAAAGAAAGTGGTTGAGGAGACGAAGGGGAAGACAGGAGGAAGCAGCTCCTGTGAGAAGAGTGGAGAAATTGCAAGATAGTGAGAAGAGGACAGAGTATAAGAGCATAGTGGAAGAAAGATTGGGAAGGTATGAGCTAGAGCAGATGGAAGGGGTGGAAGACGTATGTAAGATATTCACGGAAGAGATAAGCGCAGCGTGTGAGGCGGTTTGTGGAGTGAGGAGGAGATGCAAGGGTGTGCAAGGGACAGCATGGTGGAATGATGAGGTGAAACGAGCTGTGGAACAAAAGAAGAAGGCATATGGTGAATGGTTGGCGAGTAGAGGTAGGGGAGAAGATGAGAGAGAGAAGAGAGAGGTATATGTGAGCAGGAGAAGGGAGGTTAAGAGACTGGTGAAGGAGAGTAAGAAGAAAGTGGATGAAGAGTTTGGGAGGAATCTGAGTGTGAAATGGAGGGAGAGTAAGAAATTGTTTTGGAAGGAGGTAAAGAAAGTAAGGCAGTGTGAAAGGGGAAATAGTAGGGGAGTGAAAGATAGGAATAATAGATTGTTGGTGGAGAAGAGAGAGAAATTGAGGAGATGGAAGGAGCACTTTGAGGATTTGTTGAATGTAGAGAGTGAGAGCAGTGTGAGTATAAGTGGTTGGGGAATGGCTGGGAGAAGAAGAGATGAGAGGAGGGAGGAAGAGATCAGTAGGTCGGAAGTAGTGGAAGCGATGAAGAAGATTAAGCTGGGAAAGGCCCCAGGAATTGATGGAGTGTGTGGTGAAATGCTTAGGTATGGGGGTGAGATTGTTGTGGAGTGGATATGGAAGTTGTGTAGATTGGCTTGGGAAGAGGGAAGGGTTCCAGAGTACTGGAAATCAGGTATAATTGTTCCTCTGTACAAAGGAAAAGGAGAGAGAAGTATGTGGTAACCATAGGGGTATTTGCCTTCTTAGTGTGACTGGTAAAATATATGGTAGAATACTCATTGATAGGGTTAGGCATATGACAGAGGAGCTAGTTGGAGAAGAACAAGGGGGATTTAGGAAGGGAAAAGGGTGTGTAGATCAGATATTTGTTCTAAGATGTTTAGTGGAGAAGTATCTAGAGAAGGGAAGGAAAGTGTATACTGCCTTCATGGACTTGGAGAAAGCTTATGACAGAATAGATAGGCAAGGTATGTGGAAGGTATTAAGAATATATGGGGTGGAGGGGAAATTGTTGAGTGCTGTGAAGAGTATGTACGAGGGAGCTAGGGTTACGGTGCGAGTGGATGGTGAGCTGAGTGAGTTCTTTGATCTCAATGTGGGACTGAAACAGGGGTGTGTGATGTCTCCATGGCTGTTTAATATATATATGGATGGGGTTGTAAAGGAAGTCCAAGGTAGGGCAGTGGATGTGGGGGTGGCCCTAATGAATGAGGGTGAGATTTGGAAGCTTCCGGTGTTGCTGTTTGCTGATGATACAGTATTGTTGAGTGAAGATGAATGGGAGTTGCAAGGTTTGGTGAATGAATTTGGGACAGTGTGTAGGAGGAGGAAGCTGAAAGTTAATGTAAACAAAAGTAAAGTTATGGTGTTTGAGAGGAATGAAGTCACAGAGTGTGCAGTGAGGTTGGATGGTGAGGATATGGAGAATGTGAGTGCATTCAAGTACTTGGGTAGTGTGATGAGTAAGGATGGAACTTTGGGGGATGAAGTACGTGAAAGGGTACAGCAGGGAAGAAAGGTTGTTGGTACACTGAAAGCAGTGATGAGAAATAGGGAGGTGAGTATGGAAGTAAAGAAGGCACTGCATGAGGGTATTGTGATCCCTACCCTGACGTATGGAAGCGAGGCGTGGACCTTGCAAGAGGGGAACAAGTCAAGAGTGAGAGCAGTGGAAATGAGTTACTTGAGAGGAGCATGTGGAGTGACGTGGAGGGACAGGTTGACGAATGAAGAAGTGAAGGAACGTTGTGGGGTAGATGTGGATGTGGTTGAAAAGATTAGGAGAAATACACTGAGGTGGTTTGGACATGTGGAGAGAATGGAGAATGAAAGACTGACTAAGAGGGTGTATGTAGGTGAGGTGGAGGGAGGGAGAGGGAGGGGTAGACCGAGGATGAGGTGGAGGGATGGAGTTGAGAGGTATATGAGGGAGGGGGGGTGAGTTGGGGGAGGGGAGTCAAATGGTGGGTGACAGAGTGACTTGGAGGCGTTTTGTCTGCGGCCACCCATTGCGGGATTAGGGCGTCGGGCTATATATATATATATATATATATATATATATATATATATATATATAAATATATATATATATATATATATATCTATATCACTATCTCTATATCTATATCTATCTATATCTATATCTATATCTATATATCTATATCTATCTATCTATCTATATATATATATATATATATATATATATAAGAAGAGACCTAACACTGAACCCTGCATCACTCCACTTGTAACGTTTATCCAGTCTGACTATTTTCTATTTATTACAACTCTTTGCTTTCGTCCTGTGAGCCAGTCTTCTACCTACCCGAGAACACTGCCGCTGAAACCAAGTGCCTTCTGAAGGAGTCTTTTGTGTGGAACTTTGTCAAAAGCCTTTTGAAAATCGAGGTAGACAACATCAACAGATTTAGTCGCGTCGTACATTTCAGGATATCATTGAAAAAGTCTAATAGATTCGTGAGGTAAGAGCGATTATTTCGAAAACAGTGTAGCGAATCTTTAGTGAGATTATTTCTAAGCGCTTCACAAACTTGTCTTTGAAAATACTTTCAAGGAATTTGCAAATCACCGATGTTAAACTAATTGGGTGGCAGTTTTCTGGTTGTGCTCTGTTGTCTTTTTTGAATACTGGGGTTACATTAGCAAGTTTCCATTCATGTGGCACCTTACTGCTCTTAAGTGATACGTTAAAAAGTTCGGATAAAGGCTTTGATATTTCATTCTGCAGTTCCTTTAATACACGTGGATATATTTTGTCCAGTCCTGGTGTTTTTTTCTCTTTTGAAATGCCATTTGCAAGTAGTATGTCGCGATCACCAACTGTGATGTCATTGATTATGTTGCCCTCTTCTAAAGAAGCTGGGGAAACAGCAGAAATCGTTTGTATATTTTCTGTTGTAAATACTGACGCAAAGAAAGTATTAAGAATTTTCGCCATCATAGTTTCATCATCAGTGTGCTCTCCGTTATCTGTGATTAAGGGACCGATGGTTGAAGTTATTACCTTTTTGCTTCTTATGTAACTGAAAAATTCTTTGGGATTTGATTTACTGATACATCCAACTTGCACCTCAAGGTTTTTCTTTCTGCATTTGATTATTTTTTTTTGGCTTTCCGTCGATGCGAAGGGCTTCGTATTTATTTTTATCACTTTGACTCTCTGTGACATTATAATTTTTATATGGAAGATTTTCTGCTTCCAGACAATGTTTAATGACGGAGTTCCACCATTTGGGTTTTGAGTTTTTGGCAGGCCTTCTGTTGCGCATTGAAATACATAACCTGACAGCACTGTTGAGAGTTTCTGCAAAAAAATTCCACACGTCATTGATATCTAAAGTTTCGACAATGGGATGCCAGCCACTCGGACCTACAATTGCCTTTAATTTCTTAAAATTTGCCCTCTTAAAGTCAGGCACTTTCTTGCAACTGGCCTTGACACTGTCTTTACTTAATTTAATGTTAAAAGTAACTATGTGATGATCACTTGTACTAAATTCTTCTCGTTCAATAACATTACTCACTAATTTTTCTGATGTGGCTAAGACAAGATGTAGGATGTTAGCCCCACGTGTCGGGTAATTTACAAATTGATACAAAGAACTTTCCTGTAAGTTTGTATATAGGTCTAATCCTGTGTGTGAGGATAGGGCTTCTCCCCATTTTGGAACTAGTAAAATAAAAACGCCGAATATTACAGTGCTTTGCATACAAGAAATTTCTGCAGTTTGATTGTACTGTAGATCACAATGTCGATGTTGAGTGGCTGACCTGGTGGACGATACATTAAACAAAGACTGATTTTATGGCAAGATTAATTTCTAAGCTGAATATATACAGTGTCAACGTTTTCAATACAAGGTAATTACGGCGGCATGAAATCCTGATTTGATATATATAACAAAACACCGCCCTCTGCTCTATTCTTCCTTTCGCTACTGATAATGTGATAGCCTGGTAAATATACCTCCGCTAGAAAATGTCTTTGCTTAATATTTAGCCACGATTCTGTTATTCCAAGAACATCATAATCTGATTGCTGAGTATGGTGCTGGCAATGACAACGACGACGATGATGATGGTGATGATGATGATGATGATGATGGTAACGTAAGTTACTTTTGTTAATTATGATGTTACTTCTCTCGGCTCCTATCTCTTTTCTCGCTCGTGATGCTGAAAGTGGCTGGTATTATCTGTGTAGCTACTGGCGATTGTGATGATGATGATGATGATGATGATAGTTACGGTGACAGCATGAAAAAATTATGTGAACCGACCAACCAACCTTTTAATAAGACAATTAAAAACAGACTGGATAAAGTTGGTACTCACACAGGTAGACCAGACAGGTACTGCACAACTCCTTACCTGAAACAATAGACCATATTATACAGACTGCAGTTATTTGATTATACAAGAGTTATATGATAATGTAATAAGTCAATTACCTATAAAAATAATTGGCTAGCAATATCGGTTAGTACAGAGGACAACCTGACTTCATCTCTCTAGCTTTCTTATAACTTGTGATGGTGTAATGAAATGGAGAAAGAAAGAAAGACAGAAAGGGGAAAATTCAGACTGTGGGATGGAAGGAAATAAAAAGACAACTAACAGAATGAGGGATTTGAAAGAAAACGGAAAGGAATTTGAAAAAAAATCTGTAAAGTTAAACAAGTGATAGAAATAAAGGAAAAAAAGGTAAAAAGGAAACCAACCACAAGGAGAAAGGAAGAAACTACAAGACAGAAACGTAGACAAAGAGAAAAGGAAAATGGATATGAGGAAAACGAAATGTGAGAGAAAGACTTGAAAAAGTAGCAACATACAATAGATATTTATGTCTAACATAAGACTCCTTTGTTAGAATTACAGTTTGTTCCACCTTCCTTCACCTTGGCTCCTTATTTTATCGTTACTTTATTGCTGGAATATAGTGAAAAAAAGGAGAGGGAAAGGAAGGCAAAGAAGGAAAAAGAGAAGGAAATGAGAAGGACAGCGAGAGAGAGAGAGCGAGAGAGAGAGAGAGAGAGAGAAAGAGAGAAGAGAAAAAGAAATAAGACGAAAAGTATATTAAGGAAAACGAAGCTCTGCGACATATGGTTGGTGTTAACTTGGTACACCTGTTGTACAGTTCCAGGCCGCTCCACCATACTTCACTTTACCTCCTACCCCTCATGTAGCTTGTGATGCTGTAATACACAGGGTAGATGTGGACTGATCTTATGTTGCAATAGTGCTTCTGGTGATAGTTGTGACGATAATGGTGTTGGTGATGATGTATATTAGTTATTGTAATACTACTGAGAAACATGTGTGATGATTATGATGATAATAATGATAATGATGATTATGGTGACGGTGGTGGTGGTGGTAATGATATCAGTGGTGCTGGTGATATACGTTATTTCAACAGTAATGCCAACTCTATGGATAATGACGATGGTGACAGTTCTGAGGTGATGATGATGATTATGACATAGGACATCAGTGATGATAACTTATTTCTTCTCTCCTCTACATCTTATATAGTTTGCTATTTTTGTAATAAAGGAAGTGGTAAGAGGGAAAAAGAGAAACAGACTAGAAAATGGAAAATGAAAAACAAAGAAATGAAAGTCAAAAACAAAGCAGTAGATGAAGCAAAAATATATAAAACGCAGAAGCTCGGTACGAAGAGTCAAAGTTTGAACTCAGTACACCTGTAGTAGGGTCCCAGGTCGCTCCACCTTACTCCATGGCGCCTCCTGCCTCTCTTGTAGCTTATGATGCTGTATACAGTCGTGTGTATGTGACTTTGACCTTAGGTGGCTAAACATGGTGATGGTAGTGGTGATGGTGATGCTGGTTTGGATCAGGTCTTATGATTATACTGAAAACTTTATGTGGAAAGATGATGATGATGATGATGATGATGATGATGATGATGATGATGATGGTGACAGGGGTGGTGGTAGTGGTATGGATGATGATGGTGATGATGGTGATGATGATGATGATGACAGGGGTGGTGGTAGTGGAATGGATGTTGATGATGATAATGATGATGATGATGATGATGATGATGACAGAGGTGGTGGTAGTGGAATGGATGTTGGTGATGATAATGATGATGATGATGATGATGATGATGATGACGACAGGGGTGGTGGCAGTGGTATGGATGATGATGATGATGATGATGATGATGATGATGATGACATAGGTGGTGATTGTGGTATGGATGATGATGATGATGATGATGATGATAGGGGTGGTGGTAGTGGTATGGATGACGATGAAAGACTGGGATGGTGCTAATGGTATGAATGATGATGGTGATGATGATGATGATGATTTTGATGGCAGGGGTGGTAGTAGTGATATGGATGATGATGATGGCAGGGGTGGTGGTAGTGGTATGGATGATGATGGTGATCTACAGTACTTTATTACTGACGACGATGGCTTTACTTCACCTCACATTCTAACTAATTGTATCTTATGATCCTGTAAAATGGAACAGACAGACAGACAGACAGACAGAAACAAAGAGGATGAGGGGAAGGAAAGAAACAGTAGGAATGAAATGATACGTAAACAAAGGAACACTATGAAGAGAAATACAAGAGTAAAAGTAACTAAAACTGAGAAAGAGAGTAGGAAAAAATGAAAGAAACAAAACGATAACAGGTTGAAAAAGGAAAAGAAAACAGAGGAAAAGGGAAAAAAAAAATGAAACGAGGTCTATCAAAAGGAGACGCCATGCCATCGTGGGTCGAACTCCCGTCACCTGTAGCAGAGTGCCAGGCCGCTCCACCTTGCTTCACCTCGCCTCCTACCTCTCGTGTAGCTTATAGTGATGTAATAAAGATTTGATCTAAAGTAACTAATGGTGATGATGATGATGATGGTGATGATGGTGGTGATGATGATGATGATGATGATGGTGGTGGTAATGATGATGATGATGATGATGATAGTGGTGGTAATGATGGTCGTGATACTGGTGATTAACGTTGTTTTAGTCTTGGCAATTGTGTGAATAATGATGATGGTAACATTACAGAGGTGATGATGATGATGACGTAGGACAGTACTGATAATGAATACTTGCTCTCGCTTCCTTCGTCTTTTGTAATTTGTAATTATATGCTAATAAAGAAATGAGAGGGAAAGAAAGGAACAATCTAGAAAAATGAAATGAAATATGTAAAGAAAAGTGATAAATATAACCAGAAAAAAAGAAACACAAAAAATTAAAAATACAAAATAATTAACATATATAAAAACAATAAATAAATAAAGAAGGAAGGCAGAAGGAGATGGTGAAGTAAAAAAGGAGGAACACAATCACAGGGTGAAGGGTTGAACTCAGTACACCTGTAGTAGAGTCCCAGGCCGCTCCACCTTACTTCATCTCGCCTCCTGCCTCTCCTGTAGATTATAGAGATGCATTATAGGTATGGATTTGGTTAAAAGTAGGTTAGGGGGTGTTCTTGGTTGTAGTGATGATGATGATGACGATGACGATGATGATGTTAATGATGGTGTTGAAGATAATGGCGATGTCTGTTAGTTTTGATTTTAAAAAATGAAGTCTGTACAGATGACAATGATGATGATGATGATGGTCTTGGTGGTGAGGTTTATGGTGATGGCGTTGTCAGTGGAGGTAATGATGATGTGCAGTCGATCAAAAAGTATGACACATGAGCACATGAGGGGTACGATGATATGTGAAATGATCAATACAACCTGTGAAGTTGCAAGAACATTGATCTGTTATCATCTGAATATGTAAACAATAACAACACCGACTAGAAAACGTCACAACCAAGCGATATATGGTATCCTTATGTAAGCAGGGTTACCAACGGGGGCAAAAATCATCCAGCATTTTCCAACAGCCAACGTCCGTGGTGTCAAAGTGTTTGGCGCTAAGTGTGCACCGATACTTTCGTTTCCAGTGTACAGTAGGTTAGTAGTGAGGATAAATACACCCCTTCAACTACCCTCCTGCCTCTCTGCTACCTGCTGACACGGTAATATCAGGGAGCTAGAAAGCAGAAAGGATGTGAAAAAGAAGGAAAGGGAAAAAAGGAGTGTGAACAAATAAAAAAATGTGAAAAGAATATACTAAAAGAAAAAAAAGAAAAAAATAAACGTAGTGACCAAGAAAGTGGGAAAGAAGAAAATGGATAAAAAAAAATTAAAAAGAAGGCAGAAAGGAGAAAACAAAAGTATTAAGAAAGAGGGAATGAAACACGAGGTAGATGGAGGAAGGAATATCGCGACTAAAGGAGAATAAACGGAATATGAGAGAGAGAGAGAGAGAGAGAGAGAGAGAGAGAGAGAGAGAGAGAGAGAAATGAACATAAAAAGGAGCATAGGCTAGGACATATCCAGGGTGGAACTCGAGACACCTTTGTTAGAATCTCAGGCCGCCCCACCTTGTCTCACCTTGGCTCCTACTTCTACAATTTGTTGCTGTAATATGGTGATGAAAGGAAGGAGAAACGAAAGTATGGAGAAGCAAAATAAGAGAAGATAAAATGGGAAGAGGGAGAAATAATGAACAAAGAGGAAAAAAAGACAAAGGAGAAAAAAAAAATAGCGGAAAGTTATGAAATATGAGGAAAGGGAAAAGTATTAAGGAAAAAGAGGCAGAAAAAGAGGAAAAGGTCTGGAATGAAAGAAAACATGAAATAATGGAGAATGAAAGATAGTAAAGCAAGAAGGAATAAAAATAAAACATAAATAGTAAAGTGTTAACTCAGTACACCTGCAGTAAGAGTCCCAGGTCGCTCCACTTTACCTTATCTTGACTCCTTGTTTCCTTACAGTTTTGTGTTGCTGGATTATAGTTGTGGATTTGATCTAATGTACCTGATGATGATGGTGGTGGTTTTTGAGAATAGTTTGAATGATACTGATAATTGTATAGATAAAAATGATGATGATGATGATGATGATGATGATGATGATGGTAACTGTGATGTTTGGTGGCTAATAATAAGATAATTTCATGTTGCCTCCTGCTTCTGGTCTTGCCTATGATGCTGTAATGTAATGTAATGGAGAGAGAGAGAGAGAGAGAGAGAGAGAGAGAGAGAGAGAGAGAGAGAGAGAGAGAGAGAGGGGAAGGGGGGGCGAAAAAGAAACGAAGATGTAAGCAAAAAGGAAATTGACAAAAAGGTGGGAAAGGAGAAAAGAATGAAATAAGAGTGAAAAAAGAGTAAATCAAAGGCGGAAAGGGAGGAAGGAAGAAAGGTAAATAAGTTGTAAATGGTAAAGGTGTTAACTCTGTACACCTGTAGTAAAGTCCCAGGCCGCTCTACCTTACTTCATCTACCCTCCTACCCCTATTATAGCTTGTGATGCTAAATGTAATTGTGGGATTGATCTGATGTAGCAATTGGTGGTGGTAGTGATGGTGGTGAATGTTGTGGCGATTTTAATGTTGGTGGTGATGATAGTGATGGCGATATAAGTTAGTAATTGTTTAAAAAAGTGATAATGTTTAGAAAATGATGACGATGATGATTGTGATGACGATTGTGATGGCGGTGATGGAGGCAATGATGGCGAAGGAATTAATAATGGTGATGGTGGTGGAGGTGGTAATGATAGTGATGACGGTGAAGGTGGTAATGATGGTGAGGGTAGTGAAGGTGGTGATGGTGGCAGAGGTGTTAATGATGGTGATGGTGGCGGAGGTGGTAATAATGGTGATGATGGTGAAGGTGGTAATGATGATGATGTGGTGAAGGTGGTAATGATGGTGATGGTGGTGAAGGTGGTAATGATGGTGACGGTGGTGAAGGTGGTAATGATGGTGATGGTGGTGAAGGTGGTAATGATGGTGATGGTGGTGAAGGTGGTAATGATGGTGATGGTGGCGGAGGTGGTAATGATGGTGATGGTGGTGAAGGTGATAATGATGGTGATGGTGGTGAAGGTGGTAATGATGGTGATGGTGGTGAAGGTGGTAATGATGGTGATGAAAAAAAGGAAGACAGGACAAATGAGGAAAAAAGGAGAAAATTAAGAAAGAGAGATATAGAAGGGAAAAAATACAAGGAGGAAAAAAACAAGAGAACAAAAATAATTACGAATGGGGGACAGAAAGAAGCATTAAAAAAAAATTGATAAAATTATACAAAGGAGAAAAGACAAAATATGAAAGAAAGGAGAAAAAAAGGAAATAAGAAATAGGAAAAAGGACAAATGACGGAAAACAAATCGAAAGGAGATAAAACGAAAAAAGTGAGAAAGAAAATGAAAAAAAAAGAAAAAAGGAACACTTACATAGCATTGAGCGTCAGACCACTTCGTTAGAATCTCTGGCCGCTCCACCTTGCTCCGCCTTGGCTCCTACTTTCCTAGTTGGTTTACTGCTGTAATATAGTGAAGGAGAAGAAAAGGAGATAGAAAGGAATGGAAGAAGGACGAATGATATTGGTCGAAAGGAGAAAGAAGCCGAAAGTTAAGAGAGAATGAACAGGAAATATAAAGAGAAAATGGGAAAGGAAAAGATTTTTTTATGAATGAAGGGTGCCAGTAATCTGGTGTATGGATTATTTTTTTAATCATTTGTTTCTCCTTCCTCTCTCCTGTTATATAAAAAAAAAAAGAAAGGAAAGACGACAAAGGGAGAGAAAGAAAACTGAGAAGTAGGATTGAAAAAGAAGACGGGAATGAAACAAAACATGGGATAAAGGAGAAGGAAGAAATTGAGGAAGGGAATGAATGAAAAAAAGAGATAAAGGAGAACGAAAGAGAGATGAGGAAGAAAAGGAAACTGAAGTATATTTGATAAAGGTATTTCGGTAGACTAACAGTAGAGTCCAAGGCCTATCTACCTAATTTCATGTACCCTCCTACCTCCCATGTAGCTTGTGATGTTGTATTATAGTACCTAAATGTGTCTGGCTGAGTATGGTGTTGGCAGTGATGATGATGATGATGATGATGGTGGTGGTGGTGGTGGTGGTGATGATGACGATTATATAAGTTACTACTGTTGATAATTACGTTACTTAGCTCGGCTCCTACCTCTATTCTACCTTGTGGTGCTGTAAGTGGCAGGTTTCATTTAATGTAGCTGCTGGTGATAATGTTGATGATAATGATGATGATGTTGGTGATTATGATGATGGTTACGGTGATTTCATGAAAAAATTAAGTGAACCGACCAACCAACCTTTTAATGAGACAATAAACAACAGACTGGATAAAGTTGGTACTCACACAGGTAGACCAGACAGGTATTGCACAACTCCTTACCTGAAACAATAGACCATATTATACAGACTGCATCATTTGAGTACTCAAGAATTATATGACAATGTAATAAATAAATAAATCATAAAAATAATTGGCCCTTAACGTAGATTAGTACAGAGGATAACCTCACTTCATCTCTCTACCTATCTTAAAGCTTGTGACAGAGTACTTAAACGATGAAACAAAGAGAGAAAGAAAGGGGTAAAGAAACAGAATGGGAAGGTGGGAGTAATAAAAAAATGAGAAAATAACATGAAAATGAAAAAGAACTGGACAAAAATTATAGTTACACAAGTGGCTGAAATAAAGAGAAAAATTAGAACAGATCATACAATAAAAAACGAAACGAAACATGCGAACTGAAAAGGATAAAGGAAGAAAGAAGAACAGACAAAAGCAGAGGAAACGGAAAATGAAAGGAGGACGAACAGACAAAAAAGAGATGAGAACGAAAAACTTAAAAAGGAACAAGTTGGAGTTTTAGGTGGAATTCGAGACGCCTTGTCAGAAACTCAGTCCGCTCCATCTTACTTCACCTTAGCTCCATATTTTATCGTTGCTTTGTTGTTGTAGTATAGTGAAAGAAAGGACAGCGAAAGGAAGAAAAAGAAAGAAAGGACACGAAAAGGAAAAAGGAAAAGAAGTTAGAAAGACAATGAGAAAGATAGTACAAGAAAGAAATAAGACTAAAAAGAATGGACTAGCGAAAACAAAGCTCTACGAAGTATGGGTGAAGGTGTTAACTCGGTACACCTGTTGTAGAGTCCCAGGCCGCGCCACCTTACTTCAACTCGCCTCCTACCTCTCTTATAGCTTGTGATGCTGTAATATTGATGTGGGTTGATCTTATGTCGCTGATGGTGTTACTGGTGATTGTGATGACGATAATGGTGTTGCTGGTGATGATAGTATTCGTAAAAATGATGTTAAACCAATGGATGATGATGACGATGACAATGATGATGATGATGAATGTATGTTGGTGTTGGTGGTGGTGGATATATTGATGGTGGTGGTAATGGTGATTTACGTTATTTTAACTGTAATGAAAGTTAACTGTATAATGGTGATGGTGACTACTGAGGTAATGATGATGATGATGATGATGATGTTGATGAAAAAGATTTAGAACAAAAGCGATGGTAAAAATCTTACTTCATCTCTATTTCTGTCATTTGTAATTTGCTACTCGCGTGTTGCAGGAAAGAAAGGGAACAGAAGAAAAGAGACATACTAGAAAAAAGGAAGGTAATTCGGAAATAAAGAAAAGGAAGCAAAGGCATCCTCAAAAGAAGGCAGAAGGAGAAGAAAAAAGAAAAGAAAAGGAGAAGATCAATGCAAATGGTGAAGGTTTGACCTCGGAACACCTGTAGTAGAGTCCCAGGCCGCTCCACCTTACATCATGTCTCCTCCTACTTCTCTCGTAGACAGCGATGTTGTAATATTGTGGTAAAAGACGGAGAGAATAGTAATATGACAAGGAGGAATGAGAGAGGAAGGAAGAAAATAAAGAAAGCGAGAAAGAATTATGAAGAGGAGAAATGGAAAAAAAAAAAAAAAGGGTCAGGAAGCAGATTGAGGATAGAACTCATTACACACACAGCAGTCCCAGGCAGCTCCACATTACTCTGTCTTGTCTCCTACCTCTGTTATAATTGTAATGCTATATAAATGTATACATAATTGTCTACGTAGGTAATGGAGAGAGAGAGAGAGAGAGAGAGAGAGAGAGAGAGAGAGAGAGAGAGAGAGAGAGAGAGAGAGAGGATCCACGCTAGAGAAGAAATGGTTAAACTCCTTGGGACACCTTTTTTAGCATCTCAGGTCGCTCCACCTTACTTCACCGTGGTTCCTACTTCTCTTTTTGGTACGCTGTTGTACTCTAGTGAAGGAAGAAGGAAGAAAAAAAGAAAATAAATAAGAAATGTGAAAGACAAAAAAATAATGGAAGACTACAGAGCAAATGGAGTGGAGAAGACAAAAATGTAATTGAGGTTTGACGAGGAAAAAAGGAATCAAGAGAAAGAAAACTTTGGTAAGGAAAAAAGTTGAGAAGAAGGACGAGAATGATCCACAGAGGGAAGCAGGGGAGACAAGAAGGAAAAGGAGAAACAAGGAAGAATTAGGAATAACCAGTAAAAGTGTTAACTCGGTACACCCGTAATAGAGTCACAGGCCGCTCCACCTTACCGTACTTCGTCTTGTCCCCTGCTTGTCTTGGAGATTGTGATAATTTAAAATTGTGATGGATTTCATGTAAAGTTGCCAATGATGATGGTGGTGATGATGCTGATGATGACTTAGAAGAGCTTCGATGATAATAACTGAATAAGTACTGAAGTATAAATGGCAAAGGTGTTACCTAGGTACACCTGTGCTAGAGTCTCAAACCGCTTTACACTGCCTTACCTTATCTTTTCATCGACCTCTCCTATAGTTTGTGAAAATGTACTGTTGTGGAGAAATAACGATGGAAAAATAAGGGAAGAGAGAAATATAAGGTGAGAGACAGACGAAAGGAAAATAAAGAAATTCGGAATGAAAAAAAAAAAAAAGGAAGGAAGAAAGAAAGACAGAGCAGAAAAAGGAGAAGGAAGAACAGAAAAAGAGGCAGTGACGCAGTCGGGCAGAACTTGGTGTACATCTGTATTAGAGACCCAGGCCGCTCCATCTTACTACATCTGGCCTCCTGCCTCTCTTCTAGCTTGTGATGCTGTAACAGTAATATAGATGTGGCTTTTATCTGTAGTAGCTAAACGTGGTGATAATGGTGATAGTGATAGTGGTGATTTGGATTAATTATTATAATAGTCAGATGTTTCTGGCTAATGATGATGGTGATGATGATGATGATGATAATGATGATGATGATGGTAATAATAACAGTTCATATCACATCCTAACTCTTTATACATTGTAATGGAGTAATATTATATGGAGAAAATTAGGAAGATGCAAAGAAAATGGGCAGAAAAAAAAGACTAAAATGTGGAAGAAAGAAGAAAATGAATGACAGAAATTTTTTTAAAAGATAGAAATGAGAAAGAAATAATATTAAGCAAGGAAAGAGAAAGAATGGTAGACAAGGCAAGAGGAAGAAAGAGGAGTAAGAAATAAAAGAAGAAACAACAGAAAATTTATGAGAGAGACAGAAAGAAAGAAAAGGGATGTGAGAAATAAACATAAAAAGGAGCCGCGAAATAGAGGACGTGGTGGAACTCGAGACACCTTTGTTAGAATCTCAGGCCGCTCCACCTTACTTCACCTTGGCTCCTACTTCTGTTGTAATTTGTTGCTGTAATATAGTGAAAAAAGGAAGGAGAGACGAAAGTAAGGAGAAACAAAATGAGATAAAATTAAAAAAGGAAGAATGAGAGATAATAAAAAAAGAGAAATAGAAAAACATAGGCAAAGGAGAAAAAAATGAGGGAAAAATGAGAATATAATAGAAGGAAAAGTATTGAGGAAATAAGACAGAAAAAAAAAAGGAAAGGGATTGAAATGAAACAAAACATGACATAATGGAGAAGGAGAGAAAGTAAATGGAGAAATAAGAAAAATGAAGCATAAATCGGGAAGGTGTTAACTGGGTACACCTGTAGTAAGGGTCCCAGGTCGCTCCACTTTACTTCATCTCGACTCCTACCTGCCTTGTAGCTTGTGATGCCGTGATTTGATGAAGGAAATAAACAGAAGGGAAGAGGAGTGCGAAGTAAAAGGAGAACGTAACGGACAAGTGAGGCAAAAGGAACATTAAAGAAAATTTTGGAAACGAAAACAAAAGAAAAATACAGGGAAAAAAACACATACAGAAAGAGAGAGAAAAGGAAAAAATAAATTGTGTAATATCAAGGAGAAAAAAAATGTTGAACAAAACGTAAAGGAAGAGCAGAAAATATGAGAGAAATAAAGAAAAGGAGATGGATGGAACTTTATTCACGTGTAATAGAGTCCCAGGCGGCTCCACTTTACTTCATCTTGTCTCCTACGTCATTGTAATTGTGGCTTTGACCTACAGTGTAATATAGGTAATGGTGATGATGATGATGACTGTGAGCTTGGTCCAGAATGATGGTGACTGGAGTGATGGTGATGGTGATGTAGCTGAACGCTGATGAGAATAATGAACACTGTATACTTGATGATGATGATGCCTATGGATCTGGTGATGTAAGTTACTGTACTAATGATTAAAATAACCTTATTTAGTCTGGTCTCCTCTTTGTCCTGTAAGTTGGAGTGTCGTAATATAGTGGAAGAAGGGAGAAAGAAAGAGAAATCAAGAAATGGAGAAGATAGAAAAAATGAAGAGGAAAAAATATATGAAGAATAATATCATAAAGGCTAATATAATGAAAGAATATAACGATAATGAAAAAATTGGAGACAAAAAAGAGAAGCTGAAAAAAGAATAAATGGAAATGACTGAAGGAAGAAAAGATTTTAATGGACAAAGATAAAGAATAAGTAAAGAGAACGTGAGGTTAACGAGAAATACGAATACGATAAGCGGAAAAGAAGAAAACTAGAACGAAAAGGATGTGGGAAAGAAGAAAAAGAAGAGCACAGAGTTGAACACGAGACACCTTTGTTAGAATGTCAGGCCTGTTCACCTTACTTCAGCTTGGCTCCTACTCCTGTAATAGTTTTATTGCAGTAATATAGTTAGGAAAAGAGACAGAAAGAAAGGGAAGGAAAAAGAAACCCTAAAAGGAAAAAGAAAAACTGGGGGAAAAGAAAAGAAAACTGAGGAAATATAAAAAAAACTAATAGGAAAGGGAAAACTAAAAGGAAAACGATAACTAAAAGGAAAAAGACAAGTTGAAAGGAAGAAAAACTGAAAGGAAAGAAGAAAATCTAAATGGAAAAAGAAAGAAAAGACAGGAAAGGACTCAAAGTAAAGACAGGAGAGATAGAGGACAAAAAGAAAGGAGAAAGAGAGAAGTATGAGAAGAAAACGAGGAAAAGAATTAATGAAAGTAGAAGGAAGGAAAGTATAGGACGAAAGAAGAAAAATGAAACAAATGGTAAATGATTTAACTCTGTACTCCCGTGGTAGATTTTTAGGCTGCTGCACCTTACTTCATCTCACCTCCTCCATCTCTTGTTGCTTATGGTAATGTTATGTACAAGAGAAAAGGGTAGGCATTAAAACTTGAAAGTTAGGGATTAAAGGGAAAGGAGTGAAATCAAGATCAAAATATTGGGAATGAAGAACACACAAGGAAAAAAAAATTGAAATGAAAAAAGGATATCAAAAATAAGGAAAAATACTGCATAAAACACAAAGAAAAAAAACGCAGGAAAAGAAAGAACAAGGAAAAACAAATAAAAGATGAGAAAGAACAAAAGTAAATAGAGTATTAAATAAAAGAATGAAAATAAAGAAAAGGTGATGCAAGGAAAAGTTGAAAGCAGACTAAGAAAATTTGGAAAGAAATGAAAAAAAGGAGACAACAAAATGTTTCTATAAGGCTTGAACTCTTACACGTGTAGTGGAGCCCCAGGCCGCTCCACCTTACTTCATCTCTCTCCCTACCTTTCCTATAGCTCCCATAATTACTGAATGAAATATAAGGAAAAAGTACGAGAGTTAAGGGAGAGGAAAAATGAAGAAAATGAGGGAGGAGAGAGTGAAAAGCAAGAGAGAGTAGGAGAAAGACACAGAGATAGTATGAAAAAAAAAAAAAAGATACTGAAATAACAATCGGAAAAGGAAATAAGAAAAAGTAGTAACAAGAAAAAAGAGTTTTAAAAGGAAGTGAGGAAGAACAATATTACTGCAGATGAGAGAGAGAGAGAGAGAGAGAGAGAGAGAGAGAGAGAGAGAGACAGACAGACAGACAGACAGACAGACAGACAGACAGACAGAAGGAAGATGAGTAAGAAAGAGAAGGGTCAAAGAGAGAAAGGTGAAAAAGTTGAAAAAGAAAGGACTAAGAAAGCATGAGAGACAGAAAGAAAAGGAAGGAAAAAGAAAACCTAAAAGGAAAAAGAAAAACTGAGGGAAAAGAAAACAGAGGAAATATAAAAAACTAATAAGAAAAGGAAAACGACAACTAAAAGGCAAAAAACAAGTTGAAAGGAAGGAGGAAAAATGAAAGGAAACAGGAAAAGCTAAAAGGAGAAAGAAACGAAAATTGAAGAGAGACGAAAGGAATCATTAGGAGAAAGAGAATAATAGAACAAAGCTAAACGATGAAAGGAGAGAGAGAAAGAAATATGGGAAGAAAATGAGGAAACAGATTAATGAAACAAAACAAGGAATTAAGATGAAGGTATGAAAGAAAGTAAAGGAGGAAAGAAGAAAATGACGCATAAAAGGAAAGGTGTTAATTAGGTACCGTACACCTGTAGTAAAGTTCCAGGCCGCTGCACCTTACTTCATATCGCCTCCTGCCTCTCTTGTAGCCTGTGATGCTTTAATATAGTACGCAGATCTATGTACAGTACCTGATATTGGTGCTGGCAGTGATGATGGGGATAGTGATGACTTTGGTGGTGATAATAATGGTGTTCGTGATGGGTGATGATAACAAAGGTAACTATGGACAAATAATGATGATGATGATGATGGTGATGATTATGATGATGATGGTGATGATGACTCCGGTAGAGATAATGATGGTTGTCACGATGATGATGATGATGTAGCTTATGATGATAACAAAGGTAACTACAGTATGGGCAAATGATGAAATTGATAATGATGATGATGATGATGATGATTGATAATGATTATCGAGGTGGTGATGTATAACAGATTACAATAAATGAAAATAACTTATTTCATCATCCATTCCATCCTTATGATTGATTAGGAGAAACAAAACAGATGGGAGAAGGAGAAAATAAAAGATATAGAAAATAACGAAAAAAGATACTAGGACGAACATATAAATTTAACAATAAATGAGAGAACTAATAAAGAAAATCAGAAATAAAGGAGATACAGAGGAGGAATTTCATGACAGGGACAAAATAAGAAGAGAGAAAGGAATAAAAATAATCAAGAGAAAGAAATAAACGCATGAAGGAAGAACATTAAACAAGGATAAGCCGGAGAGAGAGAGAGTAGCAACTGTGAAAGGAAGGCTCGACCTTGAGACACTTTTGATGGATTCTCAGGCTGCTTCTCCTTACTTTGCCTCGGCTCCTACCACTTGTTGCTTAATTGCTGTTATATAGTAAAGAAAGAAGGAAGGGAAAGAAAAAGAGAAGGAAAGATGGAAATACAGGCTTAAAAAGGAAAGATAAAGGAAGATAGAGGAGAAAGAAAGGAGTAAAGGTGGAAATAAAGGCTAAAAAAGAAGAGAGAGACGAAGAAAAGGAGAATCAAGAAAAGGAGTAAATAAGGAAAGGCTGGAAAAGAAATGAGAGAAGAAGGAAAGGGGAAAGAAAATAAAGAAGAAAAAGGAGAAATAAAAGGCTAAAAAAGAACAAAAACAGAAAAAGAAAGAAGAAAAACCAGAGAAACAAATAAGAATTAAAGGTAGAGAAGGAATGATACAGAAAATAAATATAAAGGGACAGAATTAAAAGAGAAAGACGAAAAGAATCAGATGAATAGAAAGAATATTAAGAAGAATATGAATAGGAAAATGAAGGCACTGAATCAAAATGTTAGGTTAAAAAGGTGAAAAGAAATGTGAAAATATTGAAAACAATATGAACCGTAAAGGTGTTAAATGGTACACCTGTAGTAGAGTCCCAGGCCGCTCCGCTCCACTTTTCTCTCTTCTCTCCTCTATTGTAGCTCTTGATGCTGATAAATAGCGGAGAGAGAATAAAAAAAAGAAAAAGAAGAGGCAGAAGAAATAAAAAAAAAGAAACAGAAAAAAAAGACATAAAGGAGAAAAAATATGAGAAAAGAGAAATAAAATATGAGGAAAGAGGAAAACGTAAAGGAAACTTCAAAAGAAAAAGAAGATAAGGGCTGAAATAAAGCAAAAAATGAAGTAATAGACAAAGACTGAAAATAAAGATAAAAAGAATAAAAATGAAGCAAAAATACTGAAGGTGTTAACTCGGTACACTCGTAGTAAGAGTAACAGGTCGCTCCATTGTAAGGTATTTCATCTCGACTCCTACCTGCCTTGTAGCTTGTGATGCCGTGATTCGATGGAGGAAGTAAACATGTGAAAAGAGGAGTCAAAAAGAAAAAGAGAAAGTAAGGTATAAGAGAGGAGAAAGGAACGTTAGGGAAAATATAGAATATGAAAAAACCGGAAGGAAAATTACACATATAAATAAAAGAAGAGAGGGTGGAAAAAATGAATAAAGTAGAATGAAGAAGGAAGAAAATGAAGAACACAAAAGTGAAGGGGAAAACAAAGAAAAGGTGAAAGAGAATACAGAAAATGAGAGAGAGAAAGAAAAGGAGACTGGGGTGAAGTATTGAACTCTATGTACACATGTAGTAGAGTTTCAGGACGCTCCACCTTTATTTTGTCTCCTACCTCACTGTAGTTTGTGTTGCTGTAATGTAGTTGTGGGTAAGACGTACAATGTAGTAGAGCTAATTGTAATGATGATGATGATGATGGTAATGATGATGATGGTGGTGATGATGACTGTGGCTATTATGGTGATGATGGTGAACGTTGAGAACAACTGTATAAAGAAAGGTGATGGTGACGAGAGTGACGATGGTGGTAGTGATGGTGGTATAACTGAACACTGGTGGGACTAATAAACACTAGATGATGATGATGATGATGATGATGTTGATGATGATGATGATGCCTGCAGTTATTATGATGATGGTGAACTCTGAGAAGAAGAGCTTTATGGATAAGGATGATGGTGACGAGAGTGATGATGGTAATGGTGATGTAACTGAAGGCTGATGAGAATAATGAACACTGTATTGTTAATGGTGATGATGATAATGGCGATGATGATGATGATGACGATGGGTTTGGTGACGTCACTTACTACTGATGATAACTGTTTAATCTGGTCTTCTCCTTGTCTTGTAGCTTGTACTGTCGTAGTATAACCCAGAAAGAAGGGAGGAAGAAAGACAACTTGTGAAAGGCAGAAAAAGAAAGAAAACGTGGGAGAAAAAAATTAGAAATGAAATAATAAAGAACAAGAAAAATAAGAGAAAAAATAGCATTACAAAATGGAATGTTGAAAAGTGAAAATCAAAGGAGGATGAAAGATAGAAGGGAGAAATGGTTTAATAATTTGAATGAAAAGAGAAAGAAAGAGGGTATTAAAAAAGAAGGAAGGGAGAACACGAAACAGAAGAGATCAAAAGAAGAGTAAAAAAGAATGAAAAGGAACTGAGAAAAGAAGCAGCATCGTACAGAAGGGTGGAACTCCAGACACCTTTATTAGAATCTCAGGCCGCGTCACCTTACTTCACCTTGACTCCTACTTCTCTAATAGTTTTATTGTAGTAATATAGTTAGGAGAACAGACAAAATGAAAGGAATGAAAAAGAAAACCTGAAAGGAAAAAAAAAACTGAAATGAAAAGGGAAAACGGAAGGGAACTCTAAACACTAATATAAAAATAAATATTGAAGGACAAAAAGAAACTAAGAAAAAAAAGGATGTAAAGCAAGAAAAATTGAAAGGAGAAGGAAATTACGAGAACAGGCGAAAGGAATCAAAAGGAGAAAGAAAAGAGAGAAAGAGTAGAAAACAATGAAGATTGAAGAAAAGAGACAAAAAATAGGAGAAAGATAAGATTGAAATGAACAGAGTGATGAAGAAGAAGAAAAGAAAGGAAGTAAAGAAATAAAGAAGAATTATCGTGTAAATCCTGAACATCTGTAGTAGAGTCCCAGGGAGCTTCACCTTTCTTCACCTCGCTTCATACCTCTTTTGTAGCTTGTGATGCTGTAATTACCGAAAGAAAGAAAAAAAGGAAGAGTTAAGAAAAAAAGAAAAAATACAGCTGGAGAGAATAGGAGCACGATATATATATATATATATATGGGATGAGAATAAAAAGACAAAGATATAAGAATGGGAGAATGAAACAAGAAGAGCAGAAACAAGAAAAAAAATAAAGAAAGAAAACGA
>NC_137018.1:18406343-18501343 GCF_032717465.1 Coenobita brevimanus | reverse complement strand
AACACCGACAGTTTCAATACTTTTGGAGATGGGAATATTACTAGCATTGAAGGTAATATACGAATTTGGCAATATCTGTCTATTTGTAAACTGTATACATTTGGTTTTACTAACATTAAATGAGGCAAGGTTATTTTGTCATCATTCATTGATCTTAGATAAGTCTTGATTTATGGAGATGGCTGCACTGAGCTGAGAGTTAGAGATATTAGACTTTGTAAATGGGTGTTTGAGCGTGATTGAACTGTGACGTGTTGAGTCATGTGCATATGAATGGATGGAATTGTGGGTGACAGATACAAGATCATTAAAATGAAGTAGGAAGAGAACTGGAGCCAGAACTGATCTTTCTGGGACGCCGGCGTTAACTAAGTGGAAGCTGGAATATACATCATCTACTTTTAAATTTCTGTCGCTGAGATATGAGGAAAGCAAAGGAACAAAAGACATTAGTCCATAACAAGGGAGTTTGGAGAACAGGGAACGGTGCCACACTCTGTCGGGTGCTTTAGAAATATCAAGGGCTACTGCATTAGTTTCTTCATGCTGGTCAATTGACTGATGGATTATATGGGTCAGGAGATTGACTATGTCAGTGGTGGATCTTTCGTGGTGAGAACCATGTTGTCTCGTTTTCGTTTGCGATTTGAAGGCTCCAACATGCTTGCATGCGTCGGCCTTTGTCACCTAATGGCGGCTCTCCAAGCTGCACGATCTATTGCAGCCTCCCTGTTCAGTCCCTTAACCCTGAGGTCACACTTAATGACCTCATCCCACGTCTTTCTCGGTCTATCCCACACAACCCCAACCCCAATATAACACTTCTCACCCTCTGCACCCAATTATTATCCCCCATCCTCTCCACATGCCCAAACCATCTCAATCTACCTCTCCTCATCACAACACCAATACACTCCAGTCCCATCCTATCTCTCAACTCTTCCATCATAAACCCAGCCCCCCCAGTCCTTGCACGCAGGGACGCACTGCACATCCGCCTAATCATTGTCATTTCTTACCGTCTGAGCCTGCGAATATCCTCCTCCTGTACTGCCCAGGTTTCACTACCATACAGCATTACACTCCTAACACATGCTGCATGCAAAGACCCCTTAGCATGTAGGGACAGTCCTCTCATTGTCAGGAGAGGCAACAATTCCCTGAACTTCTTCCAACCACTTCTCACCCTATCAACAGAGCTAGCTCCAGCACCACCTCCAGCACACAACATGTCTCCCAAATAACGAAACTCTTCCACACACTCAAGAGACTCACCAGCAAGTTCAATCCTTTCATGCCTGACAATATCCACCTGCTCTCCCTGACACACAGCACACATAAAATTAGCATTATTTCGCAGTCTACCTCTGATACCACTACATCTCTTGTGCACCCATTTATCACAAACACTACACAACATGGAATTACTTTCCATGCCCTTGTGACAAACTGCACATGGCCACTCTCCCTCGCCTTTGACAGTACCGCTACCAACCCTAGATATCATCACTTTTGTTTTATCTGCATTTACCCTTATGCCCCATACAATCTCTCCACTTCCTAAATCTTTCCTCCGCATCCCTTTCATTCTCTGCAATCAACACCAAATCATCAGCATACAACATTTCCCACGGGGGTCCGTTTCTGAAGTGCCGTGAGAGGGCTTCAAGTACCATGATAAACAACAAGGGGCTCAAAACTGACCCCTGATGCACACCAACATTCGCTGAAAACTCATCACTCAAATCTCCATTCACTCTAACCCGGGTGCGAGCACCCACATACATGGCCATAACCACCCTAACCAGCCACTCCTTCAAGCCAAGCTTTCTCATTGCCCACTTCACCACCTCTCTAGGGACTCTGTCAAAGGCCTTTTCTAAATCAACAAAAACAAAATACAGATCCCTTTTCTTCCCAATATATTTTTCCTGAAACTGTCGAACAATGAATATGGCATCAGTGGTCCCCCTGCCTGGCATAAACCCAAACTTCATCTCGTCAATATTCACTCTTTCTCTAATCATACCTTCTAGAGCTCTCTCCATTACCTTCATTATCTGGTCTAAGAGCTTTATACCTCTATAATTTCCTCTTTCCAGGGCATCACCCTTCCCTTTATACACATTTACAATTACACTCTTCAACCAATCATCTGGGACAACACACTCATATATAATCATATTTATCAGGTCAGCGACTAAACCGCACCCCTATATCTCCTGAGGCCTTCAACATTTCGGAAGTCAGCCCGGACACACCTGCTGCCATCCCCATCTGCATCCTACCTATTGCCTCAGTCACAGTAGCAGCATCAATGAATGGTCAAGGGCCAAACACTGGATCCGCTGGCTCCAAACCTTCTCTGTCCCAGTCAAACTCCTAATACAACAACTGGTTGTAATGCTTTCTCCATGCATCTTCAATATCCTCACTGTTCACCACTACCCTTCCTTCATCATTCTTCACACACTGCTCACCTATAATATCCCGACTATCCCTCTTCATCTGATTTGCCACCTTAAATATCATATTTTTCCTTTCCCCATGATTTAGGTTATCAAGTAAAAGTCTCTGTGACTCAGACTTCGCCCTGTATACCTCTCTTCTAGCCCTACGCTTGGCAGCCAAGTATTCCTCCTTGTTACCACCCTTCTTCCATTCCCGGAAAAGCCTTCTTTTCTCCTTAACTGCAGCTTCTACACCCTCATCCCACCACCAAGTTACTTTACGTCTTGGTGGGCCTCTAGTCCAACCTCATATTACATCAGTAACTCTCAAGAGGTTGTTCTTAAGGGCTCTGTACTGTTCATTAACATCTCTGTCTACGGCTCCCTGTTCAGCCACCACTCTCCTCATCTCACTATAGAAGGCATCCCTTACTACTTGGTTTTCCAGCTTCCATATTTTCCTTCTGGGTACATAAGTCCTCTTTTTCATCACTTGTTCCTTAAGCACCATATTACAAATCAATAGTTTGTGCTGCTGCACACACTCCTCACTTCCTATAACTTTAACATCCCTCACTAGCCTCATATCAGCCCTCCTAACCAGAAAATAATCTATCTGACTGCTATTTCTCCCAGACTCATATGTAATTAACCTACTCTCTCTTTTCCTAAAATGTGTGTTGCACACAATCATGTTCGTTGCCTCCCCAAACTCGAGTATCCTTTCCCCTTATACCATACCCACATTCCTTATACCATACACACATCCCCCATGTACTTCTTCAAAACCTTGAGCTGCTTCACCTACATGACCATTTAAGTCCCCTCCCAAAACCACTATCTCATTATCCAGCATACCATCTAATACATGTATTAAGTCAACCCAAAATCTGTCTTCCTCTACTTCATCCAAGCCTGCCTGTGGAGCATATGTCGATATAATTGCAGTTATCATTCCACCAACCAGAATTTTCACTACCAGTATCCTATCACTTACTTGCATAACATTCATAACATATTCCACCCATTTCTCCGCAACCATCACACTAACACCTCCATATCCATCTGTACCCCCTTGCCAAAACAACTTATAATAACAATCCTTCCCAACAATTTTTCTGGCTGATCCACCCCTGTACCGAACTTCCTGCAAACACACCACATCCACCCACCTCCTAGTGAATGCCTCAACGACTTCTCCCGCTCTTCCCCTCGAGCTTCCCACATTCCATGAACCCATCCTCATCCCCCTGGGCGATTTAATGTCCTCAGGCTTGCTTTGAAACTTATTTTTAGTCATAGTCAGTATTAATAAAGGGGGTAGACATACCACAGGCCCCACTCACTGCACAGTCCTAGGTCCAGGCAATGGATCTGGGACCCCTAGTCCACCAGCTTACCAGTGGCTGTGGTAGTGGCCTCGGGGCACTCCGCCAGGACAACTGCAGGGACACCCTCCAAGCGCACCTTGGCACTGCAACTATCCCGCCATTATACACCAACTGATAGGGCGCTACTCCAAGGTTCGGGCCCCTCTCTATTGGGCGGAAGCGGCAGCCTGGGAACCGCAATGCCCTGTACCCTCAAGCACAGGTTCGAGCCCCATCTCGCCCTGGACCCATGATCTATGCCGGCGGGACCCCGGTCACGCCTTCCCCCAAAAGGCCGCCACTAGGTAGCGGGGGCAAAGTTTTCTAGCCGCATACCCTTTCTGGCGTCAACCCCTGTAGCGTAGTGGAATACGTTGTGTGAAATGTAAAGTGCATGTGGTGTAGTGCATAGATAGTTAGAGGAAACGTTTGGGAGAGTATGCTGGTCTACTCTCCATGTTACTGTCACAATGAAAAGGTCAGCAAAGGGGTATGGTTAGATAGCTGGTGAAACAGGAGCTCCAGCTCTCCCTATCACCAGCATTCTCATTTCCCTTGGGAGTACCACCCTGTTCGGCCCGTGCTACAGCTTCATTAATTAAGTTCTTGGATTCAAAGTGCTTATTAATCACAATTTCAAATACCGTACCAAGAGAAGATGTGACAGCTATTGGTCTGTAATGAGAGGGGTCAGAGGAACTTCCTTTCTTTGGAATTGGGTGGATATTGGCTTCTTTCCATTTAAAGAAGTTGGAGCCATGATGAAGTTTTGTGGCGTGACCTGAGACTCTAATAAAGGTGTCTGGAGTTCTACCCTTCAGTATGATGCGGCTCCTTTTCTGTTACATCTCAGCTCCTCTCCTTTCTTTTTTACTTTTCTTTTTATCTTCTTTTGCTTCGTGTTCTCCTTTCCTTTTTCTTTCTCCTTTCATTCATATTATTAAATATTTTCTTCCTTCTGTCTTTCATCCGTCCTCGTATTTTCACTTTATAGTGTTCCACTCTGGAATGTAATTTTTGTCATTTTTCTTCTTTGTTTTGTATTTATTTTGATTTTTTCCCCTCGTATTCTTTCTTTCTTTTTCTTCCTTTCACGAGTTCTCTTTCATCGTCCCTTCTTGCTGAATTATGTTACGACAGTACAAGGTACAAGACAAGGAGGAAACCAGATTGAATAATAATTATCAGTAGTAAATTACGTCACCAAACCCATGGTCATTATTATCATCGCCGTCATCGTCATCAGCAGCATCATTATCATCACCAGTAACGATACAGTGTTTATTAATCTCATCAGCGTTCAGCTACACCATCACCACCACCACCACCATCATCACTCTTGTCACCATCATCCTTATCCATACAGTTGATTTTCTCAGAGTTCACCATCATCACCATAACCGCAGACATCATCATTACCACCATCAACATCATTATCATCACTATTTGCTATATTACACTTTAGGTCTTAGTCACAACAACATTACAGCATCACAAACTACAGTGAGGTAGGAGACAAAATAAAGTAAGGTGGAGCCGCCTGGAACTCTACTACACGTGTATACAGTTCAATACTTCACCCCAGTCTCCTTTTCTTTATTGCTCTCATTTTCTGTATTCTCTTTCACCCATTCTTTGTTTTCCCCTTTACTTTTGTGTTCTTCATTTTCTTCCTTCTACTTTATTCATTTTTTTTCGACATTCACTCCTTTTATTTATGTGTAACTTTCCTTCTGGTTCTTTCATATTCTGTATTTTCCCTAACGTTCCTTTCTCCTCTCTTATCCCTCACTTTCTCTTTTTCCTTTTGACTCCTCTTTTCTTCTGTTTACTTCCTCCATTGAATCACGGCATCACAAATTACAAGGCAAGTAGGAGTTGGGGTGAAGTAAAGTGGAGTGACCTGGGACTCTTACTACGGGTGTACCGAATTAACACCTTTTTTATTTATGCTTCATTTTTATTCTTTTTCTCTTTTTTTTCAGTCCCTCTCCATTATTTCATGTTTTGTTTTATTCCAGTCCTTTTCCTCTTTTCCTTTCGAAGTTTATTTTACGCTTCCCTCTTTCCTTATATTTTATTTCTCTTTTCCCATATTTTTTTCTCTTCTGCCTTTGCTTTTCTTTCTTGTTTTTATTTCTGCCTCTTCCTCTACTGTTTTATGTCGTTTTGTTTCTCCAAGCTCTTTTTGTTTCTCACATCTTTCTTCACTATATTGCAGCAACAAACTGCAAGAGAAGCAGGAGCCAAAGTGGAGTATGGTGGAGTGGCCTGAGATTCTAATAAAGGTGTCCCAAGTTACATCCTTTCTTTATACTGTATTTTATTTCTCATATCATTTTCGTTTTCTATCTTTGTCTCTGTCTGTCTGTCTGTCTGTCTGTCTGTCTCTCTCTCTCTCTCTCTCTCTCTCTCTCTCTCTCTCTCTCTCTCATAGATTTTCCTTTTTGTCTCTTTTTGTGTCTACTTTTCCCTTCTTCCTTGTGACTTGTCTTTCCTTAATCCTTTCTTCATTCGTAACTCATTTGCGCCCAGTGTCTTTAGTATAGGACGGAACTGGGCAATATCAGATGTTAATAAAGAAGGGAACCCTGAGGTAGGGACCTATGAGCTTCGCGACTATGAACCGATGTGAGGAAGGCAGTACGCTTAGTACCTTTCCAGTAATATTCCACACACAGGAACCCAGGGAGATATTGAGTTTATATTATTCCTTTCTCCTTTCTTCTGTATCTTTCTACCTTCTTTCTTACTCATTTTTTCCTTTCTTCCATTCTTCTCATTTTTTAATAAATTCTGTTGTTTTTATTCTTTTAATATCGTTCTTTTCACATTATTTTTGTCTTTTCTCTCATTCTTTTTCTCATTTTCCTTTTTTTTTTTTTTCCCTCTACCTTCCTGCTTTCTTGCCCCCTGATATTACCGTGTCAGCAGGTAGCAGAGAGGCAGGAGGGTAGTTGAAGGGGTGTATTTATCCTCACTACTAACCTACTGTACACTGGATCCAGAAAGTATCGGTGCACACTTGGCGCCAAACACTTTGACACCACGGACGTTGGCTGTTGGAAAATGCTGGATGACTTTTGCCCACGTTGGCAACTGCGTAGATAAGGATGCCATAAATCGCTTGCTTGTGACGTTTTCTAGTTGGTGTTGTTATTGTTTGTATATTCAGATGATAACAGATCAATGTTTTTATAACTTCATAGGTATCATCGTACTCTTCATGCGTCATTCTTTACTGAACTGCTGTACGTAATCATCATCATTATCAAAACCCTTGTCACTACCACCATCACCACCACTACTATCATCATAACACTAACACCACTACCATTAACGGCACCATGATTATTTTCATCATTAGGACAGTTTTTATTACTTTAACCATAACTAAAGCATCTCCATCACCATCACCAGCCCAACCATCATCATCATCATTATCTGTATTAGATCTAATCCTTAACTAAATGCATCACTGCAATCTACAACAGAGGTAGGAGGCGAGGTAAAGTAAGGTGGAGTGGCTTGAGACTCTACTGCAGATGAACAGATTTCAAACATCCACATTCCTTATCATACACTCTTTTTTTTTTTTTTTTTAATTTTTACTTTGTCAATAGTCTTTATTTATAATTTCCTGTCTAACTTCACGGTCTTTTTTTGTCTGCTTATTGTTTATTTTTTCTTCATCCTTGCTTTCTCTTTTTCTGTCTCGTTTCTTTCATTTTCTCTTTCTTTCTTTCCTATAATTGCATACGGTTAATGTAATAGTTTGTCACACGGACTCAACGTAGTGTCAGTGGCGGAATTTAAACCATATGGATGATACTACCCGTGATGACCGCTCTCCACCACAGTTCATAAGTACCACCTTAGTTATTGCTGTATTTATTGATGGCCAGTAATATTTTAGCAGGTAAAGGTTAGCCCATAAACTAACAGACATCTCCCTCACCACCACTACAATCCTCACCACCACCACTACCATCATCATCATTAATGTTATCATCATCATTTACTTAGATCATATCCATAAATGTATCACATCATTATAAGCTGCACGAGAGGTAGGAGGCGAGGTGAAGTAAGGTGGAGCGGCCTGGCACTCTGCTACAGGTGTCGAGAGATCGACCCTGAATCGCTCTTTTTATTTTCCTCGTTTCATTTTTTTCATTTTTTTCTCGTTTCTTTTTTCCCATTTATTATCGTTTTATTTCTTACTCTTAATTTTTTCTATTTTCTTTCTCAGTTGTTGTTACTTTTATTCTTGTACTTCTGTTCCAATTGTTTCATTGTTTACGTATCATTTCTATCCTATTATTTCTTTCCTTTCTGGCTACTCTGTCTCTGTCTCTGTCTCTGTCTGTCTGTCTGTCTCTCTCTCTCATTTTTTTTCCATATTATAGCATCACTAGGCACTATTAGTTAGAAAGTGGGCTGAAGTAAAGGCATCGTCGTCAGTAATAAAGTAATGTACATCACCATCATCAACCATACCACTGCCACCACCCCTATCATCATCATCATCATCATTGCACAGAAAATTTTCATTATAATCATAAGAGCTAATCCAAACCATCATCACCATCACCACTACCACCACCACCTTTAGCCACTTCATATCAGAGCCACATATATATTACAGCATCACAAGCTGCTAGAGAGGCAGGAGGCGACATGAAGTAAGGTGGAGCGGCCTGGGACTCTACTACAGGTGTACTGAGTTCAAACCCTCACCTTCATTTCGAGCTTCTGATTTTCATATATATTTGTTTCATCTTCTGCTTTCTTTTTGACTTTCTCGTCTTTATTTTTCGTTTTCCATTTTTCTAGCCTTTTTCTCTCTTTCCCTTTTACTCCTTTTTTTTTTTAATTATAAAAAAGGTAGTTACATAAGAGGTAGTAGGAGAGATGAAATAGTTTGTCATCATCAGTGATGTCCTACGTCATATTCATCATAATCACCTCAGAACTGTCACCATCGTCATTATCAATACAAGTGTCATTACTATTGAAATAACGTAAATCATCAGTATGCTCGATATCGTTACCACCACCACCACCACCACCACTACCGTCAATACAATCACCGTCATCATCAACATCATCATCATCATCATCCATATGTTTCTCAATATTGTTACAATAACTAACATGACTGTTTTCACCACCACCACTATCGTCATCACTATCACCAGCAGCACCATTAGAAACGTAAGAACAATCCACATTTATTTTACAGCGTCACAAGGTACACAAGAGGTAGGAGATGAGGTGAAGTAAAGTGGAACGACCTGGGACTCTACAACAGGTGTACCGAGTTAACACCTTCACCTATACCTCGCAGAGCATAGTTTTCCTTAATACACTCTTTTCGTCTTATATCTTCCTTGTTCTCTCTTTCTCATTTTCCTTCTCATATCCTTCTCTTTTTCTTTTCCATCTCCTTTTCTTTCTTTTTCTTCCTTCCGCCTTTCTTCACTATATTACAGTAATAAAGCAACGATAAAATAAGGAGTCAAGGTGAAGTACGATGGAGCAAATTATGATTATAACAAAGGTGTCTCGTGTTCGACTTAAATTTTTAGGTTTCTCCTTTTTTATGCCCTTCTTTCTCATTTCCTGTTTCTCTCACATCCATTTTCCTTATTCCTCTTTCTTTCCTTTTGCGTTTCTTCTGCTTTTGTGTCCTGCTGTTTCTTCATTTCTTCTTTTCTTTCCTTATGGTTGGTTTCGTTTTAAACTATGTGTTCCTTTTTACCTTTTCTTCTTTATTTGTATCACTTGTTTATAGAGTATTTCAACGTCCTTTTCATTTTCGTTTTAATTCTTCATTCTTTTAGTTATGTCTTCTTATTTCCTTCATTCCCACAGTCTGCATTTTCCCCTTTCTTTATTTCTTTATTTCTCCATTTAATTACACCATCACAAGCTACAAGAAAGCTAGGGAGATCAAGTCAGGTTGTCGTCTTTACAAGACTACTTTGCTAGCCATTTTTTTTTTTTTATAGTTTATTCATTTATTACATTGTCATATACAGTAATTTTTTTGTAATCAAATAATGCAGTCTGTATAATATGGTCTATTGTTCAGGTAAGGAGTTGTGCAGTACATGTCTGGTCTACCTGTGTATCAACTTTATCCATTTTATTGTTTATTGTCTCATTAAAAAGTTGTACGCCAGTTCAGTTAAGTTCTTCATGCTATCACCGTTACTACTCGTATTATCATCACCACCGCCATCATCATCATCATCAATATCACCATAGTCACCAATAACTAAATTAGGTCACAGGTACCACTTACTGCATCACAAGCTAGAAAAGAGATAGGGGGCGAGCTAAGTAAAGTCATTATTAACAAGAGTAACATATAACCATCATCATCATCATCATCATCATCATCATCACTGCCAGCACAATAGTCAGTCACACAGACTTACGTACTATAATACATCACAAGCTACAAGAGAGGTAGGAGACAAGATGAAGGAAGGTGGAGCGGCCTGGGACTCTACTACAGGTGTGCTGAGTTAACACATTTATCATTTACAACTCATCTTCCTTCTTTACCCCTTTTTTTCCCTCCTTCACACTTATTTCACTTTTTTCATCGTTCTTCCTTTTCTTCCTTTTTTCTTGCTTTCCCTTCTTCCCTTTCTTGCTTTCTCAGTACTTTCTTTTTCAACTTTTTCTGTTTCCTCTCTCTCTCTCTCTCTCTCTCTCTCTCCTTTCTTTGTCTTCGTCCTTATCTATCCATTTCTCTGACTCAATTCTTTCTTCACTAAATTATAGCAATACAGGAATAAAGAGAAGTAGGAGTCAAGGTGAAGTAAGGTGGAGCGGCCTGAGATTCTAACAGTGTCTCGTGTTCCACCCTCGCTAGCAGGCTCCTTTTTATATTTCTTTCTCATTTTCTTTATCTCCATTATTATTTTGTTTTTTATTCTCCTATTGTCTTTCTTCTTCCGATCCATCTTTCTGTCCCGATATAATTCTCTCACTCCTTGTGTTCTTTCTTTCTAAATTCATCTTTCCATTTTGTCTTTTATCTTTTCAGTTTATTCTTTTTCTTTCTTTTTCCACCATTATTTCCCTTTTCTACCCCTTTGAACTGTGATAGGTTTTTAGTGTTCCACCGAGTTTCCCTCCCTCTCTCTCTCTCTCTCTCTCTCTCTCTCTCTCTCTCTCTCATCTGCGGTATTTTTTATTGTTCTTCCTCCTCTTCTTTCCCTTTTTCCCATTTGTGATTATTCTAATTTCCTTTTCGGATTGGTGTTTCTTTGTCACTTTTTTTTCATCCTATATCTGTATCACTTTCCTGTTCGCTCTTGCGCTCCTGCTCTCTTCTGCTCCATATTTATTAATTTTCCCCTCTCTCTTAACTCTCTCACTTTATTCTTAATTTTCTTTCAGTAATTACATCATCATAAACTACAATGGGGTAGGAGACATGATAAGGTATGGTGGAGCGGCCTGGAACTCCAGTACACTTGTATACAGTAGAGTTCAGTCCTTCACTAGAAGTGCGATGGTCTCCTTTTTTTCATTTCTCCCTTAATTTTCTGAATTCGCTTTTGTTTTCTCTCTGTCTCTCCTTTTCTTTCCTTTACTTAATACTTTATTTACTTTTGTCCTTTCTCACCTTTGATTTTTTCCCCTGTTGTTATTTCATATATTTCCTTCCTTGTTTTTCTGCATTACTTTTTCCTAATTTTTATTATCCTATGTTTAGATATGAATTTATTTCTTCCCCCACCCCCGTGTTGTTTATTTCCAGTATTTTGATCTTGATTTCACTCCGTTCCATTTAATCCCTTACTTTTTCGTTTCAGTGCCTACCCTTTTCTCTTGTACATTCTTTCTCCTGTACATAACATCAGCATAAGCAACAAGAGAAGGAGGAGGCGAGATGAAGTAAGGTGCAGCTGCCTGGATGTCTACTACGCAAGAACAGAACTAACTCATTTACGATTTGTTTCATTTTTCTTCTTTCTTCCGTTACTTTCATTCCATTCTTCTACTTAATTCTTTGTTTTCTTTCTTTAATTCTTTTCTTCGTTTTCTTCTCATACTTCTTTCTTTCTCCTTTCCTCCTTTCTTTTTGTCCTCTTTCTCTCCTCTCCTTTTGAATCCTTTCGTGTCTTTTCTTTCTTTCTCCATTTTGATTTTCTTCTTTCCTTTCAGTTTTTCTTCCTTTCAACTTGTCTGTTTCCTTTTATCGTTTTCCTTTAAGTTTTCCTTTTCCTATTAGTTTTTTTTTAAATATTTCCTCAGTTTTCTTTTCCCTCAGTTTTCCTTTTTCCTTCCTTTCTTCATGCCTCTTTTCCCAACTATATTACTGCAATACAACTATTAGAGGAGTAGGAGCCAAGGTGAAGTAAGGTGGAGCGGCCTGAGATTCTAACAAAGATGTCTAACAAAGGTGTCTTGAGTTCAACGCAAAACTCTGCGCTCTTTCTTCTTTCCCACATTCTTTTCTTTCTATTTTTTTCTTTTCCGTGTATTGTCTTCTTACTTCTCGTTCTCCTCTCGTTCTGTTTACATATCCTCTTTCTTTGTCCTTTTATTTATACTTTAAGATCTTTTCTTCCTTCGGTCATTGCCAGTTTTTTCTCTTTCAGTTTCTCTTTTTTCTCTCCCATTTTGTAATTCTGTTTATATTCTCTCATTATATTAGCCCTTATGTTTTTTTTTTCTTTTTTTTTTTTCCTTTTCATATTTTCTATCTTCTCCAATTCTTGATTTCTCCTTCTTCCTCCCTTCTTCCGCTGTATTACGACACTCCAAGTTACAGGACAAAGAGGAGACCAGATTAAATAAGGTTATTGTAATCGGTAGTAACTTACATCACCAGATCCATCGTAATCATCATCAAGTATCAATGTTCATTATTCTCCTCAGCTTTCAGCTACCGGTACATCACCATCGCCATCACTCTAGTGACCATCATTCTGGACCATATTGTTATTCTTCTCAAAACTCACCACCATCATCATCATCACTGTTAACTATATTACACTGTAGGTCAAAGCCACAACTACATTACAGCATCACAAATTACAATGTGGTAGGAGACAAGATGAATTAAGGTGGAGCGGTCTGTAACTCTACCACGCGTGAATAGAGTTCAATCCGTCACCTCCACCTTTGCGACCATCTTTTATTTCTTTCTCATTTTCTGTATTCTCTTTCACCTTTTCTTAGTTTCCATCTATACCTTTCGGTCCATCATTTTCTTCCTTTTTAATTTTAAACAACTTTTTTCTTTTTCTTTATCATTTTTGTATGTGTATTTAACGTTTTTTTCATTTTCTATATTTTCTTTAACGTTCCTTTCTCGTCTCTTATCGCTTACTTTCACCTGTTCCTTCTCACTCCTCTTGTCTTCTGTTAGCTTCCTTCGTCAGATCACGGTATCACAAGCTACAAGGCAGGTAGGAGTCGAGATGAAGTAAAGTGGAGCTACCTGGGAATCTTACTACAGGTGTACCGAGTTAACATCTTTACTATTTATGCTTTATTTACCTTCTTTCTTTCATTCCTGTCTCTCATTATCCCTTGTTTCATATTTTGTTTTATTCCAGTCCTTTCGTTCTTTGTCAGTTTCCTTACTGCTTTCCTCTTTCCTCATTTTTTTCTTCTAAGTTTAATTATTTTCACCTTTCTTTTTCATGATTCTCCTTTTTTTATTTCTTTTTGTTTCCAATTCTTCTTTATCTCCTTTTGTTTCTCCTTACTTTTGTTCTCTCTTTCCTTTCTTTCCGCACTTTATTATAGCAACAAACTACAAGAGAAGTAGGAGCCAAGGTGATGTAAGGTGGAGCGACCTGAGATTCTAACAAAGGTGTCTTGAGTTCCAGCCACACGGTATCTGCCTCCGCTCCTTTCTCTCTCTCTCTCTCTCTCCATATATTTTCTTTTTGTTTGATATTCGTCTTTCGTCCTGTTGCTGTGTCTTTCCTTCCTTCATTATCGTTATTTACTATTGCTTTCTCCTTTCTATCCTTTTACCTTCTTTCTCTGTCATTATCTCCTTTTTCCCACTTTATCTTTTTCTTTTCCGCCCACTTTCTCTCTCCTCTTTAATTTTTTGTATATGCCATTACACCATTACAATCTATAAGGAGTTACAGTACGAGATGAATTGCTGTTATTACCGTCATTAGCATCATTATCATCGTCATCGTCATCATCATAAGCATCTTCTTCGTGTCCCAGAAAATTCTTAATAAGAACTAATCTAATCACCATCATCACTATCACCACCATCACCACGTTTAGCTACTACAGATAAAAGCCACATCTATAATACAACATCACAAGCTAGAAGTGAGGCAGGAGGCGAGATGAAGTAAGGTGGAGCGGTCTTGGTCTCTACTACAGGTGTACCAAGTTATAACCAATTTCATCACTGTCTCCTTTTCTTCTCCTTCTCTTTCTACTCTGTCATGGTTTGTTCCTCCTTTTTTTCTCTCTCTCTCCATTCAGTACTTCTTATTTTCCTTCAGTCCGTCTCCCACCTTTTATTTCTTCTCGTCTCATCTTTCCATCGTTCTTTCCCCACAACATTACATCGTTGCAAGCTACAGGAAAGGTCGACGAAAAAGATGAAGTAAGGTGGAGTGGTCTGTGACTCTACCACAGGTGTACCGAGTTAACACGTTTGCCATTAATACTTCATTAGCTTCATTAGTTAACAGCCTCAAAGCTCTCCTAAGTCACCGTCAGCATCAACACCACCATCACCATTGGTAACTTAAGATCAAATCCATCAATATATTACAGCATCACATCTTCAAGACAAGTAGGAGACATTTTGAAGCAAGGTGGAGCGACCAGGAACTAAATTACTGGTGTACCGAGGTCTGCCCTTATCCGTTGTGTCTCCTTTTCTTTCTGTCTCCTTCTGCTTTGTGTCATATTTTTATGTTTCTCAGTTTCTTTCTTTCTCTATTTATCTCTTTCTGCCTTTCCTCGTTCTCTCTTTCTCCAGCTGCTTCCATCATAAGATACTTTGCGGTTGGAGGCGAGATGGGTAGATTATACAAGATGAAGCGGCCTGTGACTTTACTACACGTGTACCGAATTAACACCTTTACTGTTTATTCCAAATTCTTCCTTGTTTCTCCTTTTCCTTCTTGTCTTCTTTGCTTCACGATATGGGTCATTCTCGTCCTCCTTCCCTACTTCTTTCTTGATCAGAAATTTCTTCCCCTAAATTCCGTTCTTCCTCGTTCTTATTACTTTTTTGTCTTCTCCACATCCGTTTGTTCTGTCTTCCTCCTTCATTTCATTGTCTTTTCCTTTCTTCTTTATTTTCTTCCTCCCTTCTTCCGTCACTAGAGTAGATCAGCGTAACAAGAAGAGAAATAGGAGTCCAGGTGAAGTAAGATGGAACGACCAACAAAGGTGTCTCAGGGACCTCAACAACTTCTTCCACACCGTGGATCCTGTGTGTGTGTGTGTGTGTGTGTGTGTGTGTGTGTGTGTGTGTGTGTCCATTAGCATCACCCACGTCGACAATTGTGTATACTTTTATATATCATCACAATTATAACAGAGGTAGGAGACAGGATGGAGTAATATGGAGCGGCCTGGGACTGCTGTGTGCCTAATGAGTTATATTCTCAATCTGCTTCCTGTCCCCACTTCTCTGTTTCCTTCTGCTCTTTATACTTCTTTTTCGCTTTCTGTATTTTCTTCCTTCCTCACTCATTCTTCCTTGTCTTATTCCTATTCTCTCTGTCTTTCTCTACAATATTACGATATTACCGTCTACAAGAGAGGTAGGAGGAGACATGATGTAAGGTGGAGCGGCCTGGGACTCTACTATAGATGTACCGAGTTCAAACCTTCACCCTCTCTGTACAGCTTCTCCTTTTCTTCCTTTTTTTTCTCCTTCTGCCTTCTTTTGAGGATTTTTTTTTTTTGCTTTCCTTTCTTTATTTTTGAATTAACTTCCTTTTTTCTAGTCTCTGTCACTCTTTTCTTCTTTTTCCTTTCTTTCCTGCAGCGTACGAGTAGTAAGTTACTAATGACTGAAATAGAGATGAAGTAAGATTTTTATCATCGCTATTGTTCTACATCTTTGGGGGAGGCGGTGGCAGAATCGGTAGAGAGGCGGCCTGCAGTTCTAATGGACCCAAGTTCGATTAAGGATTTGAATGTCTTAAAAAGCAGACTATTCTGAACTACAAGATGACCCGCCGACATGTCATAAAAGTACCCCCGCTAATACCAGTGCACCAGTCCTGTATGAGACAGCCCTAGCATGTATTCAGTATGGATGGTGGGTGTTGGCGCCGAAGTAGTGACATGTGGCGATGCAGGAGGACGACTGGGCCCCAAGGATGGCTACTAGGACTTGGGAGTAGGCCCTGAAGCCTTTGCCCAGAGTTGGACACATTTAAAAAAAATCATCATCATCATCATCATTACTTCAGTAGTCACCATCATTACTCATATTATATTTGAGAATGAAAGACTGACGAAGAGGGTGTATGTAGGTGAGGTGGAGGGAGGGAGAGGGAGGGGTAGACCGAGGATGAGGTGGAGGGATGGAGTTGAGAGGTATATGAGGGAGGGGGGGGTGAGCTGGGGGGAGGGGAGTCAAATGGTGGGTGACAGAGTGACTTGGAGGCGTTTTGTCTGTGGCCACCCTTTGCGGGATTAGGGCGTCGGGCTATAGATAGATAGATAGATTTTTGATACAGTTAAAATAACGTAAATCACCATTACCACCACCACCATTATCTCCACCACCACCAACACCAATATACAATTATCAACATCATTATCATCGTCATCATCATCATCATCCATTGGTTTAACATCATTATTACGAATACTATCAGCACCACCAACACCATTATCGTCATCACAATCACCAGCAGCATTACCATTAGCGACATAATTTCAATCCATGTCTATATTACAGCATCACAAGGTATAAGAAAGGTAGGAGGCGAGTTGAAGTAAGGTGGAGCGGCCTGGGACTCGACAACAGGTGTACCGAGTTAACACCTTCACCCATACTTCGTAGAGCTTTGTTTTCGCTAGTCCATTTCATTTAGTCTTATTTCTTTCTTGTGCTGTCTTTTACAATGTCTTGCTAATTTCTGTTCCTTTTTCCTTTTCGTCTACTTTTCTTTCTCTTTATTCATTCCTCTCTCCATTTTTCACTATGGTACGGCAATAGAGCAACGAAAAAATAGGAGCTAAGGTGAAGTAAGGTGGAGCAGACTGAGATTCTAACAAGGTGTCTCGAATTCTACCTAACACTCCAACTAACGCTTTTTTTTTTATTTTTCGTTCTCATTTTTTTCCTTCATCCTCCTTTCATTTTTCGTTTCTTCTGCTTTTGTGTGTTGTTCTTTCTCCTTTTCTCCTTTTCTGTCCGTATGTTTGGTTTCGTTTTTAATTGTGTGTTCCTTTATAATTTTTCTCTTTATTTCTGTCACTTGTTCATCTTTATAATTTTGGTCCAGTTCTTTTTGATTTTCATCTAATTTTCTCATTTTTTTCCTCCTGCTTTCCTAGTGTCTTTATTTTCCCCTTTCTTTTTCTCTTCGTTTCTTCATTTAATTACACCATCACAAGCTGCAAGATTGGTAGGGAGATGAAGTCAGGTTATCCTCTTTACTAACCTACGTAATGAGCCAATTATTTCTATGGTTGATTCATTTACTGTACTACTTTCTCATATTATAATTCGTGTGTAATCAAATAAAGCAGTCTGTATAATATGGTCTATTGTTTCAGGTAAGGAGTTGTGCAGTACCTGTCTGGTCTACCTGTGTGAGTACCAACTTTATCCAGTCTATTGTTTATTGTCTCAAGAAAAGGTTGGTTGGTCGGTTCACTGAATTTTTTCATGCTGTCACCGTAACTATTATCACCATCATCATCATCATGATCATTATCATCACAACCACTAATAGTTACAGATAAAAGCTGCCATTTATAGCATCATAAACCAGAAAAAAGATAGGAGCCATCATTATTAACAATAGTAACTTTGGTCTGGTTAATACTTGGATGGGTGACCGCCTGGGAACACCAGATGCTGTTGGCATCCCTACGTGTCAAGTGGGGTTGGTGGAGGATTAGTGCCCCTCCCTGTAAAACAATTAATTCTAAGCCCTTGGCCACCCCATTTGGGATACATGGCGTCTGGCAATGAATGAATGAATGAAAACTTTTTTAACCGTCACCACCACCACCACCACCACCATCATCATCATCATCATCATCATCATCATCATCATCATCATCATCATCATCATCATCACTGCCAGCACCATACTTAGCCACACAGACTTAGGTACTATAATACATCACAAGCTACAGGAGAGGTAGGAGGGTACATAAAATTAGGTAGATAGGCCTCGGACTCTACTGTTAGTCTACCGAAATTTCTTTATCAAACATATTTAAGTTTACATTTCTTCCCTCTCTCTCTTTCGTTCTCCTTTATCTCTTGTTTTGTTTCATTTCCTCCCTCAGTGTCTTTCTTCTCCTTTATCCCATGTTTTGTGTCATTCCCGTCCTCCTTTTCAACCCTACTTCTCAATTTCCTTTCCCTCTCCTTGTCTTCATTTTTTTTTTTTTTGAATAACAGAACGGAGGAAGGAAAAACAAATGAATTAAACAAATAATCCATACACCAGATTACTGGCGTTCTCCATTCATTAAAAATCATTTCCTTTCCTGCTTTTTCTTTATTTTTCTTATTCAGTCTGCCTTATCTTTCGTCTTCTTCTCTCCTTTTGACCAATTTCATTCTTCCTTCTTTCTTTCCTATCTTTTTTTTTTCCTCCTTCACTATATTACAGCAGTAAACCAACAAGAAAAGCAGGAGCCAAGGTGGAGCAAGGTGGAGCGGCCAGAGATTATAACAAAGTGGTCTGACGCTCTATCCGACGTCGGGGTTCCTTTTGTTTTTTTTCTTCAAAATTTTCATTTTCCTTTTTTCCATTTTATCTTGTTTCGATTTGTTTTACGTCTTTTGTCCCTTTTCCTATTTCTTCCTTCCCTCCTTCTCTAGTGTTTCATATTTTTAGTCCTTTCTCCTTTGTGTACTTTTATCAACTGTTTTCTTTAATCCTACTTTCTGTCCCCCATTCGTTACTTTTTTTTTCTCTTGTTTTTTTCTCCTTGTATTTTTTCCGTTCTATATCTTTCTTAATTTCCTCCTTTTTCCTCATTTTTTCTCTTTTCCTTTTTTTCTTTCTACAGTATATTACAGCATGACATACTACGTCAAATAAGGTTAACATTTTTACTAGTAATCTGCGTCACTATCACCATCATTACCACCTTCACCACCATCACCATCATTACCACCTTCACTACATCATCATCATTACCACCTTCACCACCATCACCATCGTTACCACCTCAGCCACCATCACCACCTTCACCATCCTCACCATCATTACCACCTTCACCACCATCACCATCATTACCACCTTCACCACCATCACCATCATTACCACCTTCACCACCATCACCATCATTACCACCTTCACCACCATCATCATCATTACCACCTTCACCATCATCACCACCATTACCACCTCCGCCACCATCACCATCGTTACCACCTCTGCCACCATCACCACCTTCACCATCCTCACCATCATTACCACCTTCACCATCATCACTATCATTACTACCTCCACCACCATCACCATTATTAATTCCTTCGCCATCGTTGTCTCCTTCACCGTCATCACACTCATCATCGTCATCATTTTCTAAACATTATAATTTTTTAAAACAATTACTAACTTAAATCGCCATCACCATCATCACCACCACCATTAAAATGACCACAAAAATCACCACCAACACTACCACCATCATTTGCTACATCAGATCAAACCCACAACTACATTTCAGCATCACAAGCTACGAGAGAGGTAGGAGGGTAGTTCAAGTAAGGAAGAGCTGCCTGGGACTCTACTACAGGTGTACAGAGTTAACACCTTTACGATTTACAACTTATTTACCTTTCTTCCTTTCCCTTCCCCTCATTAGTCTTTTCTTTATTCTTTTTTCACGTCTTATTTCATTCTTTTCTTCATTCGCACCTTTTTGTCAATTTCCTTTTTGCCTACATCCCCTCCGATTCTTCTTTGTACCTTCTCCATTTTTACTCTCTCTTCTTTTTCAGTTCTTTTTTACTTCTTTCTCTCTTTCTTACATTTTTTCCTTCACTGCTATACAGCAATAAAAGAACAAGAGAAGTAGGAGCCAAGGTGAAGTAAGGTGGAGCGGCCTGAGATGCTAACTAAGGTGTATGGAGATCCTCCCTGGCATCTCATTCGCTCCTTTTTATATTTCTTTCTCATTTCCATTTTACTCCTTTAATCTTATATTTCTCTTATTCCTCTTTTGTCCTTTCTTTTTCTGATCTACCATTCTGTCCCTGTCTACTCCCCTTACACTTTTTCTTCAGTCTCATTTCCTTTTACCTTTTTTCTCCAGTTCTTCTTCCATATATATATTTATTTCCACTGCCATTTCTCCTTGATACTTCGAGCTATGATGGGTTTGTAGAATTCTCTCTCTCTCTCTCTCTCTCTCTCTCTCTCTCTCTCTCTCTCTCCTTTTCTGCGATATTTCTTGTTTAATCCTTTACTTTCTTTATTTACGAAATCTGATTATCTTGTTCCGGCTTTTCCTTACTTCTTTTCCTGACTCCTAATTCTCTGTCTTTTTTCTTATTTTTTAGTTTTCATCTAACATTTGTATCTTTCTTCTGTTCGCTCATGCTCCATTCACCCCCCCCCCCTCCCTCTGAACTGTCATGAGTTTTCCTCATTTTTCTTTCAGTAATTACATCATCGCAAACTGTAATGAGGTAGGAGACAAGATGAAGTAAGGTGGAGCGGCCTGGGACTCTACTACACGTGTACAGGTCATTCCTTCACTCGGACTTCCCCCTCAGTCTGCTTTTCTTTATTTCTCCCTCCTTGTCTATTCTTTTCTACATTTTCTTTGTTTTCGCCTTTACTTTTTCTTCTTCGTTTTCTACCTTTTTCACTCTGCACAATTTAATTGTCTTTTCTCTCTCTCTTTTATATGTGTATTTTTGCTTTTTTTGTTCCCTTATCTCGTACTTTCTCCTGTTTCTTCTCACTCCTCTTCACTTCTGTTTACTTCCTCCATGAAATCACGGCATCACAAGCTACAAGGCAGGTAGGAGTCAACATGAAAAATGGAGCGACCTGGGACCCTTACTACAGGTGTACCGAGTTAACACCTTTCCTATTTATGCTTCATTTTTCTTCTTTCTCTCTTTACTTACTTTCCTTTTCCAGTATATCATGTTTTGTTTCATTTAATCCCTCTTCACGTTTTTCGTTCTCAGTTTCCTTAATTATTTGCTCTTTCCTCATATTTTCTTCCTTCCCTTACTTTTTTCTTTCTCTGCTTTTCTCTAATTAGTCTTTGTTTTTTTGTTCCTGCTTTTTATTCCTTGTTCTCTTACATTTCTCCCTTATCTCGTTTTATTTCTCCCTTTTGTTTCTCTCTCCTTTCCTTCATCACTATATTACAACAACAAACTACGAGAGAACTAGGAGCCAAGGCGAGGTAAGGTGGAGCAGCCAGAGATTCTAACAAAGGTGTCTCGAGTTCCGACCTCTCTCTCTCTCTCTCTCTCTCTCTGTGGATGCTGCCTTTTGTTTATTTCTCATATCCTCTCTCTCTCTCTCTCTCTCTCTCTCTCTCTCTCTCTCTCTCTCTGTGGGTGCTGCCTTTTGTTTATTTCTCATATCCTCTCTCTCTCTCTCTCTCTCTCTCTCTCTCTGTGGATGCTGCCTTTTGTTTATTTCTCATATCCTCTCTCTCTCTCTCTCTCTCTCTCTCTCTCTCTCTCTCTCTCTCTCTCTCTCTCTCTCTCTCTCTCTCTGTGGATGCTGCCTTTTGTTTATTTCTCATATCCTCTCTCTCTCTCTCTCTCTCTCTCTCTCTCTCTGTGGATGCTGCCTTTTGTTTACTTCTCATATCCTCTCTCTCTCTCTCTCTCTCTCTCTCTCTCTCTCTCTCTCTCTCCATTATTTCATGTTTTGTTTTATCATCATCACCCTCATCATCGTCAACTTCATCACCATCACAAGTACTGTCATCATTACCACTGCAGTCATCATCATCGGCTACACAGAACAAAACGCCATTATACAGCATCACCTTCTACTGGAGAGCTACTAGGCGAGATGGAGAAAAAGCATAATCATCAGTGCTAATCTAATGTATATCATCATAATCATCATTACCAACATCTTTATCATCATCATTCACCATCATTACTGTCTTCATCAGTCATCATTCATCATTACTGTCTTCATCGTTGATCATCATTATCATCCTTACTACAGTCACCACTATCATCATCATGCTTCATTATCATCATCATCATCATCATCATCATCATCGTCCTCAGTATCCATCATCATCCATGCAGTTATCTTGTTATCGATCAGAGCTAGCCTATATCACCATTCCACCACCACTATCACCACCACCACCACCACCACCACCACCACCACCACCATTAGGAACCTTGAAGTCACAGCAACATTGCAACATCACAAGCAACATCAGAGGTAGGAGACAAGATGAAGTAAGGAAAAACTTGAGCCAAGGTGAAGCAAGGTGGCACGACTTGAGGTTCAAACAAAGGTGGCTGAATTCCACCCTATTGAGGATTGTTCTTTTTTATCACAGGGGCTTTTGTCTTCATAGTGTAATGGGAAAAGTATATGGTAGTATATTATTGACAGAGTTAGACATATAACAGAGGAATTAGTTGGAGAAGAACAGGAAGGATTTAGCAAGGGAAGAGGTTGTGTAGATCAGATATGCATTCTTGGGTCTTTGGTGGAAAAGTTTCTAGAGAAGAGAAAGAAGTTGTATGCGGCCTTCTTGGATTTGAAGAAGGCATATGACAAGGTGGATAGACAAGGTATATGGAAAATATTAAGAATATATGGAGTAAATGGGAAGTTGCTGAATGCTTTGAAGAGTATGTATGAGGGGGCTAAGACTGCGATACGTGTGGATAATGAACTGAGTGATTTGTTCTGAATGAATGTTGGATTGAAACAGAGATGTATCTTGTCCCCATGGTTGTTCAATCTGTATATGGATGGGGTTATAGAAGAGCTACAAGGTAGGGCAGTGGATGTTGGAGCGACCCTAATGAGACTGGACAATGTTTGGAAACTCCCTGTTCTGTTGTTTGCTGATGATACGCGTTAAGTGAAAGCGAAGGGGAACTGCAAGGTTTTGGTGAATGTGTTTGGGAGAGTGTGTAAAAAACGGAATCTAAAGGTGAATGTAGGGAATAAAAATATATTTGTCTTCGAGAGAAATGAAGCCACTGAACGAGGAGGAAATGGAAAATGTGAGTGCGTTTAAGTACTTGGGTAGTGTGATGAGTAAGGATGGAAGTTTAGAGGGTGAAGTGCTTGAAAGGGTACAACAGGGAAGAAAGGTTGCTGGTTCTTTGAAAGCAGTGATACGTAACAGGGAAGTGAGCATGGAAGTAAAAAAGTCGCTGCATGACAGTATTGTGATAGCAACCTTAACGTATGGAAATGCAGCTTGGACCTTTTTGGAAGGACACAAGTCACGAGTGAGAACAGTGGAAATTATTTATTTGAAAGGAGCATGTGGAGTTACGTGGAAAGACAGATTGACAAATGAGGAAGTGAAGGAGCGTTGTGGTGTGGATGTAGATGTGATAGAAAGCGTTAGGATAAATACATTGAGGTTGTTTGGCCATGTGGAGAGGATGGAGTGCGAGAGACTGACGAGGAGAATGTATGCCAGTGAGATGGAGGTGGGGAGAGGTAATTGTGAGGCCGAGGATGAGATGGAGGGATGGAGTGGAGAGGTATATGAGAGAGTGGGTTGTGAGATGGGGGTAGGGCAGTGAAATGGCAAAGGACAGGGCGATTTGGAAACGAACTGTTTGTGGCCACCCCTTACTGGATTGAGGCGTCTGGCAAGAGATAGATAAATAGATATTTCTTTTTTGGTCATCTCTCTATCTATCTATCTATCTATCTATCTATCTATCTATCTATCTATCTATATATATATATATATGTGTGTGTGTGTGTGTGTGTGTGTGTGTGTGTGTGTGTTTCTTTTTATGCTCCTTATTATTCTTATTCTCATCTCTTTCTTTCTCCTTGTCTTTCTTTCTCTCTCCTTTTCTTATTTTCTATTCCATTTCCTTGTGTCTCCTTTTTGCCAAATTTTTGTTTCCTCTTTTCTGTTATTTATTATTTTTTTTTCGCCTGGTTCATATTTTTCTCTCCCTTCCTTCATTCTCCATTATAATAAAAGCATCACAAGCTGTAAAATAGACAGGAGGTAGGATAAGTAAGGTTATTATCATCACTACTAATTGCTGTATATACATCACTATTATCATTACTATCAGGACCACCACTTCCATCATTATCATCATCATCAGTTTTTCAATGTTCTTTCTTTCCTGCTTATTTTTTTTTCTTCTTTTTCTTTCCACTCTCTCGTACTCCTTTTCATTCTTTCTGTCTGTTCTTTCTTTATTTATTTCTTTTTTCACTGTATGATGGAAGTAAAAGAACAAGAGAAGTAAGAGCCAAGGTGGAGTACGGTGGAACGGCCTGAGATTCTAACAAAGGTGTCTTGAGTTCCACCATACTTCAATACACGCTACTTTTTATCTTTCTTTTCATATTCCTCTTCCTTTTTTTTTCGTTCATTTTCCTCAAGATTCCTTTCCTAATATCATTCAATCTTCCTGTCTTTCTTTCTCCCTCCTTTCAAAGTTTCTTTATCCATTTTGCCTCTGTCTTCTTTTTACCCCATTAGTTTTTTCTCTTTATTTCATCTTCTTAATCTTCCATTCCTCTCTCTCTCTCTCTCTCTCTCTCTCTCTCTCTCTCTCTCATATTACATGAGTTCGATCCAATACTGTCGGCTGCTTTTTTTCTTTCTCATTTCTTTCATTTTTACACATTCTTTTATCTTACTCATTTCCTCTCTTTTACACCCGCGACCGCGAAGAGAGTGGGTTTTATGTTTCGAGCGATGTGTGTGTGTGTGTGTGTGTGTGTGTGTGTCTGTGTGTAACAGCGGATGATTTTGTCGGAGTGAGAAGGAAGGTCTTGTTCTGAAGGGGTTTAATTTTTTCATTTGTGTGCCAGAGAGAGAGAGAGAGAGAGAGAGAGAGAGAGAGAGAGAGAGAGAGAGAAATATGTTTTGCATGTAAGAGTTGAGAGAGAGAGAGAGAGAGAGAGAGAGAGAGAGAGAGAGAGAGAGAGAGAGAGAGAGAGAGAGAGAGAGAGAGAGAGAGAGAGAGAGAGAGAGAGAGAGAGAGAGAGAGAGAGAGAGAGAGAGAGAGAGAGAGAGAGAGAGAGCTCTGTTTTGTATGTTAAAGTTGAAAGATGGAGAAATAGAGGATGAAGGAGGAGGGGGAGGTGGAAGGAAGGAGAGGTGATGCGAAGAGGTGAGGGAGAGAATGGTGGGGAGTGAAAGGGAAAGCAGTGAAAATATAGAAAAGAAAACTTGCACAACTCTGAACACACAACAACACATACAGCCACTTCAAAATGTTCTTTACTTGGTTATTTTAATTATTAGAAACTGTGCAGAATTTAAACATACCAAACTTTTAGGTCACCAGGTTCATAAGAGGGGTTGCTGAGCAGTCGTAGCTGGAGGTGGGGAGGGGGGGTGTGGAGGGATGTGGGGGAGGGGCAGGGAAGGGTGGGGATGGGCTGGTTTGGGGGGGGGGGGAGATGCGTGATATCTGGATGCGCGTGGGAGGAGATGGTCAAATTTAATGATGCCCTCAGATGTACAGTTATTCTCATAATTCTCTTGGCATTATATATGGCAGTTAATGGTGGAGGTGTCATTTGAGGCTTGTAATTAGCTGAGGTTTATTAAAACGTTTGGCAACTGAGCTGTGATTACGAGGGTGGCGAGAAGCCGTGAAATATGTACGCAGATACCATTGATAAATTTCATATATATATATATATATATATATATATATATATATATATATATATATATATATATTGACGAACTGATCCTCAGCGTCTCTAGAAAATTCTGAGGTAGACTGTAATGCAGATGAAACTGTGTCAGTAGAAAGGCAGGAATTGTGGTGGCTGTGTTTTAGTCTTTATTTAAATCAGATGAACAAATAATGGCAACCTCATCGGGGGACAGTTGCCGGCTATGAGCTGCTGTTTCCCGGATAGCGGCAGACTCTTTGCTCTTGGAGTGTGGTGTCCTTGAATGTCTGTTTTTTTTCTGTGTTTTTTTGCGTGTGTGAAGTGAAGAAAAAGAGTAGTAGGACGAACCAAGGGCTGTGTGACTTTGAGAGGCCGTGTGGATGACAAGAATGGGTCAAGGAGACGAAGGAGTGATATATAAGATAAGTTGAACACGTAATTGTCCTCGAGTTTCTTAAGGATGGAAATTAACTTACACACCACCATCACCATCATAGTGACTCACCATCATCATCATCATCATCATCATCAACTACGAGATAAAAGCCACAATAATGTCCAGTTTCCTTTTCCTTTTTTCCTTCATTACTTAATCAGATACTTTTCTTTATGCCTCTACTCTTCTTTGTGTTGTAGTTTTGTTCTTCTTTCTCTCCTTTATCATGTTCTTTCCTCGTTTCTTTCTTTTCCATTGTAACTTTTTCTTCCTTTTGTCCTACTCGTTTTCATTCTCATTTTGTCCTTGCCCATTTTTCTTCCACCTTTTGTTGTTTTCTTCTCTTCCTTGTCTCTTTTGTCATTCCTTTTTTCCTCATTTTCTTCCCTTCTCCACTGTATTATCGTTTTCTTACATTTCCAGTATGTCTTTTTTCATCCTTCTTTCTCGTTCTCATCCTCCTTTTGTCTTTATCGTCCACATTTTGTTGTTTTCTTCTGTCTTCCTTTCTCCTTCTCCTTGTAAACTTCATTCTCTTTTTGCCTGTTTCTCCTTGTCTCTGCCTCTCCTTTTCTCAACTTCCTCTTTTCGTTCCTTCTCCACTGCACTACAGCATAACAAGCAACAAGACAGGCAAAGATGCAAGATTCAGTCGAGCGGCCTTGGACCATACACCTGACCTACAGTACCGGTAGCTCTGCATTTCCTCTTTTGATTTTTCATTTGCTTCTAATATTTCTTTCCTGTCGCCCATTGTCTCTTTTTTTTTTCTCTCTTATCTCTCTTTTTCTTTAGCATTCATCTCTGTCTTTTCTTCTTTCTCCTTTCTCTCTTCTCCATTGTCACCTCTTCTGGCCCGTATTTCGTTGTTCGCGTTTTTTTTTAGTTTCTTTTTCCTTACCCCCCCCCTTTTTTAATTCTTTATCCTGTTTCATTTTCTTTTTCATTCTTCCTAGCTCTCATATTTCATTCTTTCAGCTTTCTCGTTTCTTTATCTTACCATTTCTTTGTCCCTTTTCTCGTTCACAATATTACAGAAATAAAACGACGAGAAATAGGAGCCAAGTTGAAGTAAGATGAAGCGTCCTGAGTTTCGAAAAAAAAAAAAAAAAAAATGCATTTGTAGTTCGACCTTAACCATGTCTGTGTTTTTTCCATTAATTCGACTTTTATTTTTTCTCCTTTTCCTACTTTCTCCATTGTTTCCGTCTTTTTCTTTTCTTGTTTTTATTGTAATGATATGTCTTTTCCTTCTATTTTCCCATTTTCGGGTCATATTTTTTCATAATTCCTTTAGTTTTTCATCTTTGTTTGTCCTGTTGTTTTCTCATTTTTTTCTCATTCTCCCTTTTTCCCGATTTCTTCCTTTTTCATACTTTCCATCTTTCTTTCTCCACAAAACAGTATTACACCATCAAAGGTGACCAGAGAGGCAGGAGAAAAAATAGTCATTAACATCATTACTAACCTACTGTGCATCACCAACACCATCACCACTGCCATAATCACCATCAGTATCTATAGAGTAATAGTTATCCTCATAAATATAACCTACATCACCATCATCACCATGACAACTGCTGTCAACATTACCACCACTATCTTCATCATCATCACCTCATCATCATCATCCTTATCACCATCACAGCTACTGTCATCATTACCACCGCAATCATCATCATGATCATCATCAGCTACACAGAACAAAACGCCATATTACAGCATCACCTTCTACTGGAGAGCTACGAGGCAAGATGGAGAAAGTTCATAATCATCAGTGATAATCTAATGTATATCATCATCATCATCATCATCACTACACCATCATTATCATCATTATTTACTACCATTACTCTCTTTAATATTCATCATTATCATTACTGTCTTTATCATTCATCAACATTACTACGGCCACCACTATCATCCTCATCATGCCTTAGTATCATCATCATCATCATTGTCCCCTGCATCCATCATCATCCATGCCATCGATCAGAGCTAGCCTACATCACCATCCCAACATCACAGCCACCACCACCACCATTAGGAACCTTGAAGCCACAACAACATTACAACATCACAAGCAACAACAGAGATAGGAGACAAGATGAAGTAAGGTGGAGCGGCCTGGGACTCTGCTATCACTGTACCGAGTTCCATCCTTCACCCACCAAATCACCGTCTCCTTTTTCCTTCTTTTCCTTGTATCTTTTTCTTTTTCTTATTATTCCCTTCTGTCTCCTACTCTGTCGATCTCTCATTCTTTGTAATATTATCAGTCTCTCTCTCTCTCTCTCTCTCTCTCTCTCTCATTACATTACAGACGGCATAATAAACTGGAAGGCGATATGAAGTTAAGTTTTTATAATCTGTGCTAACCTACTCAGCATCACAATAATCATCACTACCACTGTCACCATCATCATCATCTTCACTCATACAGTTATCATAATATTAAAACAACCTAAAAATAATAATAGCCATCATCATCATCATTATCATCATCATCATCATCACCATCACCACTGGGTACATTAGATCAAACCCATAACTATATTACAGCATCACAAGCTACAAGACAGGTAGGAGACAAGATGGAGTAAGGTGTGGCGGCCTGGGACTCTACTACAGGTGTACCGAGTTTCACCCTGGTTGCTGCTCTTTCTTCGTTTCATTTTTCTTTCTCATTATCTTTTCTTTCTTCTCTTGCTTCTCTTTCCTTCTTTTATTCGTTTATTTTCCATTTGTTTCCTATTATTTCTTATGTTCCTTTTCTCTCTTTTTCTTGCTCATTCCTGTGTCCAAATCTTTACCACCTTTTCTTAGTTCTCACTTTTTTTTTTGTCTTGTAGTTTTCCTGTCATTTATTTATTTCTGTTGTTCCCTCTTCCTTCGTTCTCTCGCTCCATCCCTTCTTCCTCCTTCATAATAACAGCATCACAAGCTACAAAAGAGGTAGGAGGCGGGATGAAGTGAGGTTTATTATCACTAAGAAGCTACTGGAAATACATCACCATTATCATCAGTGTCACTACCGGGACTTCTGTTTTCATCACAACCACGAACATCACTTCCATCATCATCACCATCATCATCATTACGTTCCTCTTTATTCTTTCTTTTTCGTGTGATTCCTTTTCTTAGTTCTCTCTCTCTCTCTCTCTCTCTCTCTCTCTCTCTTGCTCCTTTTCATTCCTTTTGTCTTTTTTTATCCTTCCTCTCGTTCTTCACTATATTACATCAATAAAACAACAAGAGAAGTTTGAGCCAAGGTGGAGTAAGGTGGCACAGCCTGAGATTCTAACAATGGTGTCTGAGTTCCATCCTATTGAGGATTGCTCCTTTGTATCACAGGGGCATTTGTCTTCTTAGTGTAATAGGAAAAGTTTATGGTAGGATATTTATTGACAGAGTTAGGAAAACAAGAGGAATTATTGGAGAAGAACAGGAAGGTTTTAGGAAGGGATGAGGTTGGGTAGATCAGACATTCATTCTTAAATATTTAGTGGAAAAGTTTCTAGAGAAGGGAAAGAAGCTGTAGGCGGCCTTCAGGGATTTGGAGATAGCATATGACAGGGTGGATAGACAAGGCATGGGGAAAGTATTAAGAATATAATTATGGAGTAAATGGCAAGTTGTTGAATGCTGTGAAGAGTATGTATGAGGGGGTAAGGCTGCAGTACGTGTGGATAGTGAACTGAGTGAATTTTTCTGTATGAATGTTGGATTGAAGCAGAGATGTGTCATGTTCCCATGGTTATTCAATCTGTTAGTGGATGGAGTTGTAAAAGAGGTGCAAGGTAGGGAAGTGGATGTTGAAGCGACCCTAATGATAGAGGAAATTTATGAAAACTCCCAGTACTGTTGTTTGCTGATGATACTGTATTGTTAAGCGATGACGATGGGAAACTGCATAGCTTGGTGATTGCGTTTGGTAGAGTGTGTATGAAACAGCATCTAAAGGTGAATTAAGGGAAGAGAAAGTTATTGCCTTCGAGAGAAATGAAGACACTGAATGTACAGTGAGGATGAATGAGGAGGAAATGGAAAATACGAGTGCGTTTAAGTACTTAGGCAATGTGATGAGAAAGAATGGAAGTTTAGTGTATGAAGTGCTTGAAAGTGCACAACAGGGAAGAAAGGTTGCTTTTTCTTTGATAGCAGTGGTAAGGAATAAGAAGTGAGCATGGAAGTGAAAAGTTCGCTGCAATGACAGTATTGTGATACCAACCCTAACGTATGGAAGTGAAGCTTGGACCTTACTGGAAGGACACAAGTCAAGAGTGGGAGCAGTGGAAATGAGTTATTTAAGACGGGCATGCGGAGTAACGTGGAGAGACAGACTGATAAATGAGGAAGTGAAGGAGTGTTGTAGTGTTGATGTGATAGAAGGCGTTATGGAGAAATACATTGAGGTTGTTTGACCATGTGGAGAGGATGGAGAGCGAGAGACTGACGAGGAAAGTGAATGCGAGTGAGGTGGAGCTGGAGAGGAGGGCGAGGCCGAGGATGATATGGAGGGGTGGAGTGGAGAGGTATATGAGAGACGAGGGGTGTGAGCTGGGGGCAGGGCTGTGAAATGGCTGGGGAAGGGGTGACATGAAGGTGATTTGTTTGTGGCCACCCCTTTGCTGGATTGAGTCGTCCAGCAATAGATAGATACACAGATATTTCTTGTTGTTTGTTCATATATATATTTTTTCTTTTTATGCTTCTTAATGTTCTTATTCTCCTCACTTTCTTTCGCCTTGTCTTTCTTTCTCTCTTCTTTCTTATTTTTTTATTCCATTTCCTTGTGTCTTCTTTTTGCCCGATTTTTTTCTTTCCTTATTTCTGTTATTTATTTATTTTTATTTTGCTGGTTCATATTTTTCTCTCCCTCCCTTCTTTCTCCATTATATTAAAAGTATCACAAGCTGCAAAATAGGCAAGAGGCGGTATGAAGTAAGGGTATTATCATCACCACTAATTGCTGTATATACATCACTATTATCATTACTATCAGGACCCCCACTTCCTTCACAAGTATCATCATCAGTATTTCAGTGTTCTTTCCTGATTATTTTCTTTTTCTCTCCACTCTCCCCTACTCCTTTTCATTACTTCTGTCTGTTGTTTCTTAATTTCTTTCCTTTTTCACTATACGATAGCAGTAAAACAGCAAGAGTAGTAGGAGCCAAAGTGGAGTACGGTGGAACGGCCTGAGATTCTAACAAAGGTGTCTTGAGTTCCACCATACTTGAATATACGCTCCTTTTTATCTTTCTTTTCATATTCCTCTTCCTTTGTTTTTTCGTTCATTTTCCTCAAGATTCCTTTCCTAATCTATTTCAATCTTCCTGGCTTTCTTTCTCCCTCCTTTCATAGTTTGTTTATCCATTTTGCCTCTGTCTTCTTTTTATCCCATTAGTTTGTTCTCTTTATTTCATCTTGTTAATCTTCCATTCCTCTCTCTCTCTCTCTCTCTCTCTCTCTCTCTCTCTCATATTACATGAGTTCGATCCAATACTGTTGGCTGCTTTTTTTCTTTCTCATTTATTTCATTTTTACACATTTTTTTATCTTACTCATTTCCTCTCTTTTACACCCGCGACCGCGAAGAGAGTGGGTTTTATGTTTTGAGCGGTGTGTGTGTGTGTGTGTGTGTGTGTGTGTGTGTGTGTTTAACAGCGGATGATTTTGTCGGAGCGAGAAGGGAAGTCTTGTACTGAAGGAGTTTAATTTTTTCATTTATGTGTGTCAAAGAGAGAGAGAGAGAGAGAGAGAGAGAGAGAGAGAGACAGACAGACAGACAGACAGACAGACAGACAGAGAAAAAGACAGAGAGAGTACCGGTACTATATTTTGCATGTTTATTGTGAGAGAGAGAGAGAGAGAGAGAGAGAGAGAGAGTACTGTTTTACATGTTTAAATTGAGAGAGGAGAGTTGGAGGGTGAAGGAGGAGAGGGAGGTGGAAGGGAGGAGGGGGGATGCGAAGAGGAGAGGAAGAGAAAGGTGGGGAGTGAAAGGGAAAGCAGTGAAAATATAGAAACGAAAACTTGCACAACTCTGACCAGACAACAACACATACAGCCACTTCAAAATGTTCTTTACTTGGTTATTTTAATTATTAGAAACTGTGCTGAATTTAAACACACCAAACTTTTAGGTCACCAGGTTCATAAGTGAGGTTGCTGAACAGTCGTAGCTGGCGGTGGTGGGGGGGAGTGGAGGGATGTGGGGGAGGGGCAGGGAAGGGTGGGGATGGACTGGTATGGGGGTGGGGGGAGATGCGTGATAACTGGATGTGAGTGGGAGGAGATGGTCAAATTTAATGATGCCCTCAAATGTACAGTTATTCTCATAATTCTCCTGGCATTATATATGGCAGTTAATGGTGGAGGTGTCATTTGAGGCTTGTAATTAGCTGAGGTTTATTAAGACATTTGGCAACTGAGCTGTGATTAGGGGGGTGGCGAGAAGCCGTGAAATATGTACACAGATACCATTAATATATTTCATAGACCCTTTTTTCACTAACTAATCCTCAACGTCTCCACAATATTCTGAGGTTGACTGTAATGCAGATGAAACTGTGTCAGTAGAAAGGCAGGAAGGGTGGTGGCAGTGTGTTTTAGTCTTTATTTAAATCAGATGAACAAATAATGGCAATCTCATCGGGGAACAATTACCGGCTATGAGCTGCTGTTTCCCGGATAGCGACAGACTCTTTGCTCCTGGAGTGTGATGTCCTTGAATGTCTATTTTTTCTGTGTTTTTTGCGTGTGTGAAATGAAGAAAAGGAATAGTAAGACTAATCAAGGGCTGTGTGACTTCGAGAGGGCGTGAGGATGACAACGAAGGGGCCACAGAGACGAAGGAGTGATATTTAAGGTTAGTAGAAGGCTTTACATGTGGTTGTTTTTGTTTTGAGTTTCGTTATCATGAAAAGTAACTTACGGACCATCATCACCATCATTGCGACTCATCATCATCATCATCATCATCATCATCATCATCAACTACATGAGATTAAAGCCACAATAATGTCCCGTTTACTTTTCCTTGTTTCCTTCATTACTTAATCAGATACTTTTCTTTGTGCATCTAGTCTTCTTTGTGTTGTGGTTTTGTTCTCCATTCTCACCTTTCTCATGTTCTTTCTTTCCTCATTTCTTTATTTTCCATTGTCATTTTTTCTTCTTTTTGTCTTACCCGTTCTGATTCTCCTTTTGTCTTTGCCCATTTTACTTTAACTTGTTGTTTTCCTTGTCTTTTCTGTCTTTCCTTCCTCCTGTTCTTCCCTTCTTTCTTACTTTTCTAGTATCTCGTTTTTCCATGCTTTTTTCTTGTTCTCATTCTCCATTTGTCTGTATCGTCCACATTTTGTTGTTTTCTTCTGTCTTCCTTTCTTCTTCCCCTTGTAAACTTTAATCTGTTTTTCCTTGTTTCTACTTGTCTTTGCCCCTCCTTTTCTCAACTTCCTCTTTTCTTTCCTTCTCCACTATACTACAGCATCACAAGCAACAAGATAGGCAAGAGACAAGGCTCAGTCGAGCGGCCTTGGACCCTACTGTACCGAGTTCAGACCCGACTTACCTCTGCATTACCTCTTTTGTTTTTCATTCTTATATTTCTCTCCTGTCACACTTTATCTCTTTCTTTTTTCTCATATCTCTCTTTTTCTTTACCACTCTTCTGTGTCTTTTCCTCTCTCTCCCTTCTGTCTTCTCCATTTTCACCTCTTCTGGTCCATATTTTGTTCATCGTCTTTTAGTTTCTTTTTCTTTCCCACTTTTTCTGCTTTCTCCCTTTTCATTCCCCTTTTCATTCTTCCTTGCTCTCTTATTTCGTTCTTTCAGCTGTCTCTTTTCTTTATCGTCCTATTTCTTTGTTCCTTTTCTCCTTCACAATATTACAGAAATAAAATTACTAGAAATAGCAGCGAAGGTGACGTAAGATGGAGCGTCCTGAGTTTCCAAATAAAGTACATTTCAAGTTCGACTCTAACAGGATAATTACTCTTTTCTATTCTTTTTATTGTTTCTTTCCATGTCTGTGTTTTTTCCATTAATTCGGCTTTTGTCTTTTCCCGGTTTCGTTCTTTGTCCATTTTTTCCCGTCTTTTTCGTTTCTTGTTTTTATTTTATTGATTTGTCTTTTCCTTCTATTTACTTCTTCTCGAGTCACCGTTTTTCATGAATTATTTCTTTTTTCATCCTAGTTTATCCTTCTTTTTTTTTCTAATTTTTCTTCTCATTCTCCCTTTTTCCAGATTTCTTCCTTTTTCTTTCTTTCCCTCTTTCATTCTCCACAAAACAGTATTACACCATCAAAGGAGACCAGAGATAAAAGAGAAGAAAAAAGAAGAAGTTATTATCATCATTACTATCCTACTGAGCATCACCACCACCACTGCCATAATCACCATCATTATCCCTAGAGTAATAATTATCATCATAAATCTAACTTACATCACCATCATCACCATGACAACTGCTGTCATTACCACCATAATCATCATCATCACCCTCATCACCATCACAGCTACTGTCATCATTACCACCTCAATCATCATGTTCATCATCAGCTACACAGAACAAAACGCCATATTACAGCATCACCTTCTACTGAAGAAATACGAGGCAAGATGGAGAAAGTTCGTAAACATCAGTGCTAATCTAATGTATATCATCATCATCATCCATACTACCACCACCACTATCATCTCATCATACATTATTATTATTATTATCATCATCATCATCATCATCATCATCATTGTCCCCAGCATCCATCATCATCCATGCAGTTATCTTGTTATCCATCAGAGCTAGCCTTCATTACCATTCCACCACCACCATCATCACCACCACCACCACCACCACCACCACCACCACTATCATCATCTTGCATTATTATCATCATCAACAGCAGCAGCATCCATCATCATCCATGCAGTTATCTTGTTATCCAACAGAGCTAGCCTTCATTACCATTCCAACACCACCACCACCACTATCATCATCATGCATTATTATCATCATCAACAGCCGCAGCATCCATCATCACCCATGCAGTTATATCATCATGCATTATTATCATCATCAACAGCCGCAGCATCCATCATCACCCATGCAGTTATATCATCATGCATTATTATCATCATCAACAGCTGCAGCATCCATCATCACCCATGCAGTTATATCATCATACATTATTATCATCATCAACAGCCGCAGCATCCATCATCATCCATGCAGTTATATCATCATGCATTATCATCATCATCAACAGCAGCAGCTTCCATCATCATCCATGCAGCTATGATTATCATCATGCATTATTATCAACAGCAGCAGCATTCATCATCACCCCATGCATTATTATCATCATCAACAGCAGCAACATCCATCATCATCCATGCAGTTATCTTGCTATCCATCAAAGCCAGCCTGTATCACCATTCCACCACCACCACCACCACCACCATCATTAGGAACCTTGAAGTCACAACAACATTACAACATCACAAGCAACAACAGAGGTAGGAGACACGGTGAAGTAAGGTGGAGCGGCCTGGGACCTGCTATCACTGTACCCAGTTCGAACCTTCACCTCACAAACCCCCTCCTTTTTCCTTGTATCTGTTTATTTTTATTATTGTTCCCTTCTGTCTCCTACTCTGTCGATCTCTCTTTCGTTGTCATATTATCAGTCACTAACATTTCTTTGTTCCTCCCCCATTCTCTGTCTGTCTGTCTGTCTGTGTGTCTGTCTGTCTGTCTGTCTCTGTCTATCTGTCTGTCTGTCTGTCTGTCTCTCTCTCTCTCTCTCTCTCTCTCTCTCTCTCTCTTTCTCTCTCTCTCTCTATTACATTACATTACAGACAGCATAATAAGCTAGAAGGCGATATGAAATTAAGTTTTTATAATCTGTATTAGGCTACTCAGCATCACAATAATTATCACTACCACCGTCACCATCATCATCATCATTTTCACTCATACAATTATCATAACATCAAAACTACCTAAGAATAATCATAGCCATCATCATCATCTTTATCATCATCCTTATCATCATCATCATCATCATCATCACCACCACCACCACTGGGTACATTAGATCAAACCCATAACTATATTACAGCATCACAAGCTACAAGACAGGTAGTAAGGTGGGGCGGCCTGGGACTCTACTACAGGTGTACCGAGTTTCACCCTGGTTGATCTTCTTTCTCCTTTCATTTTCTTTCTCATGTCCTTTTTCTTTCATTTCTTCATTGTCTATCCTTCTTTTATTCGTTTATTTTCCATCTGTTTCCTATTATTTCCTTTTCTTTTTCCCATTCTTCTCTTGCTCATTTCTGTGTCCAAACCTTTACCACGTTTTCTTAGATCTCACTTTTTTTCTTGTAGTTTTCCGGTCATTTATTTGTTTCTGTTGTTCCGTCTTCTCTCCCTCCCTCCTTTCTTTCTCCTTTATATTAAGAGCATCACAAGTTACAAAATAGGTAGGATGCGGGATGAAGTAAGGTTCTTATCATCACTATTAATCTACTATAAATACATCACCATCATCATCTCCACCACTACTGCCACTTCTATCATCATCATCACAACCACTAACATAACTTCCATCATCATCATGATCATAATCATCATCATCATTGTTTCTCAATATTTTTTCTTTCTCGAATGATTCCCTTTCTTCTTTTTCCGTCATTATTCCTTCTGTCTTCTCTTTTATACTGTCTCACGTTCTTCGCTATATTACAGCAATAAAACAACAAGAGAAGTTTGAACCAAGGTGCAGTAACGTGGCACAGCCTGAGATTTTGTCTAAGGTGTCTGAGTCCAACCGTATTGAGGATTGCTCCTTTTTATCACAGGGTCATTTGTCTTCCTAGTGTAATAGGAAAATTATATGGAAGGATACTTATTGACAGAGCTAGGGAAATAACAGAGGAATTAGGTGGAGAAGAACAGGAAGGTTTTAGGAAGGTAAGAGGTTGTGTGGATCAGATATTCAATCTTAGGTCTTTAGTAGAAAAGTTTCTAGAGAAGAGAAAGAAGTTGTAGGTGACCTTCATGGCTTTGGAGAAAGCCTATGGCAGGGTGGATAGACAAGGCAGGTGGAAAGTATTAAGAATATAGTTGTGGACTAAATGGGAAGCTGTTGAATGCTATGAAGAGTATGTACGAGAGGGTAAGGCTGCAGTGCGTGTGGATAGTAAGGTTGGTGAAATTTGCTATATGAATGTTGGATTGAAACAGAGATGTGTCATGTTCCCATGGTTGTTCAATCTGTTAGTGGATTGAGTTTTAAAAGAGGTACAAGGTAGGGAAGTGGATGATGGAGCGACCCCAATAAGAGAGGGAAATGTATGAAAACTCCCAGTACTGTTGTTTTCTGATGATACTGTATTGTTAAGTGAAGACGATGGGAAACTGCATAGCTTGGTGATTGCGTTTGGGAGAGTGTGTAAGAAACGGAATCTAAAGGTGAAGGAAGGGAAGAGAAATTTATTGCCTGCGAGAGAAATGAAGACACTGAATGTACAGTGAGGATGAATGAGGAGGAAATGGAAAAAGCAAGTGCGTTTAATTACTTAAGTAATGTGATGAGAAAGAATGGAAATTTAGTGTGTGAAGTGCTTGAAAGTGTACAACAGGGAAGAAAGGTTGCTTGTTCTTTGCTAGCAGTGGTAAGGAATAAGAAGTGAGCATGGAAGTGAAAAACTCGCTGCATGACAGTATTGTGATGCCAGCCCTAACGTATGGAAGTGAAGCTTGGACCTTACTGGAAGGACACAAGTCAAGAGTGGGAGCAGTGGAAATGAGTTATTTAAGACGGGCATGCGGAGTAACGTGGAGAGACAGACTGATAAATGAGGAAGTGAAGGAGTGTTGTAGTGTTGATGTGATAGAAGGCGTTATGGAGAAATACATTGAGGTTGTTTGACCATGTGGAGAGGATGGAGAGCGAGAGACTGACGAGGAAAGTGAATGCGAGTGAGGTGGAGCTGGAGAGAAGGAGGGCGAGGCCGAGGATGATCTGAAGGGATGGAGTGGAGTGGTATATGAGAGACGAAGGGTGTGAGCTGGGGGCAGGGCTGTGAAATGGCTGGGGAAGGGGTGACATGAAGGTGATTTGTTTGTGGCCACCCCTTGCTGGATTGAGTCGTCCAGCAATAGATAGATACACAGATATTTCTTATTGTTTGTTCATATATATATATTTTCTTTTTATGCTTCTTAATGTTCTTATTCTCCTCTCTTTCTTTCGCCTTGTCTTTCTTTCTCTCTCCTTTCTTATATTTTATTCCATTTCATTGGGTCTTCTTTTTGCACGATTTTTTTCTTTCCTTATTTCTGTTATTTATTTATTATTTTTTTTTCTGGTTAATATTTTTCTCTCCCTCCGTTCTTTCTCCATTAGATTAAAAGTATCACAAGCTGCAAAATAGGCAAGAGGCGGTATGAAGTAAGGGTATTATCATCACCACTAATTGCTGTATATACATCACTATTATCATTACTATCAGGACCCCCACTTCCATCATTATTATCATCATCATCAGGTTTTCAATGTTCTTTCTTTCCCGATTATTTTCTTTTATCTCCTCTTTCTCTTCACTCACTCCTACTCCTTTTCATTACTTCTGTCTGTTCTTTCTTAATGTCTTTCCTTTTTCACTGTATGATAGCAGTAAAACAGCAAGAGTAGTAGGAGCGAAGGTGGAGTACGGTGGAACGGCCTGAGATTCTAACAAAGGTGTCTAGAGTTCCACCACACTTGAATATACGCTCCTTTTTATCTTTCTTTTCATATTCCTCTTCCTTTGTTTTTTCGTTCATTTTCCTCAAGATTCCTTTCCTAATCTCTTTCAATCTTCCTGTCTTTCTTTCTCCCTCCTTTCATAGTTTGTTTATCCATTTTGCCTCTGTCTTCTTTTTAGCCCATTACTTTTTTCTCTTTAATTCATCTTGTTAATCTTCCATTCCTATCTCTCTCTCTCTCTCTCTCTCTCTCTCTCTCTCTTTCTCACTCTCTCTCATATTACATGAGTTCGATCGAATACTGTCGGCTGCTTTTTTTCTTTCTCATTTCTTTCATTTTTACACATTTTTTATCTTACTCATTTCCTCTCTTTTACACCCGTGACCGCGAAGAGAGTGGGTTTTATGTTTTGAGCGGTGTGTGTGTGTGTGTGTGTGTGTGTGTGTGTGTGTGTGTGTGTGTGTGTGTGTAACAGCGGATGATTTTGTCGGAGCGAGAATGGAGGTCTTGTACTGAAGGGGTTTAATTTTTTCATTTATGTGTGTCAAAGAGAGAGAGAGAGAGAGAGAGAGAGAGAGAGAGAGAGAGAGAGAGAGAGAGAAACTACTGTTTTGCATGTTTAAATTGAGAGAGGAGAGTTGGAGGGTGAAGGAGGAGAGGGAGGTGGAAGGGAGGAGGGGAGATGCGACGAGGAGGGGGAGAGAAAGGTGGGGAGTGAAAGGGAAAGCAGTGAAAATATAGAAACGAAAACTTGCACAACTCTGAACACACAACAACACATACAGCCACTTCAAAATGTTCTTTATTTGGTTATTATAATTATTAGAAACTGTGCTGAACTTAAACACAAAACTTTTAGGTCACCAGGTTCATAAGTGAGGTGTCTGAGCAGTCGTAGCTGGCGGTGGTGGGGGGGAGTGGATGGATGTGGGGGAGGGGCAGGGAAGGGTGGGGATGGACTGGTATGGGGGTGGGGGGAGATGCGTGATATCTGGATGTGCGTGGGAGGAGATGGTCAGATTTAATGATGCTCTCAAATATACAGTTATTCTCATAATTCTCCTGGCATTATATATGGCAGTTAATGGTGGAGGTATCATTTGAGGCTTGTAATTAGCTGAGGTTTATTAAGACATTTGGCTACTGAGCTGTGATTAGGAGGGTGGCGAGAAGCCGTGAAATATGTACACAGATACCATTAATATATTTCATAGACCCTTTTTTCACTAACTAATCCTCAACGTCTCCACAATATTCTGAGGTTGACTGTAATGCAGATGAAACTGTGTCAGTAGAAAGGCAGGAAGGGTGGTGGCTGTGTGTTTTAGTCTTTATTTAAATCAGATGAACAAATAATGGCAACCTCATCGGGGAACAATTACCGACTATGAGCTGCTGTTTCCCGGATAGCGACAGACTCTTTGCTCCTGGAGTGTGGTGTCCTTGAATGTCTATTTTTTCTGTGTTTTTTGCGGGTGTGAAATCAAGAAAAGGAATAGTAGGACTAATCAAGGGCTGTGTGACTTCGAGAGGGCGTGAGGATGACAACGAAGGGGCCACAGAGACGAAGGAGTGATATTTAAGGTTAGTAGAAGGCTTTACATGTGGTTGTTTTTGTTTTGAGTTTCGTTATCATGAAAAGTAACTTACGGACCATCATCACCATCATTGCGACTCATCATCATCATTATGATCATCATCATCATCATCAAGTACATGAGATAAAAGCCACAATAATGTCCCGTTTACTTTTCCTTGTTTCCTTCATTACTTAATCAGATACTTTTCTTTGTGCATCTAGTCTTCTTTGTGTTGTAGTTTTGTTCTCCATTCTCACCTTTCTCATGTTCTTTCTTTCCTCATTTCTTTATTTTCCATTGTCTTTTTTTTTCCTTCTTTTTGTATTACCCGTTCTGATTCTCCTTTTGTCTTTGCCCATTTTACTTTAACCTTTTGTTGTTGCCTTCCTTGTCTTTTCTGTCTTTCCTTCCTCCTGTTCTTCCCTTCTTTCTTACTTTTCTAGTATCTCGTTTTTCCATGCTTTTTTCTCGTTCTCATTCTCCTTTTGTCTGTATCGTCCACATTTTGTTGTTTTCTTCTCGCTTTCTTTCTTCTTCCCCTTGTAAACTTGAATCTCTTTTTCCTTGTTTCTCCTTGTCTTTGCTCTTCCTTTTCTCAACTTCCTCTTTTCTTTCCTTCTCCACTATACTACAGCATCACAAGCAACAAGATAGGCAAGAGACAAGGCTCAGTCGAGCGGCCTTGGACCCTACTGTACCGAGTTCAGACCCGACTTAGCTCTGCATTACCTCTTTTGTTTTTCATTCTTATATTTCTCTCCTGTCACACTTTGTCTCTTTCTTTTTTCTCGTATCTCTCTTTTTCTTTACCACTCTTCTGTGTCTTTTCCTCTTTCTCCCTCTTGTCTTCTCCATTTTCACCTCTTCTGGTCCGTATTTTGTTCATCGTCTTTGTTTAGTTTCTTTTTCTTTCCCACTTTTTCTTCTTTCTCCCTTTTCATTCCCCTTTTCATTCTTCCTTGCTCTCTTACTTCGTTCTTTCGGCTGTCTCTTTTCTTTATCGTCCTATTTCTTTGTTCCTTTTCTCCTTCACAATATTACAGAAATAAAACTACTAGAAATAGCAGCGAAGGTGACGTAAGATGGAGCGTCCTGAGTTTCCAAATAAAGTACATTTCAAGTTCGACCCTAACAGGATAATTACTCTTATTTATTCTTTTTATTGTTTCTTTCCATGTCTGTGTTTTTTCCATTAATTCGACTTTTGTCTTTTCCCGGTTTCGTTCTTTGTCCATTTTTTCCCGTCTTTTTCGTTTCTTGTTTTTATTTTATTGATTTGTCTTTTCCTTCTATTTTCTCCTTCTCGAGTCACCGTTTTTCATGAATTATTTCTTTTTTCATCCTACTTTATCCTATCTTTTTTCTAATTTTTCTTCTCATTCTCCCTTTTTCCTGATTTCTTCCTTTTTCTTTCTTTCCCTCTTTCATTTTCCACAAAACAGTATTACACCATCAAAGGAGACCAGAGATGAAGGAGAAGAAAAAAAGAAGTTATTATCATCATTACTAACCTACTGAGCATCACCACCACCACTGCCATAATCACCATCATTATCCCTAGAGTAATAATCATCATCATAAATCTAACTTACATCACCATCATCACCATGACAACTGCTGCCATTACCATCATAATCATCATCATCATCACCCTCATCACCATCACAGCTACTGTCATCATTACCACCGCAATCATCATGTTCATCATCAGCTACACAGAACAAAACGCCATATTACAGCATCACCTTCTACTGAAGAAATACGAGGCAAGATGGAGAAAGTTCGTAATCATCAGTGCTAATCTAATGTATATCATCATCATCATCCATACTACCACCACCACTATCATCTCATCATGCATTATTATTATTATCATCATCATCATCTTCATCATCATTGTCCCCAGCATCCATCATCATTCATGCAGTTATCTTGTTATCCATCAGAGCTAGCCTTCATTACCATTCCACCACCACCACCACCACCACTATCATCATCTTGCATTATTATCATCATCAACAGCAGCAGCATCCATCATCATCCATGCAGTTATCTTGTTATCCAACAGAGCTAGCCTTCATTACCATTCCAACACCACCACCACCACTATCATCATCATGCATTATTACCATCAACAGCCGCAGAATCCATCATCACCCATGCAGTTATATCATCATGCATTATTATCATCATCAACAGCCGGAGTATCCATCATCACCCATGCAGTTATATCATCATGCATTATTATCATCATCTACAGCCGCAGCATCCATCATCATCCATGCAGTTATATCATCATGCATTATCATCATCATCAACAGCAGCAGCTTCCATCATCATCCATGCAGCTATGATTATCATCATGCATTATTATCATCATCATCAGCAGCATTCATCATCACCCATGCAGTTATCTTGCTATCCATCAAAGCCAGCCTGCATCACCATTCCACCACCACCACCACCACCACCATCATTAGGAACCTTGAAGTCACAACAACATTACAACATCACAAGCAACAACAGAGGTAGGAGACACGGTGAAGTAAGGTGGAGCGGCCTGGGACCTGCTATCACTGTACCCAGTTCGAACCTTCACCTCACAAACCCCCTCCTTTTTCCTTGTATCTGTTTATTTTTATTATTGTTCCCTTCTGTCTCCTACTCTGTCGATCTCTCTTTCGTTGTCATATTATCAGTCACTAACATTTCTTTGTTCCTCCCCCATTCTCTGTCTGTCTGTCTGTCTGTGTGTCTGTCTGTCTGTCTGTCTGTCTCTCTCTCTCTCTCTCTCTCTCTCTCTCTCTCTATTACATTACATTACATTACAGACAGCATAATAAGCTAGAAGGCGATATGAAATTAAGTTTTTATAATCTGTATTAGGCTACTCAGCATTACAATAATTATCAGTACCACTGTCACCATCATCATCATCATTTTCACTCATACAATTATCATAACATCAAAACTACCTAAGAATAATCATAGCCATCATCATCATCTTTATCATCATCCTTATCATCATCATCATCATCACCACCACCACTGGGTACATTAGATCAAACCCATAACTATATTACAGCATCACAAGCTACAAGACAGGTAGGAGACAAGATGGAGTAAGGTGAAGCGCCCTGGGACTCTACTACAGGTGTACCGAGTTTCACCCTGGTTGCTCTTCTTTCTCCTTTCATTTTCTTTCTCATTTCCTTTTTCTTTCATTTCTTCATTCTCTGTCCTTCTTTTATTTGTTTATTTTCCATCTGTTTCCTATTATTTCCTTTTTTTTTTTTTTTCCATTCTTCTCTTGCTCATTTCTGTGTCCAAACCATTACCACTTTTTCTTAGTTCTCACACTTTTTCTTGTAGTTTTCCCGTCATTTATTTGTTTCTGTTGTTCCGTCTTCTTTCGTTCTCTCCCTCCCTCCCTCCTTCCTTTCTCCTTTATATTAAGAGCATCACAAGTTACAAAATAGGTAGGATGCGGGATGAAGTAAGGTTCTTATCATCACTATTAATCTACTATAAATACATCACCATCATCATCTCCACCACTACTGCCACTTCTATCATCATCATCACAACCACTAACATAACTTCCATCATCATCATGATCATAATCATCATCATCATCATTGTTTCTCAATATTTTTTCTTTCTCGAATGATTCCCTTTCTTCTTTTTCCGTCATTATTCCTTCTGTCTTCTCTTTTATACTGTCTCACGTTCTTCGCTATATTACAGCATTAAAACAACAAGAGAAGTTTGAACCAAGGTGGAGTAACGTGGCACGGCCTGAGATTTTGTCTAAGGTGTCTGAGTCCAATCCTATTGAGGATTGCTCCTTTTTATCACAGGGTCATTTGTCTTCCTAGTGTAATAGGAAAATTATATGGAAGGATACTTATTGACAGAGCTAGGGAAATAACAGAGGAAATAGGTGGAGAAGAACAGGAAGGTTTTAGGAAGGTAAGAGGTTGTGTGGATCAGATATTCAGTCTTAGGTCTTTAGTGGAAAAGTTTCTAGAGAAGAGAAAGAAGTTGTAGGTGACCTTCATGGCTTTAGAGAAAGCATATGGCAGGGTGGATAGACAAGGCAGGTGGAAAGTATTAAGAATATAGTTGTGGACTAAATGGGAAGCTGTTGAATGCTATGAAGAGTATGTACGAGGGGGTAAGGCTGCAGTGCGTGTCGATAATAAGGTTAGTGAATTTTGCTATATGAATGTTGAATTGAAACAGAGATGTGTCATGTTCCCATGGTTGTTCAATCTGTTAGTGGATGGAGTTGTTAAAGAGGTACAAGGTAGGGAAGTGGATGTTGAAGCGACTCCAATAAGAGAGGGAAATGTATGAAAACTCCCAGTACTGTTGTTTGCTGATGATACTGTATTGTTAAGTGAAGACGATGGGGAACTGCATAGCTTGGTGATTGCGTTTGGGAGAGTGTGTAAGAAACGGAATCTAAAGGTGAAGGAAAGGAAGAGAAATTTATTGCCTGCGAGAGAAATGAAGACATGAATGTACAGTGAGGATGAATGAGGAGGAAATGGAAAATACGAGTGCGTTTAAGTACTTAGGCAATGTGATGAGAAAGAATGGATGTTTAGTGTATGAAGTGCTTGAAAGTGTACAACAGGGAAGAAAGGTTGCTTTTTCTTTGATGGCAGTGGTAAGGAATAAGAAGTGAGCATGGAAGTGAAAAATTCGCTGCAATGACAGTATTGTGATACCAACCGTAATATATGGAAGTGAAGCTTGGACCTTACTGGAAGGACACAAGTCAAGAGTGGGAGCAGTGGAAATGAGTTATTTAAGACGGGCATGCGGAGTAACGTGGAGAGACAGACTGATAAATGAGGAAGTGAAGGAGTGTTGTAGTGTTGATGTGATAGAAAGCGTTATGGAGAAATACATTGAGGTTGTTTGACCATGTGGAGAGGGTGGAGAGCGAGAGACTGACGAGGAAAGTGAATGCGAGTGAGGTGGAGCTGGAGAGAAGGAGGGCGAGGCCGAGGATGATATAGAGGGGTGGAGTGGAGAGGTATATGAGAGACGAAGGGTGTGAGCTGGGGGCAGAGCTGTGAAATGGCTGGGGAAGGGGTGACATGAATGTGATTTGTTTGTGGCCACCCCTTGCTGGATTGAGTCGTCCAGCAATAGATAGATACACAGATATTTCTTGTTGTTTGTTCATATATATATTTTTTCTCTTTATGCTTCTTAATGTTCTTATTCTTCTCTCTTTCTTTCGCCTTGTCTTTCTTTCTCTCTCCTTTCTTATTTTTTATTCCATTTCCTTGGGTCTTCTTTTTGCCCAATTTTTTTCTTTCCTTATTTCTGTTATTTATTTATTATTTTTTTTGCTGGTTCATATTTTTCTCTCCCTCCCTTCTTTCTCCATTAGATTAAAAGTATCACAATCTGCAAAATAGACAGGAGGCGGTATGAAGTAAGGGTATTATCATCACCACTAATTGCTGTATATACATCACTATTATCATTACTGTCAGGACCCCCACTTCCTTCATAAGTGTCATCATCAGTATTTCAAGTTCTTTCCTGATTATTTTCTTTTTCTCTCCACTCTACCCTACTCCTTTTCATTACTTCTGTCTGTTCTTTCTTAATTTCTTTCCTTTTTCACTGTATGATAGCAGTAAAACAGCAAGAGTAGTAGGAGCCAAGGTGGAGTACGGTGGAACGGCCTGAGATTCTAACAAAGGTGTCTAGAGTTCCACCACACTTGAATATACGCTCCTTTTTATCTTTCTTTTCATATTCCCCTTCCTTTGTTTTTTCCTTCATTTTCCTCAAGATTCCTTTCCTAATCTATTTCAATCTTCCTGTCTTTCTTTCTCCCTCCTTTCATAGTTTGTTTATCCATTTTGCCTCTGTCTTCTTTTTACCCCATTAGTTTTTTCTCTTTATTTCATCTTGTTAATCTTCCATTCCTCTCTCTCTCTCTCTCTCTCTCTCTCTCTCTCTCTCTCTCTCACATTACATTAGTTCGATCCAATACTGTCGGCTGCTTTTTTTCTTTCTCATTTCTTTCATTTTTACACATTTTTTATCTTACTCATTTCCTCTCTTTTGCACCCGCGACCGCGAAGAGAGTGGGTTTCATGTTTTGAGCGGTGTGTGTGTGTGTGTGTGTGTGTGTGTGTGTGTGTGTGTGTGTGTCTAACAGCGGATGATTTTGTCGGAGTGAGAAGGGAGGTGTTGTACTGAGGGGGTTTAATTTTTTCATTTATGTGTGTCAAAGAGAGAGAGAGAGAGAGAGAGAGAGAGAGAGAGAGAGAGACAGACAGACAGACAGACAGACAGACATACAGACAGATAGAGAAAAAGACAGAGAGAGCACCGATACTATGTTTTGCATGTTTATGTTGAGAGAGAGAGAGAGAGAGAGAGAGAGAGAGAGAGAGAGAGAGAGAGAGAGAGTTGTTTTGCATGTTTAAATTGAGAGAGGAGAGGTGGAGAGTGAAGGAGGAGGGGAAGGTGGAAGGCAGGAGGGGTGATGCGAAGAGGAGAGGGAGAGAAAGGTAGGGAGTGAAAGGGAAAGCAGTGAAAATATAGAAACGAAAACTTGCACAACTCTGAACACACAACAACACATACAGCCACTTCAAAATGTTCTTTACTTGGTTATTTTAATTATTAGAAATTGTGCTGAATTTAAACACACCAAACTTTTAGGTCACCAGGTTCATAAGAGGGGTTGCTGAGCAGTCGTAGCTGGAGGTGGGGGAGGGAGTGGAGGGATGTTGGGGAGGGGCAGGGAAGGGTGGGGATGGGCTGGTTTGGGGGTGGGGGAGATGCATGATATCTGGATGTGCGTGGGACAGAGATGGTCAAATTTAATGATGCTCTCAAATATACAGTTATTTTCATAATTCTCCTGGCAATATATATGGCAGTTAATGGTGGAGGTGTCATTTGAGGCTTGTAATTAGCTGAGGTTTATTAAGACATTTGGCAACTGAGCTGTGATTAGGGGGGTGGCGAGAAGCCGTGAAATATATACGCAGATACCATTAATAAATATAAAGTACTTTTTTTTTTTTTTTTGCTACCAAATCCTCAGTGTCTCAAAAAATTTCTGGAGGAGACTGTAATGCAGATGAAATTGTGTCAGTAGAAAGGCAGGAAGGGTGGTGGCTGTGTGTTTTAGTTTTTATTTGAATCAGATGAACAAATAATGGCAACCTCATCGGGGGACACTTGCCGGCTATGAGCTGCTGTTTCCTAGATAGCGACAGACTCTTTGCTCTTAGAGTGTGGTGTCCTTGAATGTCTGTATTTTTTCTGTGTGTGAAGTGAAAAAAAGGCATAGTAGGACTAATCAAAGATTGTGTGATTTCGAGAGGGCGTGCAGATGACAATGAAGAGGCCAAAGGGACGAAGGAGTGATAGGTAAGTAGAAAGCATAACACGTGGTTGTTTTCATTGTAAGTTTCGTTATCATGAAAAGTAACTTACACACCACCGTCACTATCATTGCAACTCACCATCATCATCATCATCATCATCATCATTATCAGCAACATGAGACAAAAACCACAATAATGTCCCGTTTACTTTTGCTTTTTTTCCTTCAGTACTTAATCAGATACTTTTCTTCATGCCTCTACTCTTCTTTCTATTGTATTTTGTTCTTCATTCGCTCCTTTCTCATGCTTTTTATTTTTTCATTTCCTTCTTTTCTATTGTCACTTTTTCATCCTTTTGTCTTACTCATTCTTCATTCGCTCCTTTCTCATACTTTTTATTTTTTCATTTCCTTCTTTCTATTGTCACTTTTTCTTCCGTTTGTCTTACTCGTTCTCATTCTCCTTTCACCGTTGCCCATTTGGTACATTAGATCAAACCCATAACTATATTACAGCATCACAAGCTATAAGACAGGTAGGAGACAATATGGAGTAAGATGGGGCGGCCTGGGACTCTACTACAGGTGTACCGAGTTCGACCCCAGTGCTGACAAGATCTCCTTTTCTTTTTCTTATTTCCATTTCTCTTCCTTATTTTCTTTACCTTTCTCTTTTCATCATTTCTTCGTTTGTTATACAATCTTTTTTATTATAATTATTATCCTGCCTTTCTTTTTCCCTATTCATTTTTGTTCCTTTCTTTCTCAGGTTCTTTATCATTTTTTCTTAGTTGTCACATTTATTTATTTTTGCTTTGTAATTATCCGTCCCCGACCCGGAGGGGCTCGAAGACGGGTATTGCTTTCACTCTGTTTGTCTGTTTGTTTGTTTGTCTGTTTGTCTGTCTTTCTGTCTGTCTGTCTTTCTGTCTGTCTGTCTGTCTGTCTCGTTGTTAACACCTTTACACGAAAACGACTGGTGCGATTTTGACTACAATTACAGGGATGATGGGTTATGACCGTCTGATCACCTGATCAAATTTGGGGCCAAACTGGGCCAAGGCCCAAGCTGTAGCCCCCCCCCCCCAAATTTTAAAAAACGGAGACGGGTAAGAATCGTTTTTTGGCCATAACTGCTTTCAAATTCGTCATATCTACATGAAATCAAAACCTAAAGGTGCATCTTTCAGATCTGCATCCTATAACATGCCTCGTTACATCATGGGGGGGGTCACCACCCCGTTTAGCGATAGGGGGGTCATTCTCAGGTGGGCCGGGCCTAAAATTTCAAACGAGCATAAAATTGTCAATTTTCACCCGATTTATTCCAAATTTGTTACGTGACATCTTTGACTCGATATCCTGATGTGTGTAAATGTCAGTCCTACAATGATAGCCAGGAACGGGTTTGCTGTGCCTTGGCACCGCTTCTTTTGTATTTTTTTTCGCCTTCTTACGTTCTCTCTTCTTTTTTTTTTCTCTCTCTCCTTTATATTAACAGCATCACAAGCTACAAAGCACGTGGTAGATGGGATGAAGTAAAGTTATTATTATCACTACTAATCTGTATAAATATCGCCATTATCATCACTACCACTACTTTCATAGTCATCATCATCGGTTTCATCATTGCCAGTTTCTCAGTTTTCTTCTTCCCTGATGTTTTTCCCGTTTTGCCATTTCCTTATTCTCCTTTCTCTCTCTCTCTCTCTCTCTCTCTCTCTCTCTCTCTCTCTCTCTCTCCTCTCGTTCACTCTTTTTCGTTCCTTCTGTCTTTTCTTTCTACAGTGTATTATAGCAACAAAGCAACAAGGGAAGTGGGAGCCAAAGTGGAGTAAGGTGGAGCTGACTGAGATTCTAACAAAGGTGTCTTGAGTTCCACCCACAAGAACACTTCGCTCATTTATACCTTTCTTCTTAAGTTTCCTCTTATTTATCCTTATTATTTTCCTTCATGCTCCTTCTGGTTCTTTTTTGCCTCACGTTTTTTTTTGTCTTGTATGATTTTATTCTTTTGCCTATGTCTTCTTCCTACCCCATGTCTTATTTTATATATTTCGTCCTGTCAATCTCTCTCTCTCTCTCATCTGCAGTATTTCTTCTTGTTCCTCCTCCTTCCCTTTCTTTCTTTTTATTTTTTTCTTTCTGTTTTTCCTCATTTCCATAACTATTATTTCGTTGTTTTTTAATTCACCCTGTGTCTGTATGTTTCTCCTGTTCTCTTTTGCTCTCCCGCTCTCTCCTGCTCCGTTTTTTTCCTCCCTCTTTTTTTTTTTTTTTTTTTTTTTTTAGTAATTGCAGCATCACAAACTCTAGGAAAGGTAGGAGACAAGATGAAGTAAGGTGGAGCGGCCTGGGACTCCACTACACGTGTGCAGAGTTCAGTCCTTCACTAAGAATTTGAGGAAGTCTCCTCTTTCTTTTTTTCTCTCAATCTGCTGAGTCCGCTTTCACATTTTCGTTGCTTCTCCATTTTTTTTCTTTTATTTACTACTTCGTTGACTTTTGTCATTACTCACCTTTTGTTTTCCTTGTTCTTTCATTTCCTTTCTTTTCATTTTTGTTTTTCTATTTTTCCTTATTTTTCATTTCATTAATTTTCTTTTTGGATTCTTTATTCTTTCTCTGTGCGTTGTTCAGTTCCTATATTTTCCTCTTGTATCTTTCCTTTCTCTTTAATCCCTTGCTTTGTCGTTTTTCTTTCCTACTCGTCTTCTTTTCTCCTGTCTTTCTCCTGTACATAACATCATCACAAGCAATACAAGAGAAGTAAGAGGCGAGATGAGGTAAGGTGGAGAGGCCTGGGTCTCTACTAAGGGTGTACAGAATTAGCACCTTTACCATTTATGTTTAGCAGAAGGAAGGAAACAAAGAAAAGGAAGCAAGCAGAACTATTAATCCCTTGTTTTCTGTCATTAATTCTTGTCCTCTTTTTCTTCTCATATTTCTTGGTTTTCCCTTTCATTCTTTCGTTTCGTCCTCTTTCTCTCCTCTCTTTCTCCTTTTGAGTCCTTTTGTCATTTCTCTCATTCTCCTTTTATTTTTTTTTCTGTTTCCTCTCAGTTTCTCATTCTTCCATTCAATTCGTCTTTCTTTTTAGTTTTCGTTTTCCATTCAGACATTATATTCCTATATATATTTTTTTCATCCTCAGTTTTTTTTTTTAACCTCAGATCTCCTTTTTCCTTTCAGATTTTCTTCTTCCCTCTTTTTTTTCCTGCCTCTTTTCCTAACGATATTACTGCAATAAAACTATTAGAGAAGTAGGAGCCAAGGTAAAGTAAAGTGGAGCGGCATGAGATTCTAACAAAGGTGTCTCGAGTTCCACCATATATTCTTACCTACTCCTTTTTCCTTCTTTCACACATCTATTTTGTTTTTAGTTTTTCTTTTCCGTTTATCGTCTTTTTATTTCTCGTTCTCCTCTCGTTCTCTTTACGTATCCTCTTTCTTTGTTCTTTTATTTATAATTTAAAGTCTTTTCTGCCTTCAAAATGATCCACGAGTATACATGGCGAGTGATGAGAGGGGTGGTTGGTGAACTAAATGAAAGTAAGGCAATGATTGATTATGTGTGTGTGGATGAAAGAATGCGAAGATGTGTAATGGACGCAAGACTTTCTGACCACCACTTGGTGGTGGCCAGAATAAAGTTCCAAATAAGATGGAGAAATAGAAGAAGAGAAGGACGGGAAGGAGTATTCGCAAGAAGAGTGGAAAGGTTACAAGAGGATGAGAAAAAGGCAGAATATAAGAGAAGTGGAGGAACGATTGGGGAAAAATGAATTGGAGCAGATGGGGGACGTGGAAGGTGTGTGCAGGATATTCACAGAAGAAATATGTGCAGCATGTGATGTGGTGTGTGGGATGAAGAGAAGACGGAGGGGGGTGCAAGGAACAGCGTGGTGGAATGAAGAGGTGAGACAGACTGTGGCACAAAAGAAGAAACCATACAATGAGTGGCTGAGAAGTAGGGGCGTGGAAGAAGTTGAGAGGCGGAAGAGAAAGAGTTATATGTAGAAAGAAAGAGAGAGGTGAAAAGATTAGTAAGAGAGAGTAGGAAGAGAGTGGATGAGGAATTTGGAAGGAATTTGAGTGTAATGTTGAGAGACTGTAAGAAAATGTTCTGGAAAGAGGTGCAGAGAGTAAGACAGGGTGAAGGTGAAGTTAGCAGGGGAGTGAAAGATAAAAATGGTAGATTACTAGTGGAGAAGGGAGAAAAAGTGAGCAGATGGAGAGAACACTTTAAGGAACTGTTGAACATACAGGATGGAAGTGATGCGAGTATAAATGGCTGGGGAATGGCTGGGAGAAGGAGGGAGGTGAGAAGACAGGAAGAAATCAGTAGGATAGAAGTTGTGGAAGCAATGAAGAAAGTTAAATTGGGGAACACCCCAGGTATTGATGGAGTGTGTGGTGAAATGCTGAAGCATGGGGGAGAGATAGTAGTAGAATGGATGTGGAAGATGTGCAGATTGGCCTGGGAGGAAGGTAGAGTCCCGGAGGATTGGAAGTCAGGTATAATTATTCCCCTGTACAAAGGAAAAGAGGAAAAAGAAGTGTGTGGTAATCATAGGGGCATTTGTCTTCTTAGTATAATAGGAAAAGTGTATGGTAGGATACTTATATACAGAGTTAGAGAAAGAACAGAGGAATTAGTTGGAGAAAAACAGCGAGGCTTTAGGGAGGGAAGAGGTTGTGTAGATCAAATATTCATTCTTAGATCTTTAGTGGAAAAGTTCCTAGAGAAGGGAACGAAGTTGTAAGCGGTTTTCATGGATTTGGAGAAAGCATATGACAGGGTCGATAGACAAGGATTGTGGAAAGTATTAAGAATATATGGAATAGATGGGAAGCTTTTGAATGCTGTGAAGAGTATGTATGATTGTGCTAAGGCTGCAGTGCTTGTGGATGGTGAACTGAGTGGATTTTTCTTTTTGAAGGTTGGGTTGAAACAGGGATGTGTCATGTCTCCATGGTTGTTCAAGCTGTACATGGATTGGGTAATAAAAGAGATACAAGGTAGGGTAGTGGATGTTGGAATGGCCCTGGTGAGAGAGGGTAGTGTTTGGAAACTCTCTGTATTGTTGTTTGCAGATGATACTGTGTTGTTGAGTGAAGACGCAGGGGAGCTGCAAGGCTTGGTGGATGAGTTTGGGACAGTGTGTAAGAAACAGAATCTAAAGTTGAATGTAGGGAAGAGTAAAATGATGGTCTTTGAGAGAGGTGAAGTTAGTGAATGTACAGCGAGGTTGGATGGTGAGGAATTGGAAAATGTGAGTACGTTTAAGTACTTGGGTAGTGTAATGAGTAAGGATGGAGGTTTGGAGGGTGAAGTGCTTGAAAGGGTACGGCAGGGAAGGAAGGTTGCTGGTTCCTTGAAAGCAGTGATAAGAAACAGGGAAGTGAGCATGGAAGTGAAAAAGTTACTACTTGATAGTATTGTGATACCAACTCTAACGTATGAAAGTGAAGCTTGGACGTTCTTGGAAGGACCCAAGTCAAGAGTGAGAGCAGTGGAAATGAGTTATTTAAGAGGAGCCTGTGGAGTCACATGGAGAGATAGGCTGACAAATGAGGATATAAGGAAGTGTTGTGATGTGGATGTGGATGTGATAGGAAGCGTTAGGAGGAATACACTGATGTGGTTTGGCCATGTGGAGAGGATCGAGGGTGAAAGACTGACGAAGAGTGTATGAGAATGAGGTGGAGGGGGAGAGAGGGAGGGGGAGGCCGAGGATGAGATGGAGGGATGGGGTGGAGAGGTATATGAGAGAGGGGGGTGTGAGTTGGAAGCAGGGCAGTGAAATGGCGGGGGACAGGGTGACGTGGAGGCGATTTGTTTTTGGCCACCCCGAACGGGATTGAGGCGTCTGGCAATAGATAGATAGATTTTCTGCCTTCGGTCAGTGCCAGTTTTTTCTCTTTCAGCTTCACTAATTGTCTCCTATTTTGTAATTCTCTTTATATTCTCTTATTATATTAGCCCGTATGTTTTTTTTTTCCTCATTTTTTCAATCTTCTCCATTTCTTGATTTCTCTTTCTTCCTCCCTTCTTCCACTATATTACGACACTCCAAGTTATAGGACAAAGAGGAGACCAGATTAAATAAGGTTATTGTTATCGGTAGTAACTTACATCATATCCATCGTCATCATCATCATCGTCATCATCATCATCATCATTATTATTATCAAGAACACAGTGTTCATTATTCTCATCAGCGTTCAGGTACATCACCATTATTATTACTATAGTCACCATCATTCTGGACCATATTGTTATTCCTCTCAAAGCTCAACACCATCATCATCATCACCATTAGCTATAATACACTGTAGGTCAAAGCCACAACTACTTTACAGCATCACAAACTACAACGAGGTAGGAGACAAGATGAAGTAAGGTGAAGCGGCCTGGGACTCTACTACACGTGTATGGAGTTCAATCCTTCACTCGAACTACCCTCCCAGTCTCCTTTTCTTTATTTCTCTGTTTGTTTGTATTCTTTTTTCACATTTCTTTTGTTTTCGCCTTTATTTTTTTGTTCTTCATTTTCTACATTTGTCATTCTACACAATTTCTCTCTCTCTCTCTCTCTCTCTCTCTCTCTCTATTTTATGTTTATATTCATTTTATTTTCATATTTTTCTTAACGTACCCTTCTTCCCCCTTATCTCTTACTTTCTCTTTTCATTCTCGCTTCTCATCTTCTGTTTACTTCCTCCATCAGATCACGGCATCACAAGCTACAAGGCAGGTAGCAGTCAAGATGAAGTGGAGCGACCTGGAACTCTTACTACAGGTGTACCGAGTTAACACCTTTACTCTTAAGACTTCATTTTTATTCTTTCTCTCTGTACTTTCTTTACTTCTCCATTATTTAATATTTTGTGTTATTTAATTTCTCTTTCCGTTTTTCGTTCTTAGTTTCCTTAATTATTTCCTTTTTCTTCATATTTTGCTTCTCGTATTTTTTTTTCTTCTTCACTGTTTCTCTCTATGTTGTCTTTGTTTTTCTGTGTCACCTTTTTCCTTGTGACCCCTACATTTTTCGCTTATCTCATTTTGTTTCTTCTTCCTTTCGTTTCTCTGTCCTTTCCTTCTTCACTATATTACTGTAACATCCTGTAAGAGAAGGAAGAACCAAGATGAAGTAAGGTGGAGCGGCCTGAGATTCTAACAAAGGTTTCTTGAGTTCCGACCTCTCTCTCTCTCTCTCTCTCTCTCTCTCTCTCTCTCTCCTGCCCCGGTATTTTTTTTTCTTTTTTACCTATACTGTCTTTATTGTTTGAATTCTGAATATTTTTGATCTTGCTTTTCCTTACTTCTTTTTCAGACTCTTAGTTCTTTGTCTTTTTTCTTGGTTTCTTAGTTCTCATCGTATATTTGAATCTTTTTCCTGTTCTCCCATACTCCATTTTCCCGTCTCTCTTATCTCTCAAGCATTTTTCTCATATTCTTTCAGTAATTATAGCGTCACAAGCTACAACGAGGTAGGAGACATGATGAAGTAAGGTGGGGCGGCCTGGGACTCTACTACACGTGTACAGAGTTCAGTGCTTCACATAGACATCTTTGGAGGACTCCTTTTCTTTAATTCTCCCTCATTTTCTCTATTCTGTTTCAACTTTTTTTTCCTCTCCTTGTCTTTTTTTTTCTTCATTTTCTTTTTTTTTTTCATTCTACATTTTCTTTTCATTTCTCTCTTCCTTTTGAATGTGTATTTTTCCTTATTTCGTTTCGTATATTTTCTTTAACGTTCCCTTCTCCTTTCTTATCCCTTATCTTCTCTTTTTCTTTGTCACTCCTCTTCTTCTCTGTTTACTTCCTCCATCAAATCACGGCATCACAAACTACTAGGCAGGTAGGAGTCGAGATGAAGTAAAGTGGAGCGACCTGGAACTCTTATTATAGGTGTACCGAGTGAACACTTTTACTGTTTATGCTTCATTTTTCTTCCTCTCTGTTTACTTTCTTTCATTTTCCATTATTTCAGGTTTTGTTTGATACTAGTCCTATTCCTCTTTTTATTCCCTAATGTTTTCCTTTTCCTAATATTTTATTTCTTCCTTCTCTATTTTTTTTCTCTGTCCTTTTTTTCTAATTTTACTTCTGATTAGTCTTGTCTCTTCCATTTTTATCCTATCTTGCTTAGTTTGTCTTTCCTTTGGTTTCTCTCTTCTTTCGTTCCTGACTATATTACAGTAGCAAACTGCTAGAGAATTATCAGCCAAGGTAAAGTAAGGTGGAGCGGCCTGGGATTCTAAGTTGTTTTGAGTTCCAACCTCTCTCCTATCGCTGAACCTTTTTATCCTTCATTCCTATATCCCTTTCCTTCCTTCCACTGCCATATATTTTGCATTTGTTTTCCTCTAGTCTCTTAATTTTCTTTCGTCGTTCATATTTGTCTTTCCTTGTTTCCTTCTCCTTTCGTAATTTTATTTCTTTTTCATATCTGTCTTCTCTTTTTCTTCGTTATTTTTTATGTTGTCCTTTCTCCAACTTTTCTCTTTTACTTTTCTGCCCACTTTCTTTCCATCTTCTTTATTTTTCCCATATGGTATTATACAGTCATAATCTATTAGGAGTTAGGATGTGAGATGAAGTGTTATTGTTACCATCATCATTGTCATCACCCAGAAAATCCTCGTTATCATAAGAAAAAATCCAAATCACCATCATCACTCACCGCCCGCACCACGTTTAGCTACTACAGATAAAAGCCACATCTATATTACAGCATCACAAGCAACAAGAGAGTGCAGGAGGAGAGATGAAGTAGCGTGGAGCGGCCTGGGTCTATACTACAGGTGTACCGAGTTCTACTCAGCTTCGTTCCTGCCTCCTTTTCTTTCCTTCCTTCTAATTCTCTTTCTACTAGGTCTTGCTTTGTTCTTTTATTTTTTTTTTTTTTTCACCATTCCGTATTTCTTATTTTCCTTCAGTCCGTTTCCCACCTTATATTTCCTTCTCGTATCATCTTTCCATCGTTCTTTCCCCACAACATTACATCGTCGCAAGCTACAGGAGAGGTCGACGAAAAGATGAAGTAAGGTGGAGCGGCCTGGGAAACTACTACAGGTGTACCGAGTTAACACCTTTGCCATTGATACCTCATTAGCTTATTTAGTTAACATCATCAAAGCTCTCCTAAGTCACCATCAGCATCATCACCACCATCACCATGGGTAACTTTAGATCAGATCCATCCATATATTATAGCATTACATCTCCAAGACAAGTAGGAGACAAGATGAAGCAAGGTGGAGCGACCAGGGACTAAATTACTGGTGTACCGAGGTCTGCCCTTAACCGTTGTGTCTCCTTTCTGTCTCTTTTCTGCTTAGTGTCATATTTTTACATGTTTTTCAATTTCTTTCTTTCTCTCTTTATCTCTCTCTGCCCTTTTTTGTTCTCTCCTTCTCCAGCTTCTTCCATCATAAGGTACTTTGCGGTAGGAGGCGAGATGGGTAGATTATGCAAGATGGAGCGGCCTGTGACTCTGTTACAGTTGTACCGAGTTAACACATTTACTGTTTACTGCTAATTCTTCCTTGTTTTTCCTTTTCCTTCTTGTCTTCTTTGCTTCCTTCTGTGGATCATTCTCGTCCTCCTTCCTACTTCTTTCTTTAACAAAAAATTTCTTCCTCTTGATTCTTTTCTTTCCCTTTACACCTTTATTACCTTTTTGTCTTCGTATCATTTGTTCTCTCTTGCACCTTTATTTCTTTGCATTTTTCTTTTCTTCTTTATTTTCTTTCTTTCTCAATTCTTACTTCACTAGAGTACAGCGGCGTAACAAAAAGAGAAGGAGCCAAGGTGAAGTAAGGTGGAGTGACCTGAGATGTGAACAAAGGTGTCTCGAGTTCCATTTCTTTGACATCGTGGATTCTCTCTCTCTCTCTCTCTCTCACTGTCTTTCTAATTTATTTCTCTTTTTCCGTTTCGTCACTTGTTTAACTTTATAATTTTTTTTCCAGTTTGTTTACATTTTCTTTTAAGTCCCTCGTTTTCTTTAATTTTATCTCGTTATATTCTTCCTTTCCACTTTATTTTTTCTTTTCTGTCCTTATTTCTTTGTTTCATTAATTTCATCATCACAAACTACAAGAAAGGTACCGAGATGAGGTCAGGTTTTCCTCAGAACTATTTTACTTTCATAGCCAGTTACTTTTATAGTTATTCATTAAGTACATTATCATTTAATTCTTGCGCAAAAAATATGCGGTCTGTATAATAATTTGATACGAACTGCATAATGTTTAATAATGTGATACTTACTCTAACGTATGGTAGTGAAGCTTGGCCCTTGTTGAAGGGACAGAAGTCAAGAGTGAGAGCAGTGGAAATGAGTTATTTGAGAGGAGCACGTGGAGTCACATGGAGAGACAGACTGACAAATAAGGAAGCGAAGGAATGTTGTGGTGTGGATGTGGATGTGATAGGAAGCGTTAGGAGAAATACATTAAGGTGGTTTGGCCATGTGGAGAGGATGGAGAGTGAGAAACTGACGACGAGGTTGTATGTGAGAGAGTTGGAGGGGAGGAGAGGGAGGGGGAGGCCAAGGATGAGATGGAGGGATGGCGTGGAGAGGTATATGGGAGAAGGGGGTGTGAGCTGGGAGCAGGGCAGTGAAATGGCGGGAGACAGAGTGACATGGAGGCGGTTTGTTTGTGGCCACCCTGTATCGGGCCACCGCTAGCACCAAATATCGTGCCACCGCTAGCACCAAATTTATGTGTCAGTTTAGCTGCTAATTCCACCGGATCCACCAATTTTGTGTAGCCGTTATATGGAATAGCACAACTGACTACATATTATGTGTTCTGCTGTTATATTATAACTAGACCACCGTGTCGGAGATCGATGACACTGTCTGTAGTACAAGTCAGCCACTCGTCGTCACTGCCCGACACTTCCCACCAAAGGTCCTCTGCCACTAGAAGGTGGAAATGGTCTGTTATATTAAGTGGTAGCGTAAGGTGACAGAAATGAGCAGAATAAATCTCTCTTTATTGGGCACAGAATAATATAACTGCGACCCGAGAGATATGTAAGAGCGATACCACCTCCCTTGGTAACTATGTGACTTCTTCTGATGCTGTACGCTCACCGTGCCGACTAGGGCGCGGTGCTGAGGTCAGCTAAAAGTGAGGTGCCAAGCATTTACATATACTCTGGGCTTATGCAAAAAGTAGGGATAAATGACAACTCTACTAGCACATTATACACCTCTATAGAATGGTATTAAGTACATTCACATATACCAACATAATATATGGTTCCCCAGGACTTTACACTTACACACAATTCAGATATCTTTTCACTTCTCCTAACCTTCATTTTATAATTGAAGCAGGGTGGCACTTGTGGTCTGCCATCCACCTTCTTTCTATACCACAGCTAACAGCGAAATGATATTTGGTTGTTCATCATTCACACTTATTACACACTGTTAATTATGACTAAACAGCTTTAAAAATTATGTAAAATGTGTGATGCTACAACTTCTTATGGAAAAAGATGTTGACACCAGAACAACCCCTTGCGGGATTAAGGCGTCTGGCAATAGATGGACAGATAGATTTTCCCATTCAGTCTTTTTTTTTTCCTTTGGTTTTCTTTTTTTCCTCTCAATTTTATCTTTTCATTGCTTTCCTTCTGTCCCTTCTCCTAACTATATTAGAGCGGACGGAGATTCCAACAAAGATGTCTCCAGCTCCACCGCGCTGTGTAGTTCGGCTTGTTTTCTGTTATATCTAAGTTCCTATTTTTTATTTTTACTCCTCTGTTTAACCTTTGTTTCGTTTTCACCTTTCTTTCATTCTTACTACCCTTTTACTTTCTACTTTCATTCTTATCACTAAATCTTTTCTCCCTTCTGTCTTTCATGGTCCTTTGTTTTTGTACTTTACTTAATTTTGTAATGTCATTTTTTTCCATTTTTTTGTTCATTATATTTTTTTATTTCTAAATATTTTTCTCCCTCGTTTTCTTTCATTTTTCTACCCATTACACGTTCTCTTTATTACGACAGTGCAAGTTACAAGAGTAGGAGGAAACCAGATTAAATAATTATCATCAGTAGTAACTAACGTCACCAAATCCATCGTCATCTTTCTCATCGCTGACATCATCATCATCGCCATTAACTATATAGTGTTCATTATTCTCATCAGCGTTCAGCTACATCACCATCACCACCACTATCATCACTCTCGTCACCATCATCCTTATCCATACAGTTTCAGAGTTCATCATCATCATCATCATCGCCATTAACCATATAGCGTTCAGCTGCATCACCACCATCATCACTCTCGTCACCATCATCCTGATCCATACAGTTGTTCATTTCAGAGTTCATCATCATCATCATCATCATCATTACTACTACTGTTAGCTGTATTAAACTGTATGTAAAGCCACAACTACATTACAGCATCACAAACTACAGTGAGATAGGAGACAAAATGATGGTGTAGCGGCCTGGGACTTTGTACACGTACACAGTTCAGTTCTTCAGTCAGACGTCTACCTCCAGTGTCCTTTGCTTTATTTCTCACTTATTTTCTTTATTCCCTTTCGCCTTTTCTATGCTTTACCGTTACTTTTTTGTTCTCCATTTTCTTCCTTTTTCCTACTACACCATTTACTTTTTCGTTTGTCCTCATTCTCTTTAATGTGTATTTCAACTTTTTTTCGTTTCCTTTACTTTCCTAAACGTTCCTTTCTTCTCTCTTATCACTTACTTTCTCCTTTTCCTTCTCACTTCTCCTCTGTTTACTTCGCCCATCAAATCACGGCATCACAAGCTGCAAGGCAGGTAGGAGTCGAGATGAAGTAAAGTGGAGTGACCTGGGACTCATACTACAGGTGTACCGAGTTAACACCTTACCTGTTTATGCTTCATTTATCTTCATTCTCTTTTTACTTTCTTACCTTCCCCTTTGTGTTATGTTTTGTTTCATTTAAATCCTTTCCCTCTTTTTCTGTCTCATTTTCCATAATACTATTCATTTTCCTTTTATTTTCTCAGTTTTCTCTTATTTTTTCTCCTTTGTCTTTGTTTTTCTGTTTCTCTTTGTTTATTACCTCTCACTCTTCCATTTTAATTTTATCTCGTTTTGTTTCTCCCTGTTTTCGTCGCTCCTTTCTTTCTTCACTATATTACAGCAACAAACTACAGGAGAAGTAGGAGCCAAGGTGAAGTAAGGTGAAGCGGCCTGAGATTCTAACAAAGGTGTTTCGAGTTCCACCTCGTCATGTTCCTTCTCGGCTCTTTTTTATGTTTATTTCTCATATTCTTTTCCCACTCTCTCTCTCTCTCTCTCTCTCTCTCTCATATATTTTGTTTTTTTCCTTGTTTTCCGCCCACTTTCTTTGCATCTCCTTAATTTTCTTCATATGATATAACTCCATTACAATCTAGAAAGAGTTAAGATGTGATATGAATTGATATTATTACCATCATCATCATCATCATCATCATCGTCATCATCATCATCCACAAAATTCTCATTATCGTAAGAATTAATCCAAATCACCATCATCACTATCACCACCATCACAGCATATAGCTACTAAAGAAAAAAGTCACATCTATATTACAGCATCACAAGTTACAAGAGAAACAAGAGGCCAGATGAAGTAAGGTGGAGCGGCCTGGGACTCTACTACAGGTGTACCAAGTTCTACCCAATTTCTACAGTTTCTCCTTTTCTGTCCTTCCGTCTCCTTCTCTTTCTTCTCTGTCTTCCTCTGTTCCTTTTATTCCATTCACCATTTCTTATTTTTCTTCCGTTCTTCTATCACCTTACATTTCTTTCTCGTCTTAGCTTTCTCTTGTTCTTTCTCCACAACATTACATAGTTTCAAGCTACAGGAGAGGTCGACGAAAAGATGAAGTAAGGTGAAGTGGTCTGAGACTCTACTACAGGTGTACCGAGTTAACACCTTTGCCATTGGTACCTCATTAACTTATTTAGTTATTATCATCAAATCCCATCTAAGCCACCATCAGTATCACCACCACCATCACCATTAACAATTTTACATCAAATTCATCAATATAATACATCATCACAATCTCCAAGACAAGTTGGAGAAAAGACGAATTACGGTGGAGTGCCCTGGGACTTTATTACAGGTGCACCGATTTCTGCCCATATCGTTTGTGTCACCTTTTCTTTCTTTCTCCTATCATATTTTTACATATTCCTCAGTTTTTTTCTTCCCGTCTTTATCTCTTTCTACATTTTGTCGTTCTTTCTTTCTCCAGCTTCTTCATTAAGAGATACTTAGCAGGTAGGAGGCGAGATAAATAGGTTATGTAGGATGGAGCAGCCTGTGTCTCTGTTACAGGTGAACCGAGTTAACACCACTATTTATTCCCAATTTTCCTTGTTTCTCATTTTTCTTATTGTCTTCTTTGCATCACGCTATGGATCATCCTAATCCTCCTTCCCTACTTCTTTCTTTATCAAAAATATCATTCTCTCGATTCCTTTCTTCCTTGTCACACCTTTGGTACCTTTTTGTCTTCACTTTATTTGTTCTGTCTTCCACTTTTATTTCTTTCTCTTTTGCTTTTTTCTTTATTTTCTTTCTTTCTCCCTACCTCCTTCAGTAGAGTACAGCGGCGTAACAAAAAGAGAAGAAGGAGCCAAGGTGAAGTAAGGTGGAATGACCTGAGATGCGAACAAAAGTGTCTTGAGTTTCATTTCTTTGACAACGTAGATTTTCTCTCTCTCTCTCTCTCTCTCTCTCTCTCTCTCTCTCTCTCCCCTAGCATCGCCTACATAGACCATTGTGTATCCATTTATATAGCATTACAATTATAACAGAGGTAGGAGACAAGACAAGATGGAGTAATGTGGAGCGGCCTGGGACTGCTGCGTGTGTATTGAGTTTTATCCTCAATCTGCTTCATGTCCCCATTTCTCTATTTCCTTCTACTCTTTATACTTCTGTTTCTCTTTCTTCATTTTCCTCCTCCTTCTCTCATTCTTCCTTGTCTTTTTCCTTCTCTCTGTCTTTCTCAATAATATTACAATATCACTGTCCACAAGAGAGGTTGGGGGAGACATGATGTAAGGTGGAGCGGCCTGGGACTCTACTACAGGTGTACCGAGTTCAAACCTTCACCCTCTCCTCGAGGCTTCTCTTTTTCTATTCTTTTCCTTCACCCTTTACCTTGTTTTGAGGTTTCTTTGGCTTTCTTTTCATTACTATTCCTTTTCTTTTCATTTTCCTAGTCTTCCTTTCTCTTTCCTTCGTTTTTCTTCCCCCGTACTGCAAAATTGGAAGTTACAAAAGATAGCAATAGATATGAAGTAAGATTGTCATCATCGCTGTTGCACTACATCCTTTTCATCATCATCATTATCATCATCATCATCATCATTGCCTCAGTAGTCACCGTCATCATAAACCATATAATTTTCATTACAGTAAAAGAAACGTAAATCACCATTACCACCACCATGATTATCACCACCACCTCCAACACCATCATTATCACCATCATCCATAGGTTTAACATCATTATTTGAGACACTAACATAGCTACATCACTGTCATCACCATTACCAACACTATTATCATCATCACTGTCACCAGCAGCACCATTAGCGACATAAGATCAAATCCACATCTATATTACAGCATCACAAGATACAAGAGAGGTAGGAGGCGAGGTAAAGTAAGGTGGAGTGGCCTGGGACTCTACAACAGGTGTACCGAGTTAACACCTTCACCCATACTTCGTAGAGATTCGTGTTAGCTAGTTCACTTTTTTTAGTAGTATTTCTTTCTTGTACTCTCTTTCCCATTGTATTTCTAATTTCTTTTTCTTTGTCCTTTCCATCTCCTTTTCTTCTTTTCCTTTTCTCACTTTTCTTCCTTTACTAAATTACAGCACTGAAGCAACGATGAATTATGGAGACATGGTGAAGTAAGGTGGAGCAGACTAGATTCTAAGAAAGGTGTATCGACTTTGACCTGAAAATCTAAGCTGCTCTTTTTTTTTTTCTTTCTCATTTCCTTTTTCTCTTTAATTTCCTTTTTCTTTCTTTCTCTGTCATTCATTTTCCTTCTATTTCTGCCTTTATATCTTGTCTTTCCTTTCTTTCTCTTTTCCTTATTATTTTGCTTTCGTTTTTAATTCTCTGTTCCTATCTACTGTTTCTCTTTCATATTGTCATTTGTTTAACAATATGATTTTTTTTCCCCAATTCGTTTACAATTTCTTTTAATTCCCGCGTTTTCTTTATTTATGTCATGTCATGCCCTTCCTGCCCACTGTCTTTATGTTTTCCTTTCAGTTTTTCTTTATTTCTTTCATTAATTTCACCATCACAAGCTACAAGAAAGGTAGCAAGATGAAGTCAGGATTTCCTCTGTACCATCCTACATTGATATCCAATTATTTTTATAGTTTATTCGTTTATTACATTGTCATAATTCCTGTGCAATCAAATAATGCCGTCTGTATAATATAGTCTATTGTTTCAGGTAAGGAGTTGTGCAGTACCTGTCTGGTCTACCTGTGTGAGTACCAACTTTATCCAGTCTAATTTTGTCTCATCAAAAAGCTGGTTGGTCAGTTCAATTAATTTTTTCATGCTATCACCGTCACTACTCGTAATATCATAACCACCACCGACATCATCATCATCAATATCACCACAATCACCAGTAGCTATATCAAGTAAAAGGTACCACTTACTGCATCACAAGCTAGAAAAGACGTAGGAGCCGAGCTAAGTAACGCCATTTTTAACAGTAGTAACTTATATAACCATCATCATCATCATCACCATCATCATCACTGCCAGCATCATAATCAGCCACACGCACTTAGGTACTATAATACAACATCACAAGCTACAAGAGAGGTAGGAGACAAGATGAAGGAAGGTGGAGCGGCCTGGGACTCTACTACAGGTGTGCGAGTTAACACCTTTATCATTTCAACTCATTCTTCTTCTTTACCCTTTCTTTCCTTCCATCACACTCATTTCACTTATTTACATTCTCTTTTTTTTTCCTCTTTTTTCTTATTTTCCCTTCTTTTCCCTTTCTTGCTTTCTTTGTACTTTCTTTTTCAACTTTTTCTCCTTTCTTTTTCCCTTGTTTTTTTTAGTCATCTTCTCTCTCTCTATCTCTCTCTCTCTTTCTCTCTCTTTCTCTCTCTCTCTCTCTCTCTCTCTCTCTCTCTCTCTATTAGCATCACCTACGTAGACAATTGTGAATACTCTTGTATAGCATTACAGTTATAACAGAGGTAGGAGACAAGATGGAGGAAGGTGGAGCCGCCTGGGATTGCTGTGTGTGTAACAAGTTCTATCCGTAATCTGTTTCCTGTCCCCATTTCTCCATTTCCTTCTTCTCTTTACAGTTCTTTTCTCGCTTTCTTTATTTTCCTCCTGCCTCTCTCATTTTTCTTTGTCTTTTTCCTTTCCTCTCTGTCTTTCTCCACAATTTTACAATATCACTGTCTACAAGAGAGGTAGGAGGAGACATGATGTAAGGTGGAGCGGCCTGGGACTCCACTACAGGTGTACCAAGTTCAAACATTCATCCTGCCACCAATGCCTCTCCTTTTCTCCTCTCCTTTCCTTCACCTGCTTTTTTTGAGGATTTTTTTAGCATTCTTTCCTTTATTTTACATTTTCTTTCTTTTTTCTAGCCTGTTTCTCTCTTTCCTTCTTTCTCTTTTCATTACTGCAACATTGGACCTTACAAGAGATAGGAACAGAGATGAAGTAAGATTGTCATCATCCCTACTGTTCTACATCAGCTTCATTATCATCATCTTCATTACCTCAGTGGTCACCATCATCATTATCCATATAATTTTTAATGTCATTAAAATAACGCAAATGACCAATACCATCATCATCATTATCACCACCGCCTCCATCACCGTCATCATCATCATCATCATCATCATATCATAGGTTCAGTATTATTATTATTATGAACACCAATATTGCTACATCACAGTCATCACCATTACCAACACCATTATCATTATCAACATCAGCAGCAGCACCATTAGCGACAATAGATCAAATCCAGAACTATATTACACCATCACAAGCTACAAGAGAGGTAGGAGGCGAGGTGAAGTAAGATGGAGCGGCCTGGGACTCTACAACAGGTGTACCGAGTTAACACCTTCACCTATACTTCCTAGAGCTTCTTGTTCGCTAGGCCACTCTTTTTAGTCTTATTTCTTTCTTGTACTATGTCTTTCTAATTTATTTCTCTTTTTTCGTTTCGTCACTTGTTAAACTTTATATATTTTTTCCAGTTCGTTTACATTTTCTTTTAATTCCCTCGTTTTCTTTATTTATATCTTGTTATAGTCTTCCTTTCCACTTTCTTTATTTTTTCCTTTCTGTCTTTATTTTTTCCTTTAATTTCATCATCCCAGACTACAAGCAAGGTACCGAGATGAAGTCAGGTGTTCCTCAGTATTATCCTACTTTCATAGCCCATTACCTTATAGTTATTCATTTATTATATTCTCATGTCATTCTTGCGTTAAAAAATATGAGGTCTGTATAATATTTTGATACCAACTGCATAAAGTATAATAATGTGATACTAACTCTAACGTATAGAAGTCAAGCTTGAACCTTTTTGTAGGGACACAAGTCAAGAGTAAGAGAAGTGGAAATGGGTTATCTGAGATGAGCATATGGAGTCACATGGAAAGACAGACAGCCAAATGAGAAATGAAGAAGCGTTGTAGTGTGAACGTGGATGTGATAGGAAGCATCAATAAAAACACATTGAGGAGGTTTGGCCATGTGAAGAGGATGGTGGGCGAAGGCTGACGAGGACACTGTGTGTGAGTGAGGTGGAGGACGGAGGAGGGAGGGGGAGGCCAAGGATGAGGTGAAGGGATGTAGTGGGGAGGTATATGAGAGAGGGGGATGAGATCTGGGAGTAGGGTAATGAAATGGAGGGGATCACTGGAGACAAGGAGGCGATTTGTCTGTGGCCACCGCTTACTTAAGGCGTCTCGCAATAGGTAAATAGATGGATAGATAGATAGATAGATAGATAGATAGAGATAATATGGTTTTTTGTTTCAGGTAAGGAGTTTTGAGTACCTGTCTGGTCTACCTGTGTGAGTATCAGCTTTATCCAGTCTGTTGTTTGTTGTCTCATTATAAGGTTGGTTGGTCGGTTCACTTAATTATTTTGATGTTATCACCCTAACTATCATCATCATCATCATCATCATCATCATCATCATCACAATCACCAATAGCTACATTAGATAAAAGCTACCACTTACTGCATCGCAAGCTAGATAAGAGGTAGGAGCCGAGATAAATAAAGCCATTATTAATAATAGTAACTTACATAACCATCATCATCATCATCATCATCACTGCCAGCGCCATAATCAGCCACACGCACTTAGGAACTATAATACAACATCACAAGCTACAAGAGAGGTAGGAGACAAGATGAAGGAAGGTTGAGCGGCCTGGGACTCTACTACAGGTGTGCTGAGTTAACACCTTTATCATTACAAATCATTTTCCTTCTTAACCCTTTTTATCCTTCCTTCACACTTATTTCACTTTTTAAATACGTTTCTTTCCCTTTCTTTTTTCTTATTTTCCCTTCTTTTCCCTTTCTTGCTTTCTTAGTACTTTCCTTTTCAACTTTTTCTCCTCTCTCTCTCTCTCTCTCTCTCTCTCTCTCTCCATTAGTATCACCCACATAGACAATTGTGTAGACTTATATATAGCATTACAATTATAACAGAGGTAGGAGACAAGATGGAATAATGCGGAGCGGCCTGGGACTGCTGTGTGTGTAATGAGTTCTATCCTCAATCTGCTTCAGGTCCCCACTTCTCTTTTTCCTTCTCCTTTTTATACTTCTCTCTTGCTTTCATTATTTTCGTCCTGCCTCTCTCATTCTTCCTTGTCTTTTTCCTTTTCTCTCTGTCTCCCTCCACAATATTTCTATATCACTGTCTACAAGAGAGGTAGGAGGAGACAATAAGGTGGAGCCGCCTGGGACTCTACTACAGGTGTGCTGAATTAACACCTTTGTCATTTCATTTTGCTTCTTTACCCTTTTTTTCCTTCCTTCTCACTTATTTCACTTTCTTTATTCTTTTCTTCCTTTTCCTCCTTTTCTCTTATTTTCCTTTCTTTTCCATTTCTTGTATTCTTAGTACTCTCATTTGCAACTTTTTCTACTCTCTCTCTCTCTCTCTCTCTCTGTATTCGTCCTTACCTTTCCATTTCTCTGTCTCACTTCTTTCTTCACTATATTATAGCAATACAGCAATAAAGAGAAGTAGGAGCCAAGGTGAAGTAAGGTGGGGCTGCCTGAGATTCTAACAAAGGTGTCTCGAGTTCCACCCGGCGACCACTTACGCTCCTTTTTAAATTTTTTTCTCATTTCGTTTAATTTCTCCATTATTCTTATTTTGTCTGTCTGTCTGTCTGTCTGTCTCTCTGTCTCTGTCTGTCTGTCTGTCTGTTTGTCTGTCTGTCTCTGTCTCTCTCTCTCTCTCTCTCTCTCGTTTTCTTCGGTATTTCTTGTTGTTCTTCCTCCCTTTCTTTCTTTCTTTCTTTCTTTCTTTTTTCTATTTTTTTTTTCTGCTCTTGTTTCTTTCTCACATTCTTATTTCTTTGTTATATTATTCTCCTCCTTTATCTGTATGTTTCTCCTATTCTTTCGTGCCCCATTTTTTCCATTTCTACCTGTTTTAATGCTTGTGTTCTTTCCTTGTTTTTCCTTCAGTAATTACAGCACAGCAAGCTACAAGAGAGGTAGGAGACACAATGAGGTAAGCTGGACCGGCCTGGGACTCTACTACAGGTGTACTTAACACCTTTACCCTTTATGCTTCATTTCTTTCTTCCTTTACTTTCTTTAGGCTTCCTTCATTCCTTGTATTTTTGTATTCTAATAATTATCCTCTCTTTTCTCAGTTTTCTTTCTCCTCCCTTCGTTTTATTATATTCTCTCTCTCTCTCTCTCTCTCTCTCTCTCTCTCTCTCTCTCTTTCTTCATTAGCATCACCTACATAGACAACTGTGTATACTTTTATATAACATAACAGTGATAACATAGGTAGGAGACAGGATGGAGTAATGTGGAGCGGCCTGGGACTGCTGTGTGTGTAATGAGTTCTATCCTCAATCTGCTTCCGGTCCCCACGTCTCTATTTCCTTCTCCACTTTATACTTAATTCATGTTTTCTTTATTTTCCTTCTGTCTCTGTCATTCTTACTTGTCTTTTTCCTTTTCTATCTGACTCCCTCCACAATATTTCTATATCACTGTCTACAAGAGAGGTAGGAGGAGACATGATGTAAGGTGGAGAGGCCTGGGACTTTACTACAGGTGTACCGAGTTCAGACCTTCACCCTCTCCTCGAGGCTTCTCCTTTTCTATTCTTTTTCTTCACCCTCTGTCTTCTTTTATGGTTTCTTTAGCTTTGTTTTCATTTCTTTTCATTTTTCTAGTCCTCCTCTCGCTTTCCTTCTTTCTTTTTCACTTATTGCAACATTGGAAGTTACAAGAGGTAGCAATAGATATGAAGAAAGATTGTCATCATCGCTGTTGTTCTACATCCTCTTCATCATCATCATCATTATCATCATCATTGCCTCAGCAGTCACCGTCATCATTCTTCATATAATTTTCATTGCAATTAAAATAACGTAAATCACCATTACCAACACCATCATTATCTCCACCACCTCCAGCACCATCATCATCATCATCATCATCATCATCGTCATCCAAAGGTTTAAGATCTTTATTATGAACGCTAACATAGCTACATCACTGTCATCACCATTACCAACACCATTATCGTTATCACTCTCACCAGCAGGACCAATACCTACATAAGGTCAAATTTACATCTATATTATAGCATCATAAGCTACAAGAGAGGTAGGACGCGAGGTGAAGTAAGGTGGAGCGGCCTGGGACTCTACAACAGGTGTACCGAGTTAATACCTTCACCCGTACTTCGTAGAGCTTCAATTTCTCTAGTCTACTCTTTTTAGTATTATTTCATTATTGTGCTGTCTTTCTAAATGCCTTCAAAGTTCTTCTTCTCCCTTTTTGTCTCCTTTCTTTCTTTTTCTTCCTTTCCGCTTTCCTTTCTTCACTATATTACAGCAATAAAGCAACGATAAGATATGGAGCTAAGGTGAAGTAAGGTGGAACAGACGGAGATTTTAACAATGTGTCTCGAGTTCCACTTAAAACTCCAACTTACTCCTTTTTTTCGTTCTCATTTCGTTTTCTTTCTTCATCCTCCTTTTAATTTCCGTTTCTCCTGCTCTCAGTGGTAGGTGATGACGACCATCATCCACTCACTTGATGTAGTGCTGCTTCTTCCTTAGCCTTGATCATCCTTTTTCTGTGTCTGTCCTCCTCTCTTCCTATTTTTTCCATCTTACCTGTCTCTTCTTATTGTTTTTCTTTCCTTTACTGGTGGCTTTACATTGGGTGACAAGCCAAATGGTTTCCTGTAAGCCAGGAAACCATTTACAACGCTGGGTGGTAACCAAATAACCAAACCATACGTGCTCCCTACGTGTCAACAAGAGGGTTGGTGGAGGGTTAGTGCCCCTCCCCGTAAAACAAATAACTCAATGTCAAACGGCCACCCCTTACGGGATTATGGCGTCTGGCAATAGATAGATAGATTCTCCTGCTCTTGTCTGTCGTCCTTTCTTCTTTTCTCCTTTTCTCTCCGTATGTTTGGTTTCGTTTTTAATTGTGTGTTTCTAATTTTTCTCTTTATATCTGTCACTTGTTTAACTTCATAATTTTGGTCCAGTTTTTCATTTTCATCTTTTTTTTTTCTCTCTCTCTCTCTTTTTTTTAAATCCTGCCTTCCCACTCTCTTCATTTACCCCTTTCTTTCTCTCTTTGTTTCTTCATTTAATTACACCATGACAAGGTACACGATAGGCAGGGAGATGAAGTCAGGTTATCCTCTTTACTAACCTACTTTGATAGCCAATTATTTTTATTGTTTATTCATTTATTACATTGTCATATAATTCTTGTGTAATCAAATAATGCAGTCTATAATATGGTCTATTGTTTCAGGTAAGGAGTTGTGCAGTACATGTCTGGTCTACCTGTGTGAGTACCAACTCTATCCAGTCTTGTTTTTTGTCTCATTAAAAGGTTGGTTGGTCGTTTCACTTAATTTTTTCATGAAATCACCGTAATCATCATCATCATCAGCAGCAGCACCATCATCATCATCATCATCATCATCATCATCAACTGCTACATTCGATAAAGGCTACCACTTGCAGCATCACAAGATTGGATAGAGGTAGGAGCCGAGGTAAGCAACGTAATTTTTAACAACAGTAACTTATATGACCATCATTAACAACAGCACCATCATCATCATCACCACAACCAACAACATCATGATCATCATCACCATCATCATTATCATCATCATCATTGCCAGCTCCATAATCAGCCACACAGACTAAGGTATCATAATACAACATCACAAGCTACAAGAGAGGTAGGAGGGTGCCTGAAATTAGGTAGATAGGCCTCAGACTCTACTGTTAGTCTACCGAAATTCCTTTGTCAAATACACTTAAGCTTCCATTTCTTCCCTACCTCTTTTTCCTTTTCCTTTATCTCTTGTTTTCTTTCATTTCCTCCCTCAGTGTCTTCCTTCTCCTTTATCCCAAGTTTTGTTTCATTCCCGTCCTTCTTTTCAACCCTACTTCTCAATTCCCTTTCCATGCCCCTGTCGTCATTTTTTTTTTTTTTTGAATAACAGAACGGAGGAAGGAAAAACAAATGAATAAAAAAATAATCCATACACCAGATTACTGGCGTTCTTCATTCATTAAAAATATTTTCCTTTCCTGCTTTTTCTTTATTTTTCTTATTCATTCTGCCTTATCTTTCGTCTTCTTTTCTCCTTTTGACCAATTTCATTCGTCCTTCTTTCTTTCCTATCTCTTTTTTTTCCCTCCTTCACTATATTACAGCAGTAAACCAACAAGAAAAGTAGGAGCCAAGGTGGAGCAAGGTGGAGCGGCCAGAGATTATAACAAAGTGGTCTGACGCTCTACCCAACGTAGGGGCTGCTTTTTTTTTTTTTTTTTTTTTTTTTACCTTCCTTTTTTTCCGTTTTATCTCCTTTCGAATTGTTTTACATATTTTCTCCCTTTTCCTGTTTCTTCCTTCCTTCTTTCTCTTTTCTTTCATATTTTTAGTCCTTTCTCCATTGTATAATTTTATCAACTATTTTTTTTTTTAATGCATCTTCCTGTCCCCCAATCGTTATTTTTTTTTTCTCTTGTTTTTTTCTCCTTGTATTTTTTCCCTTCTATATCTCTCTTTCTTACTTTCCTCCTTTTTTCCTCATTTTTCCTCTCTTCCTTTTTTTCTTTCTACAGTATATTACAGCATGACATACAACGTCAAATAAGGTTAACATTTTTACTAGTAATCTGCATCACTATCACCATCATTACCACCTTCACCACCATCACCATCATTACCACCTTCACCACATCATCATTATCACCTTCACCATCATCACCATCATTACCACCTCCGCCACCATCACCATCATTACCACCTCTGCCACCATCACCACCTTCACCACCCTCACCATCATTACCACCTCTGCCACCATCACCACCTTCACCACCCTCACCATCATTACCACCTTCACTATCATCACTATAATTACCACCTCCACCACCATCACCATTATTAATTCCTTCGCCATCATTGCCTCCTTCACTGTCATCACAATCATCATCACAGTCATCATCGTCATCATTTTCTAAACGTTATCATTTTTTCAAACAATTACAAACTTAAATCGCCATCACCATCATCGCCACCACCATTAAAATCACCACAACATTCACCACCATCACTGTCACCACCATTATCCTATGTCATATCAAACCCACAACTACATTTCACCATCACAAGCTACAAGAGAGGTAGGAGGGTAGATAAGTAAGGTAGAGCGGCGTGGGACTCTACTACAGGTGTACAGAGTTAATATCTTTACCATTTACAACTTATTTTCCTTTCTTCCTTCCTCCCTTTCCGTCTCTTCCTTACTCTTTTTCACGTCTGATTTCATTCTTTTCTCCTTTCCCTCCTTTTTGTCAACTTCCATTTTGCTTACATCTTCATTTCTACTTCGTCCCTTATTTTCTCTCTCTCTCTCTCTCTCTCTCTCTCTCTCTCTCTCTCTTCTCATTACATTATTGCATCATAGGCAAGAGCAGAAGCAGGAGGCAATATGAAATTAGCTTATTATTATCTTTTTAACCCACTAAACATCAAAGATGTCATCATCATCATCATCATCATCATCAACATTTTTATGTATACAATTATCATTATCATTCAAACTAATCTCAATAACCACCATTATCATCATCATCAGGTACATTACATCAAATCCACGGCTATATTACAGCAACACAAGCTACAAGGAAACAGGGAGTCGAGATGAAGTGAAATGGAGCGACCTGGAACTTTTACTACAGGTGTACTGAGTTAACACCTTCACTATTTATGCTTCATTTTTATTACTTATCGCTTCACTGTCTTTCCTTTTCCATTATTTCATGTTTTCTTTCATTTCAGTTCTCTTCCTCTTTTTCTGCCTCTATTTCCTTAATACTTTTCCTTCTCATATTATCTCACTTTTCTCTTTTTTTTTTCTCCTTCGTCTTTCTTTTTGTGTTTCTCTTTGTTTATTACCTCTCACTCTTCCATTTTAATTTCATCTCGTTTTGTTTCTCCATTCATTCTTCTCTCCTTTCTTTCATCATCATATTACAGCAACAAATTGCAAGAGAAGTAGGAGACAGGGTGAAGCAAGGTGGAGCACCCTGAGATTCTAACAAAGGTGCCTTAAGTTGCACCTTGGGTCTGTCTCAACCAGTGCTCCTTTTTACGTTCATTTCTCATCTCTCTCTCTCTCTCTCTCTCTCTCTCTCTCTCTCTCTCATTTTCCGTTTATTCTCTTTTTCTTGTGATATTCCTTCCTCCATCTACCTTGTATTTCATTCCCTCATTCTTAATACTTTTGTTTTCTCCTTTCTGCCTTCTTTTTAACCCCTATCTGCTGGCTGACGTGTATGCACGACAGGATTCAGGGCGTGGAGGGCCGCCGGTTGACTTGATATACCGCACTCACCTTCCCGCCACTGTTTGAGCGCGGGAACATTTTCTGTGATACCTACGGGGTAGGTAGGACCCCCAGGTATCCTGCAGTTGCGCGGTTCAGTTTGTGCTTGGCAGTGGTAGTGAGAGGAGCCATGTCATCTTCCTTGACATCGTCTGATTCTGTCCCACCGCATGAAGGGCTGATTGCCTCATCAACCCCCACGAAAATTCAGCCCTTAGTGTCACGTAAAGGGCTTAGTGATAGCGCCATAGGACGTGCTCTTGACGATACTGTCTCCTCTCGTACACTCAGCTAGAGGAGAAAAAAGCTACGACGTAGAGAGCGAGCTCTCTCGCCCTCCAACCCCTACTCGCCCTCCGACGTCAGAGAGGGCTCTCCGACTTCTCCAGGAGGAAGGAATAGTCTACGAGAGTGATGATTTTGGTGATGAGGAGGCGCAAGAAGACCCAGGACATTGGGAAAGTGACGTGGACCTGGCGGTCATCTGCGGAAAAAAATGCTGCAGAGCCGTTTCCCCCACACTCTCGCCGCCTGCTTGCCGACGTACAGTATCTTTCTCCAGCGCTCTCCCACACCCCAGTCTACCACTTCAAGGGCAGAATCTCCACAATCAGGTCCTTCGGGAGTGGTATGAGTACTGAGCAGGTGTGTGGGGAAGTGTAAATAGTTTACAGCTGTGCAGAAATTTGTGTATTTTCATAAATGGTGTGAAATGTGTGATATTATAAGTGAATTATAGAAAGTGCTAAGATATAAGTCTTTTATAAGTTCTGCAAGTGCATATAAGTGATTTATAGTAAGTGCAATACAGGAGTTGATACTGTTTATTGGATACTGGTTAGAAAATTATTGGATATACCTTGAGTTTGCCTACCTGTTACCTGAAAGAAAACCACTTGTGAGCAGGCCACAATGAACATTACCTGCTTCGCTATACCTAATTTATTTCACTCAATACTTAGGGGGATTGTGCCAAATATGATCATCAGTGTATCTGTGATGTGAAGTTCAAATAATGTTAGTTGTGTAAAACATTTATATGATTTTCACTATAACCCTGATTAGTACAAAGCAGTCTGATTTACAGTACAAATAATTACCTCATACTCTACGATCATGCATGAAACAGCAACAGCACTTACTTGTCAAAGTGCAGTTACCCGTAATCGTGAAGTAAAGTGCAGTTCTAAGTATCTTAGTAAAGGAGAAATATGATTATTCATGGAAGAAGTGAGTACAGAAAAATGACGAGATATTTCCTTTCCCACACACCTACAAGGCATAGTGGCACGGTGGTGTTGGCGGTAAATCCTTGGGTGAGCAACATGAAACGGGTGATGACTCATTTGCATGGCAGTGAGTAAGGAGGAGTAGAAAAAACGAGTGGAATATTCCGCATTCCAAGGACGCACAGGCAGTGTTACAATCACCACTCAGGTCAGTGCTGCCAACACTAGCTGGCCGGGCCAAGGCCATTGCCAGTGGCGCACACTCGGAGCCGCGTGCCAAAACGTGAAAAACCACTCATCTTCAACTCATCCTTTACAGGACCACCTAGAGACCTTGGGATACCTTCATTGGAATGAGGAAGAGTTGATGAGTCTTATGAACTTTCATTTGATTCTCTAGCTATTATAGTTTGTCAGATATAAGGGTTTGAAGTAAGGGTATTTTTTCCAAAATCTCGGAAATCGCCCACAGGGAGGAGTGTGCAGCTGCCGGGAACCCCCCGGCGGCTAAGGGTTAATTACTTTCTTATTTTCTTCTTTCTCCCTTTCTTGGTCACTACGTTTATTCATGAAATAGCAGCCGTGGCAACCAAGGACATCACAACACCCACAAGAGGCGACAACGAAGGGGTATATAGGCATACTTGACGTCTGTGCGATATGGGCAAACGTCCCATATGGCCGGGTGCCCCTATTCCACGGAGTGCACCCGGCATGAACATCTCAGTCTGGGTGCATTACCTTCCAACGGAGCCAGCCCTTGCCATGATCGGGGTAGAGCTAATAAACCAGCTCCAGGCAGCACCCCCGTGACGGCCAGTAGCTGCACAACTAAAGTAACAGCCTGTAGCCGTGCACAAGCAACGACCTGTAGTTGTGCACTAGCAATGGCCTGTAGCGATGCACCAGCAACGGCCTGTAGCCGTGCAGTTGTGATGGCTGGTAGCCACACGACTAAAGCAACAGCCTGTAGCCGTGCAGTTGTGATGGCCAGTAGCCACACATGCAAGAGACGGCCAGTAGCCGCTTATAGTGCTGCCCACCCCCACTGCAGAACCCGTGACAGCCGGATGCCGCACGCGGGGAGAGAAAGGCATGCCCTCTCTTCTCCAGTTGCCTCGAGGGGCACAACACCGGTGATGGCCGGCAGCCGCACCAGTAGACAGGAGATGGCCAGTAGCTACCCCTTGCCTACACGTTGCCCCTTATATGGGACTTCGGAGATGCACCTGCGGACAAGTGATGGCCGGTAGCCGCACTTCGTCTATGGTCTCTTCAGGAAGTTGGGCCTTAGTGACGGCCAGTTGCCGCACCAATGGGAAAGGGACGGCCGGTAGCCACCCTCCTCCCATTGCCCAAGGGACCTCGGCGACTGCCGGTAGCTGCGCCAGAGAGGGACATCCTAAAAGCCCCTTGCCCCCTGTGACTTCACAACCTGAGGGAGACTCCTGCTCAAGCCACCCCACTGGTGGCAGAGTAAGTCACACCTCCAACTCCTCAGACTGAGGCAGCCTCCAGAAGGAGAACCTCCCGATAGAGGAATGGTGGAGAGGGCCTGTGTTGACCCTGGGGCTGCACTCCATCCAGCCGGCACCAGAGGGAGACCAGCACCTGTTGGACTCCTGTCACCAGCAACGCTCCAGCCTTATATTGACAGCAAAGCAGCGGGAGTGAGACAGCAGGAGGCAGGCTCTCAACGGCGCCCTTATTACCCTGGGGCGTGACCTCTCCAGTCTTTAGGAGGAGAGACGCCCTTCCCACACCGGGCGCCTGCAGGAGCACTTACAGGAGATATTTGGCCCCAGTCCCAAGGGCCAAACCCTTGTACCCAGTCCCTCCAGTATGGGGCCCTTCACCACGCCCGACCGTAGCCCACTCCGGAGGACGACGTCCCTACTAGTAGTCTCGTGGCCCCTAGACGAAAGGACACCTGAGAGGACTCAGCCGACACTGGGCCGACACCTGTGAGCCACCGCCCCTACCCCTCAGTCAGCCTGCTCCCTTGCCCCACATCCCTACAGTGACTGTGACTCCCATGCACGTGGAGTAATAGTGAAAGTGACAATCAGTGTACAGGGCACAGTGGCAGTGTTTACAGTAACTACCTCAACTCCACTGAATGTGAGACAAGACATAAATAGTGTTCCACCATGATACTCCACTCAGTTGTAACACGGGACATGTGTATTATTATTATAAAGTATATGCAGCCCTAGAACAAAGTGTAATCTCAACTCCATTTAAGTGCATCATCTGTCCGGCTATTCTCGAGACTGCCGGTATCCTGCGTGATACCTGTAATATACCTGCCAGTCCTAGCTTTGCCTTTGTACAGAGTCTTGTGTGATTGTCTAGCTGCCTTGTATTAGGGAATTTGGTAATGGAATAGTTGGTGAGTGGGGAGTGCCTGCTGAGATAGATGAGAAGGGCAGTGAGTTAGTGAACATTTATGCTGGGAGGGGGTTGATGATAGCCAATACCCTCTTCAGGCACAAAATGATCCACAGGTATACATGGCGAGTGATGAGAAGGGTGGGTGGTGAACTGAATGAAAGGAAGGCAATGATTGATTATGTGTGTGTGGATGAAAGGATGCGAAAATGTGTAATGGATGCAAGAGCTCATAGAGGGTGGGGGAGTGGACTTTCTGACCACTACTTGGTGGTGGCCAGAATCAAGGTCCATTTTAGATTGAGAAATAGAAGAAGAGAAGGACGGGAAGAAGGAGTATTTGTAAGGAGAGTGGAAAGGTTACAAGAGGATGAGAAAAAAGCAGAGTATAAGAGAGAAGTGGAGGAACGATTGGGCAAATATGAATTGGAGCAGATGGGGGACGTGGAAGGTGTGTGCAGGATATTCACAGAAGAAATATGTGCAGCATGTGATGTGGTGTGTGGGATGAAGACAAGACGGGGGTGTGTGCAAGGAACAGCATGGTGGAATGAAGAGGTGTGACAGGCTGTTGCACAAAAGAAAGCATACAATGAATGGTTGAGAAATAGGGGTGTGGAAGAAGTTGAGAGGCGGAAGACAGAGTTATATGTAGAAAGAAAGAGAGAGGTGAAAAGATTAGTAAGAGAGAGTAAGAAGAGAACGGATGAGGAATTTGGAAGGAACTTGAGTGTAAAGTAGAGAGACTGTAAGAAAATGTTCTGGAAAGAGGTGAAAAGAGAAAGACAGGGTAGAAGTGAAGTTAGCAGGGGAGTGAAAGATAAAAATGGTAGATTACTAGTGGAGAAGGGAGAAAAAGTGAGCAAATGGAGAGAAAACTTTAAGGAATTGTTGAACATACAGGATGGAAGTCCATCTATCTATCTATTGCCAGACGCCTCAGTCCAGTTTGGGGTGGCCACATGCAAGTATAAGTAGCTGGGGAATGGCTGGGAGAAGGAGGGAGGTGAGAAGACAGGAAGAAATCAGTAGGATAGAAGTTGTGGAAGCAATGAAGAAAGTTAAATTGGGGAAAGCCCCAGGAATTGATGTAGTGTATGGTGAAATGCTGAAGCATGGGGGAGAGATAGTAGTAGAATGGATGTGGAAAATGTGTAGATTGGCCTGGGAGGAAGGTAGAGTCCCGGAGGATTGGAAGTCAGGTATAATTATTCCCTTGTACAAAGGAAAAGGGGAAAAAGAAGTGTGTGGTAATCATAGGGGCATTTGTCTTCTTAGTATAATAGGAAAAGTGTATGGTAGGATACTTTTTGACAGAGTTAGAGAAAGAACAGAGGAATTAGTTGGAGAAGAACAGGGAGGCTTTGGGAAGGGAAGAGGTTGTGTAGATCAGATATTCATTCTTAGATCTTTAGTGGAAAAGTTTCTAGAGAAGGGAAAGAACTTGTATACGGCTTTCACGGATTTGGAGAAAGCATATGACAGGTTCGATAGACAAGGATTGTGGAAAGTATTAAGAATATATGGAGTAGATGGGAAGTTGTTGAATGCTGTGAAGAGTATGTATGATGGTGCTAAGGCTGCAGTGCATGTGGATGGTGAACTGAGTGAATTTTTCTCTTTGGAGGTTGGGTTGAAACAGGGATGTGTCATGTCTCCATGGTTGTTCAATCTGTACATGTATGGGGTAATAAAAGAGGTACAAGGTAGGGTAGTGGATGTTGGAGTGGCCCTGGTGAGAAAGGGTAGTGTTTGGAAACTCCCTGTACTGTTGTTTGCAGATGATACTGTGTTGTTGAGTGAAGACGAAGGGGAGCTGCAAGGCTTGGTGGATGAGTTTGGGAGAGTGTGTAAGAAACGGAATCTGAAGGTGAATGTAGGGAAGAGTAAAGTGATGGTCTTTGAGAGAGGTGAAGTCAGTGAATGTACAGCGAGGTTGGATGGTGAGGAATTGGAAAATGTGAGTACGTTTAAGTACTTGGGTAGTGTGATGAGTAAGGATGGAGGTTTGGAGGGTGAAGTGCTTGAAAGGGTACAGCAGGGAAGAAAGGTTGCTGGTTCCTTGAAAGCAGTGATAAGAAGCAGGGAAGTGAGCATGGAAGGTAAAAAGTTACTACATGACAGTATTGTGATACCAACTCTAACGTATGGAAGTGAAGCTTGGACATTGCTGGAAGGACACAAGTCAAGAGTGAGAGCAGTGGGAATGAGTCCCGCCCCATCCCGTTGACGTATGGGTACTTTGCAACGATTTGCATTTGCCAGTCCCGGCGACGTACCGGTACGTCGTGCAATTGCAATGTGCATAATTTCGACAATTTTCAAATTTCACGCTTGATTTGCGGTACGTATCCTCGCATGACCTTCCCCTACCTGCCACCAGGAGGGGACACTCGGCAACCCCGCGCGACCCCCGCTAACCCGCCACTCATCGACTCACCTGGTAGCAACGGTCCTGCTCAGACATGGCTAAGAGAGGTCTCTCAGACAGCGAAATTCAAGCCGCCCTGGACACCTTTACAGGCGACAGTGATTCCCCACTGGACGACGAGGTTGTGGATAAGGATTATGTGCAGCCAGAGGAGGAAAAAACCACCAGCAGTGACGAGGAAGTTCCGTCTCCCAGGAAGCGGCAGTACGTGATTTACCGTGCTGCTAGAGAGGGGCAGCAGGCAAAGAAGGCATGTGCAACATCCTATCCCTATCCCCAGCGTGATTTGGAACCAGAATTCAAGGACGAGGACGAGGACGATGACGATGACGTAGCCGTGGGACGTGCTTCCATCGTGGCCCAGAGCGCACACCAAGTCGTACGAGCAGGTATGGGCCTAGCATTTTGTTTGGGGAGTTAGGAAGTGAAGTAGAGGGAGTGGGGAGTGAAAGGGAAAGTGCAGGGAGGATTAGGGAAAGTGAGAGTGATATGAGTGAGTCATTGCTCTCCCTACATAGCGTGAGGCGGCGTAGTGGATCACGTAGGCGAGTGGGGGTGCGTTCATTATCACATGGGGTTGTGAGGGAGGGGGAAGGTGGGGAGGAACCACTCCCAAGCACGTCTTATGCTCCCCAATATCCCCTAACACGTGGTCGAGCTAGGGTGCGTGAGAAAGCACGTGGTGTTGTCATGGAGGGGGAAGGTGGGGAGGAACCACTCCCCAGCACATCTGCTCTCCAATATTCCCCTATTTCATCCCCACAGCCCCCTAATGTTCCTCAAGGCCGTAAGGGTAAGGGAAAGGGAAAGGGTAAAGGCAAAGGGAAGAGGAGTGACAGTGGGGAAGCCCTCCGCACTCCTTCTCCCCCACCTCCCCAACCAGGATCTCCTCCCCACCCAGACGAAGGCGGTGATGGGGATGATGGGGACGAGGGATTTGTGGCGTGGAATTGGGAGGATGGGAGTGATTTTTCTCCCCTCATTCACCCCTTCACTGAGCAGGGGCACTCTGGCTGCATTGCTCCAGGAATTCACCGTAATTCCACCAGGTTGGATTTTTTCCACTTGTTTTTTAGTGAGGCATTTGTGGAGCAGCTTGTATTCCATACCAACCTGTTTGCAAGCACCCAGCGCCTAGAGAGTGAAAGACTGGGAACAAGGAGTAGGCATTCTATCATCTATGATTACCCTGTCTCCCTTTCAGAAATGTTCTTATTTTTTGCCCTGGTCCTTTTGATGGTTATTATACGAAAGAATAGAATTCCTGCTTACTGGACTAGGGACCCTGTTATGTTTACCCCAATATTTGGTCAAGTGATGAGCCATAATCGGTTTCAACAAATTCTAAGTCGCCTCCATTTCTATGATGCTCATGATCCTGCAAATGCAAACAACACTGATAAAATGAGGCGAATTAGGTTGATCTTTGATCACCTCAGGCAAACCTTTCGTTCCTCATTCTATCCCTATAGAGACCTCGTCATAGACGAGAGTCTCGTGTTGTGGAGAGGCAATATTTCATTTAGGCAGTATATACTCAGCAAAAGGCACCGTTTTGGGTTCAAGATATTTGTTATGTGCGACTGTAGGACTGGATACGTGCAAGACATAGTCTTGTACACCGGTGCACAGACAGACATAATAGAAGATCGAAGTATTGGACTGTCGGGAGCAGTGGTAAAGACGATGATAGAAGACTACCTTCATCGTGGTCACGTCCTGTACTTGGACAATTGGTACACTAGCCCTCTTCTCGCTCGTTATCTTCACACACATGAAACTGGAGTCTGTGGAACAGTGAAGGTGAACCAGCGTCACATGGCCAAGGTAGGGCGGAAACTTGCAAGGAATGAGGTTGTCTTCTTCAAAGCCAACAACATCCTTGCAACTGTGTGGAATCACAATAGAGAGGAAAGCCCATTGTCAACGGTTCACCGCCCCTTGATGCACCGTACTGATTCAGTTGATTACCGTAGCGAGAACAGGCGTCGTATTTGGAAACCTGAGTGTGTCATGGACTATAATATAAACATGCCCCTCGTGGACCAGTCTGACTCCATGATATCGACGGTAGAGTGTGCCAGAACCACGATGAAGTGGTATAAAAAACTGTTCTTTCACTTGCTAGATATCACTGCTCTGAATTGCCACCACCTTCACGCCATGACAACAGGAGTTCAGGAAACATTTGAAGGGTTTGTGAGGGAGATCACAAGAGAAATGTTTGCACGGTATGCTGTAGAAAGGCCCCAACATCGCACCCGCACTGCCCCTATTGCACAAACTCCCCCGAGAATGTCCGGCCGCCATTTCCCCACTCCTATCTCTCCCCAGCCAAACAGACCTAGGCCCCAACGCAGGTGTCACGTGTGCATTAATTCCCAGGTGAGACTCACGACACAGAGGAAGGACACCCGCTATGAGTGCGTGCAGTGTGACGTGGGTCTCTGTATTCACCCATGTTTCAGCGAATATCACACGTTGATGCAATTCTGATATGGTGTGAATGCGACAGGACGCTGAAATTATGAGGTGAATGCGACAGACAGACGCTCAGTGAAATTATCAGTCATGTTGATCTCCAAATATTAGTATAAAGTGCATACGGGTATAACATAAGTGCAAAAATTGTATGTAAGTGTAAAAATATGCCGTAAGTGGAAACATACATAGTGAGGATTTTATGATGCGATATTCTGTCGCTCAGTGCAATAAATACGGCCCGTAATTATATAATTATTATTATTGGAAATGCTTACGGGTATAATACAAGTTCAAATTATTGTAAGTGCTGAAATATATTCTAAGTCAAATATTCATAGCGTGTCTATAGAGATGCGATATCCTGACGCTCAGTTGAATGAGTAAGGCACGTAATAGTGAAAATAAAAGTCAGCAAGTGGTAAAGTGTGTAATATATGTGAAGAATTAGTATATAAGTGTGTGAGCATTATGTTGGTCGAAACATTCATTGCGAGGGTATTTTCATGCGATATGCTCACGCTCACTTGAATAAATAATGCCAGTAAGTATGTACAGTGCAGTATAGGGGTGTAAACGTGTGTAATGTAAGTGGGAAATTATAATTGGAGTGAATAAATAAAGTAGATGATGAAACACGAGTGTTTGAGATCGTGGTTGCTACGTGAATATGCGCTAGCATATCGCTAAATGCCCCAGTAATGAATGAAAATAATTGAAAACATTTACAGTGATGGAGGAAAGGTTCTATGTAAAGGGAAAAATAATAGGAAAGTGATAAAACAATTTGGTATGTTGAAATACGAGTCATAGCGAGTGCGCTTACTAAGCTGATGTGCGCTAGACTTATGCTGCACGTCATCATAATGAATGAAAACATCTGAAAACACTAACAAACAGTTGTAATTGGTAAAATGTCATTGAAACAGAAGTATACAAGTAGAAAAAATGATAGGTTGACTGATACAAGAAACTTAGCATATAGCATGTTATGACCCGGACCAAACTCGCTATGCGCGCGATGGTACAATGCTTATTTTTCATATATATGTGCCTGAAATCCATTATATTGTTACTGTTATTGTTTATTAGTTTAAATTCAATAAATATAGAGGTGTTGTGTGTTGTTTCTCCCAGTATTCCTTACCATAGAAAACGTGAGCGCCTGGCACGTCCATTACAGAACACGACACCTGGCTCTGGGGACCTCACCTGTATGGACCACTTATATACCGCAGGAAGCCCTTTCTTTGTGATTTTCCTTCGTTTCTCAACCTAAGCGGAAGTTTTAGCCAAAAAAAATTTTTTCCAAAAAGGCTCGGGACTGGGGGATGTCGGAGGGGCGGAAAACCTCGGGACGTGACAGGTTAAGAGGAGCCTGTGGAGACACATGGAGAGCCAGGCTGACAAATGAGGATATAAAGGAGCATTGTGGTGTGGATGTGGATGTGATAAGAAGCGTTAGGAGGAATACACTGAGGTGGTTTGGTCATGTGGAGAGGATGGAGGGTGAAAGACTGACGAAGAGAGTGTATGTGAGTGAGGTGGAAGGGGGAAGAGAGAGGGGGAGGTCGAGGATGAGATGGAGGGATGGGTTGGAGAGGTATAGGAGAGAGGAGGGTGTGAGTTGGGAGCAGGGCAGTGAAATGGCGGGGGACAGGGCGACGTGGAGGCGATTTGTTTGTGGCCACTCCGAACGGGATTGAGGCATCTGTCAATAGATAGATAGATAGTAATATACGTGTTTGGTTGTTGCTCAGTGTTTTATGCCCTGTTTCTTTCACACTGTGTTTTAGCCCCGGTCTAGAAAGGGAACCCAACTATACCTTTGGTGTCGTTAGGACAGGAAGCTAACCTAAAAACACCTAGCATAACCCTGGTGGACGGCAGTGGTTCTTCACCCAGGCAAAATACAGAGAGGAGCAAGACAGGGAAATCATCAAATGGCAACAAAACCACAAGTACAGTTGCCCAAATTTGACCAGGAGCAGTACGACATCCACAAGTACCTATCCATAGTCAAGCCGCTGTTAGATATTGGCTCCGAGGATGACAGACAGAAAATTACAGTCACCCTACCACTTTTGGGCAAAGCAGCAGCCAGTATCACATCCAAAGTCATCCTCGAGCTGATATGGGCAAATTTCAACAAAACAGTAATAGAAGCCATCACACCTTCTCTGGGAAGAGTTGTAGCACTGCCCCAACTCGACAGTTTAATGTACGACAGAAACCTGGATGACACTCTCATCCAGACCAGGCGACTCGTCACCACCGCATACCTGGAGACTGATGCAGCAATCCGGGAATAGCTTATGTTTATGATACTCCTCAGGATCCTCCCAAGTTTCATCAAAGAACATTTTATAATACATGACCTGACGGGAGACCTGGATAAAGATATCGAACTAATGAGATGCCTTCTAGCCACCCACCCCAGCCCTCAACACATCGGCGCAATCAATAAATTCCCCACTAATATCATTGCAATTAACCTTGAGCATTTTCTGCCTGCAGCCACGGATGCCCTATCCACGACATCCGTGAGCAGCTAAAAGCTGCCCAGCGCAGGACAACAACCCAAGGGTACCTACAAGCCTCCCAACCACACGACAGAGGTGCTGAGGACGATGCCTCATACACCAATTGCTCCGAGCCTGAGGGAAACAGAGCTCAACAAAAAAGGCACAGAGCTCGATGCAGAAGATGCCCCACACCACCCCAGCACCTCCCCATACTGGCGGGGGCCACCTCACAAAAACATCACCCCCAGTCTACAACAGGGGGAAACGGAATGTCTCATTTTACTTTCTCCCGCTATATTTTCTGTTTTACCCTCCTCTGTTCCTAACATTTCCGCTCCCCCACACACCACTTTCTCCGCTACCATCGCCCCCTCCCATCCTGTTCTCCCTCAACACAAAGCCTGCATCCATCTTAACAGGCCCCCCAGAACCCATACCTTATCCTCCCCTAACCTACCTACTAAAACCATCTCCTCCTGTCTACTGCCTCCCACCTATCACCCCACACCACCCACCTTGCACGCCGCCTCCCAGCCACGCCACACCCACTCTCCCACCCAGCACACTGCACAGCCACTCACCTTCGCCAACACGACTAACTCATACACCTACTTTATCACACCCTCCTCCTCCCCACCCTCACCCACTTCCCTTTCCTCGGTCACCTCCCCTACCCCACCCTCAACCTCACCATCCCCACAGACCCCCAGCTCATCCCAAATGACCCCACCGGATGCCTCACCACCCACCACCTTGTCACCACCGCAGGCCCAGCCACACAACCAAGAGATTCCCCACCCAACCGCAGCCACCGCACCACACCTCTGACGCCGCACACCACCTGCCACACCCCACACCTCAGCTCCCGCCACCCTACCACCGCCACCAATACAACCATCCGACCTGGAGGCCCCAACCACTCCACCACGTTTCCAGCACCCACACCACCTGCCACCACCCCCACACCTGCACCACCCCCTCACCCCACACCCACCACCCACCCCACACCATGAGCACAGCCCCCTGCCACCACCTACGCCACCCCATCACCAAACATCCAGATGATACCACAAGGCCACAATTCCACCTCACCATTAGCTCCTTCACCGTCTACACCTCACGCCATCTCACCTCCCACCTCACTGCCACTGCAACTCCCTTCCCCCAGCCAACCCCCCACCCCTTCACCACCACCTCCTTTGGCCCCCACATCTCACACCACCTCACCTGCTGCCCTGCCACCACCACGCAGCCTGCGCACACCAAGCCCACCCACAACCAGTACGCCCATGCACGCCCACACAACACCCTCTGCCACCTTCACCTCCACATCATCTCACCCTGTCATCACCTCACCTTCCCCCTCTGCCCCCAGACCTCCACCTCAGAAGCTACCACCCAACACCGCCCATCCCTACACAACACAACATGCAACCAGAGCACCACAAGGCCGCACCCCTACCTCACCACCCACACCCACCTTGAAAACCACCATTATTTGCTCTGGCCGCCTTTCATGCCCTCCCACCAGATACATCGCCACTCCTCCCCTACTTCTCCCACCTCACTTCCACTAATGAATTCAATGACCCCCAGTCCCGAAACTCCCAGCACAACCCCCATCACCCTCAGGCTACATCCAGCCCAACTGAGGTATCCACTCACCCCTGTGGAAAATACCTCCATTTCTCCCCAGCATAAAACCACCACCCCCTCCAAGGTCACCAGCATTCAGCTGAGAACCTCAGAAGAGTGACTACCTACAGCCATGAGGATATGGCGCGCCACCTGGCCGCTGACCTATGGCAGGAAGCACCGCATCCGCGGGCCCCATCACCTTCTCCAACTCTTCTGCACAGCCTTCCAAGCCTCCACCCTCCACCTCACCTGCACCCATCACTAAGACGAAAACTTGGCAACTGCACAATGGACCACTCTCCTCCTGCATCTGACTCCAGCCCACAACACCAGCACCACCAAGACCTACTACCTCCAGCCACAGGGACATGACTTCCCACCATGACTGTGGTGAAATAGCCGCCATGACAACTGAGGGCATCACAATACCCCCAGGAGGTGACAACGGAGGGGTATATAGGGCTCGCACAACGTCCGTGTGATATGGGCATATGTCCCATATGGCCGCACGCCCCTATTCCACGGAGTGCACCCAGTGTGAATATCTCAGTTCGGGTGCATCACCCTCCAATGGAGCCAGCCCTCGCCAGGATCAGGGTGGAGCTAATAAACTAGCTCCAGGCAACACGCCATTGATGGCCTGTAGCTGCACAACGAAAGCAATGGCCTGTAGCCATGCACCAGCAACGGCCTGTAGCTGTGCAGTTGTGACAGTCTGTAGCCACATATGCAAGAGACAGCCAGTAGCCACTCATAGTGCTGCCCACCCCCCTGCAGAACCCGTGACTGCCGGTTGCCGCACGCGGCAAGAGAAAGGCATGCCCTCTCTTCTTCTGCAATTGCCTCGATGGGCATGACACCAGTGATGGCCGGCAGCCATACTACTAGACAGGGGACGGCCAGTAGTTGCCCCTCACCTATACGTTGCCCCTCATACAGGACTTCGGTGACGGCCGGTAGCCTCACCTATGCACCAGTGAGGGCTGCTAGCCACACTTTGTCTGCAGTCCCATCAGGAAGTCGGGGCCCCGGTGATGGCCGGTTGCCGCACCGATGGGAAAGGGACGGCAGGTAGCCGCCCTCCTCCCATTGCCCAAGGGACCTCGGCGCTGGCTGGTTGCCACACCAGGGAGGGACATCCTAAAAGCCCCTTGTCCCCTGTGACTTCACAAAGGGAGACTCCTGCTCAAGCTACCCCGTCAGTGGCAGAGTAAGTCCCACCTCCAACTCCCCAGACCGAGGCAGCCTCCAGAAGGAGAAACTCTTGATAGAGGACTGGTGGAGAGGGCCCGTGTTGACCCCAGGGCTGCACTCCTTCTAGCCGGCACCAGAGGGAGACCAGCACCTGTCGGACTCCTGTTGCCAGCAATGCCGCTATCTTACACTGATGGCGAAGTAGTGGGAGTGAGGCCGCAGCAGGCTGGCTGTCAACAGCGTCCCCAGTACCCCGAGACACAACCTCTCCAGTCCCGAGGAGGTGCAACGCCCTACCTGCACCAGGCGCCTGCAGGAGCACCTGCAGGAGATATTTGGCCCCAGTCCCGAGGGCCAAACCCCTGTACCCAGCCCCTCCAGTACGGAGCCCTTCACCACGCCCGACCATAGCCCATCCGGAGGACGACGTCCCTACTAGTAGTCCCATGGCCTCTAGATGAAAGGACACCTGAGGGGACTCAGCCGACACTGGGCCGACGCCTGTGAGCCGCCGCCCACACCTCTTGGTCGGCCCACTCCCTTGCCCCACATCCCTACAGTGAATGTGCCTCCCATGCACGTAGAGTAAAAGTGAAAGTGACAATCAGTGTATAGGGCACAGTGACAGTGTTTAACTACCTCAACTCTACTGAATGTGAGACGAGGCATAAAGAGTGTTCCACCACCCTACTCCACTCAGTTGTAACACAGGACATGTATATTATTATTATAAAGTATATGCAGCCCTAGAACAAAGTGTAATCTCAACTCCACATAAGTGCATTATCTGTCCGTCTCTTCTCGAGACTGCTAGTATCCTGCTCAATACCTGTAATATAGCCTACCTACCAGTCCGAGCTTTGCCTTTGTATAGAGTCTTGTGGTTGTCTAGCTGCCTTGTATTAAAGAATTTGGTAATATATTTATAAGGTTGTTGCCCAGTGTTTTATGCCCTGTTCCTCACACACTGTGTCGTAGCTTCGGGCTAGAAAGGGAACCCAGCTATACCTTAGGTGTTGTTAGGATGGGAAGCCGGCCTAAAAACACCTAGCATAACAATTCTTTTTTTCTCTCTCTCTTTCTTAGCATATCTTTCTTTTTACATTTTTTGACTTGTTCACATTCTTTTTTTCCCTTTCCTTCTTTTTCACATCCTGCTTTCTTGTTCGCTGATATTACTGTGTCAGCAGGTAGCAGAGAGGCAGGAGGGTAGATGAAGGGGTGTATTTATCCTCACTACTAACCTACTGTACACTGGATCCAGAAAGTATCGGTGCACAATTGCCGCCAAACACTTTGACACTGGCTGTTGGAAAATGATGATTTTTGCGCACGTTGGTAACCCTGCTTACATAGGGATGCGATATATCGCTTGCTTGTGACGTTTTCTAGTCGGATTGTTACTGTTTGCATATTCAGATGATAACAGATCCTTGTTCTTGCAGCTTCACAGGTTGTACTCATCATTTAACATATCATCGTAACCCTCATGCGCCATTCTTTTTTGATCGACTGTACATCATCATCATTACCTCCACTGACACCACCATCACTATAAACATCACCACCAAGACCATTATCATTATCATCATCATCACCATTGCAGACTTCATTTCTCAAATTAAAACTAACAGACATCGCCATTTTCTTCAAGACCATCATTAACATTATCATCGTCATCAGTATCATCATCATCGTCATTACTATAACCACCAACACCCCCTTACTACAGGTGTACCGAGTTCAAACCTTCACCCTGCTTTTTGTGTTCCCTCTCTTTTTACTTCATCTTCTCCTTCTTCATTCTTTTTTATTTATTGTCGTTTTTTATATATGTTCATAGTTTTTCTTTTATAATTTTCTTTATTTTTTTCTGATTTTCTTTATCAACCTTTTCTTTATATATTTCATTTCATTTTATTTTCTAGATTGTTCCTTTCTTTCACGCTCATTTCTTTATTTGTACATTATTACAATTTACAAGAGACGTAGGAGGAGAGATCAAGTATTTATCATCAGTACTGACCTACATCATCATCATCATCATCATCTCTGTAATGTCACCAACATCATTATCCACACAATTGCCAGTACGTTTAAAATAACGTTAATCACCAGTATCACCTCCATTATTACCACCACTACCATCATCATCATCATCATCACCATCATCATCATTAATTACTTTAGATCAAATCGATAACTATATTACATCAATATAAGCTACACGAGAGGTAGGAGGGGCCTGGCACTCTGCTACAGGTGTTGGGAGTTGACCCTCATTCGCTTCTCCTTTTTATTTTCCTCGTTTCATATTTTTTCCTTTTTTTTTTCTCTCTTTCCTTTTTTCCCATCTATTATCGTTTTCTTTCTTAGTCTAATTTTTTTCTATTTTCTTTCTCAGTTGTAGTTACTTTCATTCTCGTATTTCTGTTCCAAGTGTTTCTTTGTTTACGTATCACTTCTTACCTAATATGTCTTTCGTTTCTGCCTACTCTCTCTCTCTCTCTCTCTCTCTCTCTTTTCATATTTCAGCATCAAGTGATACAATTAGTTAGGATGCGAGCTGAAGTAAAGTCATCGTCGTTAGTAATAAAATACTGTACATCACCATCATCATACATCCCACTACTACCACCCCTGCCACCACCACCACCACCACCACCACCATCATCATCATCATCATCATCATCATCATCATCATCCATATCACTACCACCACCCCTGCCATCATTATCATCATCATTCATACCATTACCACCACCCTTGTCATCATCATCATCATCATCTTTCCACAGAAACTTTTCATTATAATCATAAGACCTGATCCAAACCAGCATCACCATCACCAGTACCATCACAATTTTTAGCCACTTCAGATCAAAGTCACATATATATTATACCATCACAAACTACAAGAGAGGGAGGGGGCGACATAAAGTAAGGTGGAGCGGCTTGGGACTTTACTACAGGTGTACTAAGTTCATATATGACCCCATAATTAGAAAACCCTCCTTTTGTTTTTCAAGTTTTCATATTCTCTCTCTTTCCTGTTATTACTTTCCTTCTTACTCTCTTTGGTTTTTCTTCTTTCATTCTTGTTTCTTTGTTATGCTTTTCTCTTGTATATATAATTTTGTACAATACCATCACGAATTCTCATACAGCTATCAGTATTTCCATCAAAACTAACCTGTTCTTTTCTTCTCCCCTGTAATTTTTCATCCTTTGTCATTTCTTCCTTACATCTTTTCTATTGTTTTTCTGTTCTTTCCCACTGTGTAACATCAACAAAAGGTACAATAGAGGTAGGAGGCGAGATGAGGTAAGGTGGAGCGGTCTGGGACTTTGCATTGAGCTTGTACTTTAATAGCAATCCAGTTCCTCCTTTTATTTTGTTCCCTCTTTTTTTTCCCTTTAGGTCTTTTATTTCGTTTTCTTCCTTTTATTTTGAATTCTTCCTTTTATGTCGTCTTATTCATTTAAAGACTGTTCCACCTTTATTTTCTTTTATATCCTATTCCTTATTTATTTCCTATTCCTGCCTGGAATTCGTATTCTTTGTTTTATATCATTCCTTTTTTATTTCGTATTTTCTGGCATAATATTCTTTCTTTCAGCTTTTGTTTCGATCTTATAACCCTTCTTTTCTTTTTCTTCCTCCTGTCCTTTTTCTGTTCTCATCATTCTCTATCCTGTTTTCATCTCTTCTGGGTCTTTTTTTCTTTTTTCATTTCTCTCTTTTTCTTCTGCATCTCATTGCCTTTCCTTTTTCTTCACTATTTTACAGCAATAAAGAGAAATAGGAGCCAAGGTGTAGTAAGATGGAGCGGCCTGAGATTCTAACAATAGTGTCTTGAGTTCGACCCTTCCTTTACTTCTGCTCCTTTTTATATATCTTTCTCAATTCCTTTGCTTTCTCCATTATTCTTATTTTGTGTTTTATTCCCCTATTGCCTTTCTTCTACTGATCTACTTTTCTGTTCCGATTTACCCGTCTCACTCTGTTCTTCCTTTCTTTATTAATTTTCCCCTTATGTCTTTCACCTTTTCCGTTCATTCCTTTTCCGTCATTCTTTTTTACACTACAATTTCTTCTTTCTATCTCCTTGATCTATGATAATTTTTACAGTTCCATCCAGCTTTCCTCTCTCTCTCTCTCTCTCTCTCTCTCTCTCTCTCTCTCTTTCTCAGCTTTTCTGTATTTCTTGTTGTTCTTCCTCCTTTTCTTTCATTTCTATTTGTTCTTGTTTCTGCTTTTCTTGTTTCCTTCACCCATTCATATTTCTTTGTTGTTTTTCTGTTTTTTTAATTCTCACCCACTATTTGTATCTTTCCTTTTCCCCTGTCTCTTAACTCTGGTGCATTTTCCTTATATTTCTTTCATAATTATAGCGTCACAAGCTACAAGAAAGATAGGGGACAAGATAAGGTGGAGCGACCTCGGACTCTATAGAGTTCAATCCTGCACCGATTTTTCTGGTCGTTCCCTTTTTTTCCTCATTTTCTTGATCCTCTTTCACCTTTCCTTTACTTTCCTTTTCTTTTTCTTCTTCAATTTCTTACTTCTTCATTCTACACTATTTAATAATCGTTTTCTATATCCCCTTTATGTGTGTATTTTTCCTTTTTTTTTTTTGTTTCCAATATTTTTTTAACCTTCCTTTTTCCTCTCTTATCCCTTACCTTCTCCTTCTTCTTCTCACTTTTCTCTTCTGTTTATTTTCATCATCAAACTATGCCATCGCAAGATGAAAGGCACGTAGGAGTCGAGATGAAGTAAGGGGGAGAGACCTGGGACTCTACTACAGGTGTACAGAATTAGCACTTTTCCATTTATGCCTCGTTTTTCCTTTCTGTTTATGTTTTCTTTCCTTCTATCTCTTTAATGCCTTGGTTTGTTTCAATACAATCCTTTTCTTCAGTTTTCTTCTTTCTTTCTCCTGCCTCCTTCCTTCCATTTGCTTTGTCCTCTTTCTTTCCTTTTTTGTATTTATTCCATTCGTCTTTTTTAATTCTTTGTCTCTCCTTTTAGTTTTTCCTGTTTCCTTTCCATTTTTTTCCCTTCAGATTTAATTTTCGTTTTAGTTTTCTTTTTCCTTACAGGTTTTGTTTTTCCTTTCTTTTCTTTGTTTTATTTTTCTTCACTATATTACTGCAAGAAAACTATAAGAGAAGTTTTAACCAAGGTGCAGTGAGGTGGATCGGCCTGATATTCTAACAAAGGTGTCTCGAGTTCTACCCCGTCGCCATTCTCGTTCTTTTTTTCCTCTGTCTTTTATGTACCTCTTTCTTTCATTTTTCATTTCTGTTTTGCTTGTTTTGTTTCTCGTTTCTCTAACTATTTCTCTCGCATTCATATTTTTTGTTTCTTTTTCTCTTCGATCATTCATCACCTTTTTTTATTTTCTCTTTTCCTTATCCAGTTTTGTAATTCTATACTTGTTCTTATTTCTAATTCCTAATATTGTTCCTTTGCCATTTATATGTTCTCCGTTATTTTCTTTCTTTCCTCTCCATTTCTTGACTGCTCTTTGTTCCACGTTTCTTTCTATATTATATTACTGCAATACAAGTTACAAGACAAATAGGAGATCAAATTAAATTAGAGTTTTATTGTCATTAATAAGTTACGTCACCAAACCCATTATTATCATCATCACCATTAACTAACTGTATATAGTGATCATTATTCTCATCATCGTTCAGCTACATCACCATCACCGCCAGCATCATCACTCTCGTCGCCATCATTATGATCCATATAGTTATTTTTCTCTGAGCTCACTACTATCATCATAACCGCAATCATCATCATCATCATCAGTACTAGCTATATTTCACTGTAGGTCAGAGCCATAACTGCATTACGGCATTACAGACTGCAAGAGGGATAGGAGACAAAGTGAAATAAGATGGAGCGGCCTGGGACTCTAGTAGCTACAGGTGTACCGAGTTCATACCTTGTCCTCCCCTGAGGTCTCCTTTTCTTTTATGTTTCTCGTCTCTGTTTTCTTCTTTCTGCTTTTCATTGTCACCTTTGTTTTTTCCTTTTCTTTTCTGTGTTATTTTCTTCTTTTCTTTCTCATTGTTGTTTTTCCTACCCACTTTTCTCTCGTTCTCCTTTGCATTCTATCGTGTTTTCTTTCTCTTTCTTGTTCTCATTCTCCATTATTTCTGATTTATCTGTCCTCTTTTCGTCTCATTCTCCTTTACGTTCTCTCATGTTTTCTTCCTCTCTTTTCTTTTTCATTCCCTTTTACCAACAGGAATTTGGTTTGCTTATTACACCCATTCATCATCTTTTACCTTACTTAGTCAAATAACTTAGCCACTAGGAATGATCAGAATTGTGTATACAAGAATACGCAGGAGAATAAGTCGCTGTGGAAGAAGCAAGACAGTTTCTCTTGCCTCCTTAGAGATGACCCATAATTCCTAGTTTAGTGCTAAATTTTGCCGATTTGGTAAATTTAAAATCATTTATAAGATAAGCCAAAAAAAAAAAAAAAAAAAAAACTTTTGTTGTTACTTGTTCATCCATCTATTATTCTCTTTTTTTTTTTTTTTTTTTTTTTTTTTCATCACGAACAGAGATGAGAGAGACAAGTGGGTGGGGGGTAAGAATGCTACTCTGTCCTGATATTTATTCGAGCAATGAACTCCAACCACTCCTCGGATGTAAACTTCGACGGGCCTTTTGCGCTTGGAGTGTGATAACCAAGGAGACCTCTAGGCGTCATTCGGTTATATGGTTACCACCCAGCGAAGTAAACTGTTTCCTGGATCACAAGAAACGACTTTTCTTGTCAATCAGTAAAGAGCTACCTTGTTATCTTGTATCATTATAAGTTTTATTGATACCGATAGAA